>NC_133771.1:210047964-210136468 GCF_003597395.2 Chelonoidis abingdonii | reverse complement strand
TTACCTGAGGAGGTTGGGAAGGCTAGGACTATAATAGCGTTTAAAAGAGAACTGGATAAATTCATGGTGGTTAAGTCCATAAATGGCTATTAGCCAGGATGGGTAAGGAATGGTGTCCTTAGCCTCTGTTTGTCAGAGGATGGAGATGGATGGCAGGAGAGAGAACCCTTGATCATTGCCTGTTAGGTTCACTCCTTTTGGGGCACCTGGCATTGACCACTGTCGGTAGACAGATATTGGGCTAGATGGACCTTTGGTCTGACCTGGTACGGCCGGTTCTAATGTTCTTATGAGTTGGGCAGGGACTCCATTAGCTTAGATTCCTTTTAGTCTCATCCCAACTAAACCAAATAGCCCCCAGTCTCGTTAATCTCTTCGCATATGGAATCCAACCCATATGCTGAATAATTCTGGTTGACTTTCTTTGACCTTTTCTTACTCTGTCTTTTCTTTCAAGAGGAGTTTTCAAATGACAGGCTATTTTCCTAAACCATTCACAGGTAGCAGTAATTCCAATTGAAATTCTACATTCTAATGATGTCTCCGTATCCTTAAAAATATTCTGTTGTCAGAAAAGAGATTAGTTGGGAAGGTGGACATACATGTGGCTGTGCTTACTGGCATCGGATGTCTTTGTGGGTGTGTAGTTCTGGGATGGGAAACGACATATAGTGCATGGAGAACATATTGGGATAGATCCACTGAGTTCATTATGACTACCTGCATGCTTAAAATTACAAACGTGCTATAGTACTTGCACAGTCAGGGCTATACCGTCTATCGTGTTTTAAGAAACAATTGCGCTTCAGGCAACTCACTCAATATTTTCACGGTAACTTTCTCACATTTAGTAGCATATTCTGATGTTGATCCCAGTGGAATCTCTGCCAAGAGGTAATCCTGGGACTAAACTCCAACTTAGGCAGAGTCTGATTTCCACAGTCTTACAATATTGACCAAATATTTGATGAGAGCAGAAATGCCTTTACTGATGCTAATATCCTGCTGCTGGTTCTGTATCCAGTGACTCTGGTATCAGTTAGCTACATAGTTTGAAAAGCAATGCAGAGTCAGTGTTTACAATCTTAGACAACAAGCCATTGGATTAAAGAAATGCCTCCCCCCATCTCCTTTCAGTAAGTGAACAGGTTAAAGAAAATAAAAAGTTTTAGTATAAACTTTTTAAGAGCACCTAAGTGATTTAGGTAACTACATCCTGCTGATGTTCAATGAGGCTTAGGACAAACTTTTTTCAAAAATGCCTGAGCGTCTTAGGTGCTTAGGCCCTTTTGAAATTTGTACCCTAGGTTTTGGTGAAAGTCAGTGGGACTCAAAAGCCTCGGTGCCTCAGTCCCTTTTGAGAATGGAACTTGTGCTTCTAACCCTCAAGATGCTTTTGAAATTTTTATTTCAGCTGTAGAGTCAACAACCAAACCTGAAAGGCGAAGGCACTGAACAGTGTTATCCTGCACATCTCATTCCAGCTGTCATGTCACCTGGGGCTGTTCTCCTCAGCTAGGTATGGTCAGGCCTGGGCAGTGCTTGGACGGAAGATCTTTAATGAACTAATCTTGGGTATTGAAGAGATTCAAGAATATTGCTGATGGCGGGTAGTCATCCTCTGAGTCAGTACTGAACTCAAGCACCTCTGCAATGCAAAGAGTTGCTGCAGGTTCCAGATTCTGGATGGTTCTCTCTGCTCATTTATGGTCCATGGCTGGTTTTCTTTTTTTAGTAAAATTATGGGTGTCTCTTCGATTTTTCCAGAGGGGGGAAAAGATCCAAGAGAGTGTTTTTCTCCCCACTTTCTCACACTTTTAGAATTTTTTTTCCAACGGGGAAAAAAGTAAATATGTGAGAGAATGTGTTCCCTCCTACCCCCACTTCTCTGTTTTTCCTTTTCCAGGGAAACCTGGAGAGAAAGGAGGGATTTTACCACTCTCCAAAATGAAAAATGTCAAAAATACTGAAAGATTTTGGGGGTTTCCTCCCAAAATTTTGTTTCTAATTTTTTCAAGGAATGAAATGTTTTGTCAAAAATAAAAATGTTCACTATTTCCCCCCACACATACTCCTTTTTTTAGACTAAAAAAGCCTTTTTGTTGCAAAAATCATCAGGCAGCTTCATATTTGACCTGCCAATGGCAGCTCTGGGTTCAAGAAAACTAAGGAGTCAATGGCAAAACCCCCATTGACAACTGAACGGGGCCAGGATTTCACTCCCAGATCGCAAATCTGAATCACTGATGGTGGGTTCCCTCCTCCTGCAAGGGGGCAGAGATCACCCTCATCTCATCTTCCAGTTGCTTCTCCCAATACTACAACTTCACTGCATTAAGCCTCAGCCAGCTCTCTTGCAGCTGCTCTTGGATTTAGGAAACACACCTCATCATTTGCTCCATTGCTCCCACCTGGTCTGTGCTTGTGGGGACGGTACCCCTTGGTATGTAGGATCTGCATTCCAGGCAAACAATTTTTTCCGATGGGAAGTTAATCTCCAGATTTATCCTTTGCTGCTCAGGCCTTTATAATGGGAAACAGGCCTCCATAATGGGTGGAAACTGCAAAGTCAAATCTGAGTGTGGATCTAACTCCAGGTCTCAGCTTGGTGATTTGGGCTCATTAGAAAGTTAAAAAGCAAGCATTATTAAGAACTACAAATCTCTCTCCGGCGCTGCTATTGCTTGTGATGGTATCTTCATAATGAAAGAGACAGTAATGAAATATTGTTCATTACCTAGGGACTGCCATTCTGTGTCATTCTCACCCGAGTACAGGCTTGGGAGTGATGCTGCCTGATGTCTGAGAAGATAGCTCCGTCTCCATCTCCTTCGTCTCTCAGACGAGGCTGCCAGTGCAGAGGCCACTAGCTACCAGTTTTGGTGGTGGTTTTTATGATGCTTATATCTGCACACTAGGAACTGGACTGAAGCCACCAGCTCATTTTCTACAGCAGCCATCTAATATAAACATGTGATTACTACTCTCTTGCTAGCCACAAAATGACCTTGGTTCAGAGGTGATACTGGAGCTCTATTTCAGACCCCTCTTCCCCATGAAATCAAACACCCTGCACCTCCCTGCTGAACCATCTGGATTGCCTAGTAATTCCTCCCCACCTGACTCCTCCAGCCCTACTCACATCGTTCCTACAGAAAGGCGATCTTGCCCTAAAGGCAGCTGAGGCCTGCTCCTCCCTAGAACCACAGGCGCTCTAGGCACCAGTGTTCCAAGCATGTGCTTGGGGTAGCACTTTTCAAGGGAGGCAGTCCTTCCCCCCCCCTTTTCAAGGGGCGGCTCTCCATTATGGGGGGGTTTGGCACTCCAGCCCCCTCCCCTCCTTTTTTTTTTTTGCTTGAGGCGGCAAAAAACCTGGAGCTGGCCCTGCCTAGAACCATAATAAGAGGATCCAGAGTCACCATAGTAGCCAGCATTGCCCCCCAAGAGTTTGGAAGGTGCAGAAACCCTCATGCTTCCAGGGCTTAAACCAATCTCTAGTTAATGAGGGTCAGGAGGAAACTTTCCCCAGGGCAGGTTATCTCATAACTGCCCATTGCAGGTTTTCCCCAGTCCTCTCCTCTCTGTGAGAATTAGCACCCCATACCCAGGGCTTATCACAGGCTTAAGGGTAGGGAATTTCATAGGATCTCCCTTCTTTAGCAGCACATCATTGCTGTGCCCTGCATCGCTCCTGGACTGATATGTTGCCTGCCCTCTGCCCTCTAGCTGGTGAGGTGAAGGTGCCCACTGATATGAAACAGCTTGTCAGTTTCAATGGAATGATTTTGTTGGATGGTAGTTTTTTGGTGACAAAAGCCTTAAGCAGTTTCTAAACTGAATTTGCTGTGAAGCTGCACGGAGAAAATTCAGTATAATGTTTGGCACTCTGCTAATGGTTTATGATGGAGGGTGAATTTAGCAAGCTACCAGTTGTGCTTTGATGTTAATTATTTTAACTATCATAAGATCTGATTCACAAGGCAGTGATGGTAGGTCATTATTACTGGCATCATTAGATTAGGTTAGAAATTAGCTTTTAGGCTTGCGGCACTATGTACAAGACCTCTCTGAAATGGGACACCTGTGTAATGCTTGAACAAATGATTTAGTGAAATTAGCATGTAATTTAATAAGCTGCAACTGCACATTTTTGTTCTTACTTTAAAGAGAGATATTTGTGCCTTTAGACAGCAATTCTGCCTATATGAAATATGGCTTGGCAAAATGCTTGTGTCTTTTGTATGTAGACTGGAAAGTCAGTTCACCACCGTGACCTCTCAGGAACTGGCTGATCCTAATGTGGATTCCAAGGGCCAGCTCCACAGATGGTCTAAACTGGCTTCAGTGGACCTTTGCCCATTTTTATGTGTTGAAGCTATGGCCCCGGTGTTTTAGACCCACTCTCTCTGGCCAGCTATTCCTCTCTGTAGAAAGGCAGACCAGACGGGGAGCAGAACTTTTTCCTAGGGAGAGATTCCTAACTCAAAGCTTCAGCAGGCAACTCCCAATCTTCATCATGCCTCTGTCAGTTCCAGGCACTCCTGCACTTCAGGGATTGTGACGAAGGAGCCTCATAAGCTTAGTTATTACCACAGAGAGGGCTCCAATGGTGGAGACCACCACAGTGACCTCACTATAATCATCCACGCCTTTGTCATACCAGAAGCATGTTATTCTATTCCTGAGTTGTTCTCCAATCTTCAGATGGAGCAGAAGGTGAAGGTCCCTTTGCTGAGAGGTTTTTCTCTCTGGGGTCACACCACACATGTTCTCTGCAATCTGCAGCTTTTTGCTGGATGCACTTAAAGGTGTTGGTTTTAATCTGTAAAGCCCTGAATGGGATGGTTTCAGGCTAGGAGACTCTTCCCTGGCGATGCTGTAGGAGTTGCAGTCAACAGTGGTGTTTGCATTTCCATGGAACTGTCTGTCCACAGAACCTGCTCAAAAGCTCAGAGAACTCAATCAAGCCAATAGATCTCAAGGGGCTTTTCAAATTTTTAAATGCTAATGACAGTTTGGGTGATAGGGAAGGATAACAGTCCCTTTTGCATACAGGGAAACTAAAATACAAAGAGTTTAAATGGCTTGCCCAAGATCACATAGCACTCTGGTGGTGGGGCCAAAAATAGAAGCCAGATACTGACTCTCAATCCTAGGCTGCAGCCACAAGATCATCCTTCCTCCCCTAAACACAATCAAAATGCAAAAGCTTGTTGCACTGTGACACAGAACATAGCAATACAGTAGTGGGGGGCCCTCTGCCCCAGCAACACATTGCTGTCACATTAGACAGTGCATCACTATACCTGTGGAAAACCGCATCAGATATTCACCAAATCTGTAACACAGAGCCATGCAAGCCATCCATTATCACACAAAAATATACCATCCTCAGTCTTGCATAACTGAAGAGACAGTGGGCCAGATCCAGAGCTTATATGAATAGAAGTAGCTCCATTGCAGTCGATGCAGCTGCATCCACTTATCTCAGCTGAGGATCTGGACCAGTCTGTTTTCACAGAGAGGCAGTAACAACACGGTGCTGTTGTGATCTCAGTACCAGCATTCTAGATAGGATTATCTTGGATATCGCTTGACGTTTTCTGGGCATGTTCACTTATAAGACCTTCAGTAGCATGTAAATACTAGAGCTAACTGGGAAGTGACCTTTTCATCTCACCAAAAACATCAACTAAAACAATTGTTTTTCGTACAATGTCAAACAACTTGAAAATCAATTTTCCCCCCAGTTTTCAGCTTTTTGATGAAAGTGGAAATTTCCCCATGCACATTTCCATTTAGTTAAACAGCCATTTTCCATCAGGAAAAAAAGGTGAGGCTGATGGAAAATTTTCAGATGACTCTAATAAATACCTTTAGAGTGATCAAAAGGACTTGAATAATAATCTATTCAAATGTAGCACCACTAGGAAACACACAGACACACCTGGAAATCTGAAAAAAGACAAAGAACAAAACCCAAAGCTTAGTTTAAGTAATCACTGTGTGAGCAGAGTTTGAAATCTTCTGTTTCTGAGAAGACTGGCACAATCCAGCTTGCTAAATTTTGAGAAAAAATAATAGGACCACCTGCTTACCTAATACTTTTCATGCAGTGATGTCAAAGTGTTTTACAAAGGAGATGAGTTTCATTACCCCCCATTTTACAGAAGGGGAAACAAAGGCACTGAGAAATAAATGAACTTGTCTAAAATTTCCTAGCCAGGAATAGAAACTGGATCCTTGGAATCCCAATCTAGTACTGGGCCACACCAAGATAATGACTTTGATGTTACTGGCATATTTGAAAATAAAAGGAATTTTTTCCACCCTACCAATTGTCAGTGGTGGGGAAGCTTTGGTCGACAGTGCCCAAGACTAAATTTGTAAGTGCTGGAGGACAGGGTGACCCCTAGACTCTGGAATTCACTCCTCAGGGAGATGCCAAAGCCATGATTCTTGCCTTATTTAGGGTGTAAAGTAAGATGGGTCTTTTTACTGAGGTTTACTCCTGACATCTTAGCAACCCAGCCAGCTGCATAGTTATCTCCTGGGACTATTCTCCTTCAGGGAAGCAGTGTTGGATGTTTGGCGAGAGGGGGAGAATGGAGAACTGGTTCCTGATTTAGGGTATATTGTTCTTGGTTACCTCCATTTTTGTATACACACAGCATTAAACTGATGGCCAGGTTTGAGGTTGGAAAGCAGTGCATGTGGAGCGGGAATCGTAGAAGTAGGGTGCCTTTCTTGGGGACACTGAGCAAAGATAATCTGTTAAGAGCAGGTGATCATATTCCATGCCGTCAGCTTCCTGCCACTGCTTAAGTGGGGCCCAATCACTACTGTTCTCTTCCTGTGTTTAGAGTTTCATAATATGAAAAGCAAAGTCTGTCTGTTACAGACCCCAAGTACTGTTGTCAGTACAAGAACTGTGTGAAAGCTGGTGGCTTTGTTACTTCCTTTGGCAGGCAGTGTGGTTCCCTGGATAGGATCCTGGCCTGACTCAGGAGACAGTGTTCAACTACTAAAATTCTGTGGGACCTGGGCCAAGTCATTTGGACTCTCTTCTCCCTCCTCTCCTTCGTCAATCCTATCTCTGTTGAAAACTGTTTGGGCAACTCTCTCACACTAGCTCTATGCACTATGCCTAGCACAATGGAGCTATGAGCTCAGTTGGCACCTGTAGGTTCTGCTTTTAAACCAGTACCAATTCTTTATTTACATTTGTATGGACCTTTTCCTTCAGTTTTAATCAGGATGAGATCTATTCTACCTTCCTATCTCCATACCTGTCGTTTTACAGGTCATCCATCATGGCGGTATCTGAATTCTGCACCCCCTACCTAATATTTCCTTTGAATGTCATGTTTGAGTGAAATTCAGCTAATGCCAATTGAAAATCATGAAACACTGCTCATTTCCCATAACTCTGCCATACAATACTAGCTCACCTGAAACCAAGCCCTGACTCACTTTCGTGGTTTCCAAACTTCAACAGTCCTTTCGCTGAATCTGAGCTAAATTTCAGGTTTGTAATGAAATGCGAAGCCCGGCAAATTCTTCATTCCCTTAGATTTCACAGGGAACGCTTCCTGCAGCGCTAGTAGCTAATATTAAAAACTATTTACTGCTAACTGAATACTAATACCTTGCACTTCAAGAGCCCCTTTGATGTGAAGATCGCATAGTACTTTACAAACATTAATGAATTATGCCTCACCCCACACCCATGTTACAGATGGAGAAGCAGATCTTGAGAATGCTGACGAGGGCTGAGTGAAACCAGGGATTTCTGTCCCGTGGGAAATTTGTTAATATCAGTTTTTTTTCACCCAATAAAAAGTTAAACAATCTTTCAATTCAGAAACATCAAAATGTTTTGGTTCGACTCTCAACAGCTTCTGCCTCATGGAAGATGTAGCTTGTGTGGATCACGCCCTCCTTAATCTTTCCTATGAACTGGGCTACCTGGCTGGACTACATCTCCCATGATGCAATGCAATCATGTGACTCCCAAATAGTGGTACTTGAGGGAGACAGCGGTCAAGGAGCCTGGTCCATACAAGAGAATGGGGGCATGACACACTGAAACTATAACACCCACGAGTCACTGGTGCAGCTTAGGCAGATGCAGTTTCATGTTGTACTGGCTCAAAACAAAACTGTTTCATTTCAATTTTTCTGATTGGCAAAATTTTGACAAAAATTTAAATTTTACCCTTGGGAAATTTTCAGATTTGCAGAAACTTCATTTTCATTTTCCATTTTGCTGGAAAATTCCTAATGAACTCTAGTGCTGGCCACTGGGGACTCAGTCCTGCCAGGTGCTTAGTGCCCTCAGTTCCTCTAGTTGCTTGGCACCTTGCAGCACCAGGCCTCTTGTGAGAAGCTACAACTCCCACTGAGGTTAGTGGGAATCTGGGGTGCTAAGAAGGAGTGAAGGTTTAGCTAGGTGGTATAATCATTGGAATTGTTCCAGTAGATTGTACTGATGACTTGCTAATCCATTACATGGCAACACACTGAGATCCCTCTCTGAAAATCTGAGACTCCATCGAAGGAGAAGCCACTGGCGCTGTTTTACTAACAGACCTTGGCAACAGGGTTTTACAGCCTTTAGGTCTCTAATAGAGTATATGGCCCAATTCCTCAGCCCTTCCTCAAGATGGTTGCTTGCAGGATTGGGGCCATATTCCATTATGAAGAAAGGCAAATAAACTGTACAGATTTGATCTTGGAGCACCCACATTGCAATAGCTCTGGGAGTGGGAATAAGACCCATTTTCCCTTCCACTAGCCCTCTGGCTAAATAGCATGCATTGGGGAATTACCAGACTGGATCAGAGCTGAAGTTTGTCAACTCCAGTAGCCTCTCTGACAGTGGCTATTAACCGCTGCTTCGGAGGAAGGTATAAGGACCACACAGTAGGCTGATGTGGGATAATCTGTCTTCCTCACCCTGATTGCTGAGAGATTGGCTGACACTCTGAAAATGAAGTGTGAGAACAAAAACCTGCCATAGCAGAAAGGTGAATGATTTCCGGTTTGAATGCTTGAGGTGGTGGTTATTTTTCTGCCAACTGCCGCAGGATCTGATGGGTGGGGTAATACCTTCTATTGGACCAACTTCTGTTGGTGAGAGAGACGAGACAGAAATTGATCCAATAAAAGATATTATCTCACCCGATTTGTCTTTGTAATATCCTTGGACGAATACGGCTCCAACTACACTGCATACAGAATCTGATGACATTTCTCTTCATCAGAGGACAAAGATTGAAGGGTCACATTTCCTTGAACACATGCATCGCTTTCTGGGGCACAGGTTTCCCTTCACATTTCTCATTAGCTTTTCCTTCTGTGCAAGTCCAGGAGTGAAAAATCTGGAGAATTTAATGGAAGCATTAGTAGAACCGAAAGTCCAGCAGATTCTCCAGTTTGGTCAGTTAGCCAAACATCCCCATGAGACAGGCTTCTGCTTTACTCCCTCTCTCGCATGTTTTGTGGTTATCCTTTGATGTGAGTAATTGTTTTTATCTATACAAAGAGAAGCTTTAAAATGCCTTAAGTGAGGTATTTTTCCAGTACTTTGGCACTAATTAGTCATTAAGGCACCAAGATCAAAGGATGGGAAGGGAAGCACAACGTTGGAATGTTCTTATAATCCTATTGTGGCCAATTTCCACCACCCCATCCTCCCCTAAATACCAATATTTTGTGAATTTTAAATATAATACCCGAGAGAGAATAACTTGGCCCAAAGATGGTAAGCTTGATTTTTTTCAGAAATAAATGAGTGTACTGCATCTTTATGAATAATGCAGTGTCAGGCCCTTCAGTAGAAGATTTACAATTGTTTATAACATTTTAACATCTGGAGGTGTCAACGTACCAGGCACACACATACATAGTAAGAAACAGGAGCCCCTGTCCTTAAGAATTTGCAACTTAATTAGACAAAACAGGCACAGGGTGGGAGACAGCAAGCCATATTAGCTCCATTTTAGGAAGGGGGAACTCGGCTACAGAAAGAATACGGATAATTATTTTTATAAGTGTCTAAATGACTTAGAAGCCTAAAGCCCATTTTCAAAAATTATTTAGGTGCTTAAATCTCATTGAAAGGAAATGGGACATAGGCTCCAAAGTGCAAAAATAACTTCTGAAAGTGGGACTGGGTCTCTATAGTCATTTTGATCCTTTTGAAAACTTTACCCTAAAAGTCTGTCTTCGTGCAGAGTTAGCTGGAGCTCTTATCTGAGTCTTGCCCTTAACCTCTCTCCCCTTCACCCACAAGAACCTCCCACCCAAGTTTTAATGGAGCTTTAGACCCAGGCTAGCTGGCCCGCCTGGGATATGGTTTAGAGCAGCGGTGCCCAGTCTTATTACACAGGAAGGCCGCATAAAACCTAAGCACGAGCTTGTGTGGGCCAAACAAATTCTACATATTTGAATACGTTTTAAAGTCTCCTGTACTGATTTATATTTTAAGTTCAGCTTGTTTCATATGCATTTAGATAGGTTGATTCTATGTACAGTATTGTCTAGTTACACAATTGTGGAAGCAAAAATGTTGTAAATGTGATGACAAAACGCTAATAAATTGGTCATTAGAATATGGTGTTGATGCAGCCCCTGGGCCTTATGAAATGCTCTGGTGGGTCATGTACAGCCCACGGGCCATAGGTTGGGCAGTTCTGGGTTAGAGCCTAGGTTCTGCTGTCACTCAGGCTAGTGACCCACTCACTTTGCAGAGGGGATAGAGGCAAAATCACCTGGGTGCTGATAATCCTTCAATGCCTTCCCACAATTCCCCCTGCATGCCCAGAAGGAGAGACAAGTTCTTCTTTAATTCACTCTTAAAGAGCCATGGAGTGGCTCAGGTTACTGCAGCACAAAGAACCATGGGGTATGGCCCCCACAAGTCCTAGCGAGTCATGACACATGAAGGTGAGTGCAGCACTATTGTAGGTGCAGTAACTCGGGTAGGGCTTTGCAGTGTGGCTGCTTGTCCTCAGGCTAGGCTGGCCCATTCAGGTCTGAGCATTGATCAGCCAGGCTGGCTCAGCAGTAAAGATATATCCCAGAGGTCTTGCAGAGATCACACACGGAATCTGTGTCAAAGCAAGGAAGGGAGCCCATTGTTCTCTTAAATCCCAATCCAGTGCCTTAATCAGAAAACCAAGCTTCAGCTTAAGATTTCTGTAGCCTAGTAAAAATTCTGCAGCGTATAAAGATTTGGGATGGGACCAAGGAGCGATGGAACAATTTGGCAATGGCTCATTCAGGATCCGAGAGAGAAGAACATGTGGAAGGGAAAAGGGTATGTCAGTTCATGCTAAATTCAGTAGAGCACAAGCCTTGATTTGTCCACGTTTCGATGTGAATGTTGGACTCCAGCTGCTGCTGAGAAAAGAACGGGAGCTTTTGTGCTGCTGCGATGCTACTGAGAAAAAATCAGACTGCAAGAGGACAGATGAGTGGCTGCTAAAAGTTTGCAGAGTCATGTTTTCTTGTAACTGACATATTGTGTACTTATAACAAGAAGCAGGGAAAAGCATCCGTGGGAGAGGATGGGGCGAGGTCGGTGTGCCCGGGGAAAGGAAGGCCAAAGGAAAGGTGGCTCTGCAACTTTAAGGAGCAACAAGGCAAGTCAGGCACAAGCTGGTGACACAAGCAACAAAGTATCTGTAAAATTAGTGGGGAATAATGGTCGTCCTAGAAACCGATGGAATGGAACAATAGTATTTCCAGTAAGAGCTTTTTGCAGAATATTGGAGGATTGAAAAGGCCATTATTCCCTTTTAAAAAATGATTTACTTTTTTGTGTGGGAGGCCCAAGATTTGGAAGCGTGGGCTCTTGTCCAGCTTTTCATTCTGACCTAGATTTTGATCTCGTTTTTTCCCTTACCTTCTACTTAGCTGGCTACTATATCTCATAGACATGGATATAATCTATATAACATTTGTGTTTCACATTAGTGTTGCTTTCTAGTTGTATGGGGTTTTGAAGATAGAGATTTAAATATTTAAATGACATTAACTGTACATTTAAAAAAATCATACAAAATCTGCTGGACTACTTTGCAAACTATAAAACCATGCATCTGACGAAGTGGGTATTCACCCACGAAAGCTCATGCTCCAATACATCTGTTAGTCTATAAGATGCCGCAGCATTCTTTGCTGCTTTTACAGATCCAGACTAACACGACTTCCCCTCTGATACTATAAAACCTTGGTATTTACAAATAGCAAAGCATTGAAAAGTGATTTAGAAAAGTCAAGCCCCCATCTTCTCCCAGTGGAAAGTATCCACTGTATAACTTGTTTTACACAACTGGAGAAACTTTGTGTACAAGTTCGGTTTTGAAATCTAGCTCATGGTATTATTGGTATTAGATCTGGAACCCATTGTGCCGTGGGATGTATATGTGCATAGGAAAGGACAGTCCCCGCCCAGAAGAACTTACTTTCCAAATAGGCAAAACACTCAAAGGTGGGAGAAAGTGAGGTTTATTGTCCCCATTTTACAGTGTGAACTCAATGGGGCTATTCTGATTTACACCAGCTGAAGATCTGGCCCTGTGTTTTCCCCCCATCCTTCTTTTAGGTGATTACCATTAACTCTTTCGCTCCCAACAAAGGAAAACCAATCTCTTACTTTCAGGACCACTGCAGATCAGAAAGGGAGCACTTTGCACCCATTTTGCGCAGGTGTGTCTGACTCCACCAAGTGCAAAGCAATGGGGAATCAGGTCCTATGTTTCCTATAAGGAAAGAAGAGAGAGGTGGAACTTTGGGTTGTCTGAACATTCAAAGTGTTTAAATAACAAAGGTTGTGAGTGTGGTCTTGCTTGCTTTTCTCTCGCATTTCCTCCCTGCACCCACCCATGTTGGTACTGGTAGATTTAAGGTTGTTTTTTGGTAGAATCTTGAATGCTGTATATAAAGCTGAAGCTACATGTTCGACATCAGAATCCAACAGCATCGAAAAGTCACAAATCTAGACTATTTGCTATTTTCTTTTTCCTAAATGAAAGTTCTCATCATTTAAAAAAGAAAAAATAGCAAAGCTGAGAAGGCAGACTTCTTTATGAGCATGTATACCAAAACGGCTACTTGCTAGAGGTGAAATTCATCATGGACATTTCAAGGCCTGGGTGCCACTTAAATAGTGGGTAGACTCTGTTTTGAAGGTTTTTGTGGTGCACAGGCTGTGTGCTGGCCCTCTCCACAACGGCAGATTTCACCCTTGTTGAATATGCAACCTGAACCAGTACCAACAAGTTATAAACTTGACTGATCTCAGCGGTGCATGGCTTTTTGAAAGCCCAGCTCTATTTTCATGATAACTTCACAAACAAAGACCAAAGCATCAATGCCCATTCCGAGGCACCAAACCTTTCCATGCTGTTAAATCTCTGTGATTGTAAAACTGTATGATGTTGTAAACTGTATTTTTGTATTATGAATACTTCATAATCTACCACATACATGCATGGAGCTGGGTTCAGGTCTTTTCGAGCCACTATCCTCAGATATTTCAGATAAACGAGTCAAGACTCCAACTGTTCCCCATCCCTGCTTGTCCACTCCTCACCCAGTTTAGCCGGGCTCATGGTACCCCCAATTCAGGTAGCCTGTGGAGGAGAGATGCTTTGTTCCTGTGCAGGTGTCCCATGCAGGGCTGGTTCTACTGTTTTCGCTGCTCCAAGCAGTGCACCAAATTGCAGCTGCGGACTGGGGATGGGAGCAGGCCATGTGCCGTTAGGGCGACGCACGGGTTTCATCAGCGGCGGCAATTCAGAGGCAGCTTCTGTCTTCAGCCGGAAGACAGGAGCTGCGCTGCCGCAGAAAGCTGAACATAGAAGCTGCTGCCGAATTGCCACCTCTGGGGAAACGTGTGTGCTGCCGTGATGGTGCATGCACTGCTACTGTCATCCACGGCAGCAATTTGGTGTATGCCGCTTGGGGGGCAAAAACACAGGGACTCCCACCCCAAGCCCCTGCTTGGGATGCTGGTGCCCGGAGCCGGCCCCGGTCCCATGGGATAGTCTTGTCCATATTGACTGCAGATTATTTAAAGACTCACCCACTCTATGCTTTAGCTCCTCCGTGACTCCCAATTGCTATCATAGTGCAGGAATAAAAAGGAAAATCATAGAAGTGTAGGACTGGAAGGGACAACGGGAGGTCATCTAGTCCAGTTCTCCGCACTCAAGCCAGGAGGGTGCTGCCTTCAGGCTCAGGCTGCCGGTTGTATCTGGACAGTGGTCCTGTGAGAAGAGGGTGCTCTAAGGTGACTAGACAGCAAGTGTGAAAAATTGAGATGGGGTGGGAGGTAATAGGTGCCTATATAAGACAAAGCCCAAAATACCGGGCTGTCCCCATAAAATCAGGACATCTGGTCACCCTACTGTTCCAGATCAATAACACATGTACTGTATGTCATCTGAGATCGAGAGCTTCACCTCTGCAGTTTAAATTACACCTGGAAGCTCATTCTTGCTTGCGCTCCAGCTGGGAAGTCTCTCAGGGTGAACAAGAAAACTAACCTGCCTCTAAAATCCTGCTGCTGTTCAGTCCTCTCCATGCCCATTTAGAAGCCTGGGCTGGGGTGGTGGTAGCACATGACTGGAGTGGACCTGGCACTCTCCTGGAGTTGACTGAACTCAAGTCTTCCCTGCGATCCAGATGCTGCTGGTGTTTTCCCTTTTGCATTGGAGTCCTGGAAAACAATTTGATATGTTGACAACCCCCTGTCAGGAATGGTTGAGTTATAACAGCCTATTCAGATCCATGTCATGTATGTCATATTCTCCACTCAGATGCCAGTGCTGTAGGCTGACTGCTCCTACAGGCACTGACCCCCTTCATTGTGAAATGTGGCAATCCCAAAGCTAGGTCTTGCTTTGACAACAACAGCACAAGAAGTAAAAGCCCAGGGATGCAAAGGCAAGAGGATTTAGGATACTGGTAGTAGTTAATCAGGACAGGCTCTTCTTCCATCCTGGATCCTGAAGAAGAGTGGGGCTTAACTTTTGTGGTGTTCTGTGCAAAATAAAATGTGGAGGGCCTTAGGACAGTGGTTCTCAAACTAGGGCTGCCGCTTGTTCAGGGAAAGCCCCTCAAGGGCCGGGCCAGTTTGTTTACCTGCCGTGTCCGCAGGTTCGGCTGATCGTGGCTCCCACTGGCCGTGGTTCACTGTCCCAGGCCTATGGGGGCTGTGGGAAGGGCAGCCAGCACATCCCTTGGCCTGTGCCGCTTTCTGCAGCTCCCATTGGCCTGGAGCAGCAAACTGCGGCCAGTGTGAGCCGTGATCGGCCAAACCTGTGGATGCAGCAGGTAAACAAACTGGCCTGGCCCACCAGGCGCTTTCCCTGAACAAGCGGCAGCCCTGGTTTGAGAACCACTGATCTAGGAGACTTTGATAACCCTTGTAGTGCATTTGTGACCAAAGGGGTCAGTAGAGGTGGGCTTATCAGCTGGTGAGGTGGGGGCACTTGCTTTTCGTAGGTGAAGTGGGAGAGTTTGCGTTGGCTGGCAGGGGATCAAGGCATTTACCACTAGGGCTGGCTATCCTGGTGGGCCCAGATCCACAAAGGGCCTTAGGCATTTTGTCACTCAGTGTCACAACATCTAAATATTAGGTGCTTAGAAAATCACAGGAACAACACTGACCTACAAAGCTTGAGTGAGGTGCCTCAGCTCCTTGTACAATGAATGGGGAGAGAGAGGCGCCTGAGACTGAGATCCACAAAACCAGCATGTTAGGCAGGGAGTTACCTAAGCTAGCCAATGGGAGACGTGGATATGAAGGGTGGGGTGCTAAGCGACGCCCCTCTCTCAGAGAGACGTGCTGAAATCTGGGCTGCAGGGAGGCATCTGCCTCTGCTTAGTGATCCAGGAGGTGTGGGATGTAGCTGCTCCTCCACTTAATTTACACATGGGGCCCGATCTGGCAGATGTACTCAGAGGCTGCCTAGGGGAGGGATAGCTCAGTGGCTTGGGCATTGGCCTGCTAACCCTAGGGTTGTAAATACAATCCTTGGGCAGGGGGGAGGCATTTAGGGATCTGGGGCAAAAATCTGTCTGGGGATTGGTTCTGCTTTGACCAGGGAGTTGGACTCCATGACTTCCTGAGGTCCCTTCCACCTCTGGTATTCTATGCAATACAGGCAGCTACAGCAGGTGCTACCACTGCTGCTTCCTTACAACTTTTAGCCAAGTGATGAGGGTATTGTAGGCATGTAGGTGGGTGTGGCTCTCCCTCACTGTCAGTCTCTGAGGGACTTTGCCACGCCCCTTTGCTACAGGTACTCACCCACTGAAGTAAATTTTGCAATTCCTTCCGTCTTTGTTAGCCTATGAAAGAATGAATATTAGTGGACTCCCACTAGACATGCATCCTTCAGGTATACTGTATGATGAAGACAAATTCATATGTTAATCCTATTTATGATCCAGAAAGGATGCTTCAAGAATGTTTCATCCCTCAATAATTTTGTTAACGTCTCCTGGCAAGAAAAAGGAGAGGTAACAAACTGGTATTTTCAAAGAATATAAAACCTAAACAGCCCTTTTTTCATTTGAGAAGGACTAATGGGTGTATGGTGGACTTAGCTGCATGGCTCTGGGCTTCATCTGTGACTTGAGAAAACAACCTTGTGGGATACTAATTCTGTCCTTGGTTTCTTTCTTGTATCAAATACTTCCAGCTGTGCCTTAAATTTGTGCCAGATGGATGATGGTTTTATGATGTGATATTGTGAGGAAGTCTGGGCTGAATACAGTCTGGACTGCTCCTTTAGGGTGATGGTAGGGAACTTGTCTGGGGAAACGTGAGCTATTTATTTTGAGCCTCAATGGGATGTTGTCCTCTGAATAAATTTAATGTTGAGGTTACCATGGTGGATAAAGAATACTGAGTCCTATTGGGCCCAGCGGTATGTAGACAGGAGCAAAAAGATTCTCTGAGTACTCTGACATATTCTAATTTTGTCCAGTACCTTTAAACTCACTCTCATTTGTATGTTGAATATGTTGAGTGAAAAAAAAATATGATGATGAATTGTTCTGCTAAGCACTGTCCATGCACATCTCAAGAGGCAATCGCTCCCCAACTGTCTAAATGACAAGACAGGCAAAGGAAGGATTATCACTATCCTTATTGGAGAGAGAGTTGAGACACAGAGAAATTACCTGATTTGCCCAAGGTGGAGGGAAAATGCTTATTTTTAGATTAACAATGAAAAATCATCAATTAAAATGCCCAGTAATCTCTAGACAATATTTGGGTAGCCTTTATGGAGCCTCAGCTGATATAAACCAGTATAGCTCCATTGAATTTGGCCCTGAAACTCCAACTGTCATCTTCTTCCCTCCTGTATTCTTTACGTTGGTTAAAGGAGCATGCTCAGATGTGAGCCTCTCTTTTCTTACTTCATGTTGGATTCCCAGTAGGAGCCCAGGTACTTGACTGAATCCATGTCTTGTCATCTGCTATTATACAGGTCTTACAAAGAAACTTGAAAAGAGTGATCTATTTAGTTTATCAAAGATAGAGTTAACGAGGTGACTACAGGATCCTTTAATCAAGCAAACAAAGGCATAACATTAAAAGCCTGTGGCTGGAGGTTGAAGTGAGAAAAAAATCAAACTGGAAATAAGGCGCAACTTTTGAAGACGCTATCTTCACTGACAGAAAAGTGTATGTGGGTTTTGAGGTTTTACTTTTGGGTTGTTTTTTTACAGCGAGATGACTAACCTGCGATAGTTATCTTTTCATACAATCCTAAACGGAAACAAGGTTCTGTGGTGTTTACCACAAGGTAGCAAGGTTGGGTCAGTACTGTAACCTCTGGCCATGCTTTACCTCACAGTAAAGCTATAGTGCCTTGTCTCCACCGTGTTTTACAGCGGGATAGCTAACATGCCATGGTTGTCCTCTGGTAAAAAAACCAACACACTCTTTTATTTCGGTGCAGGCAGAGCCTAAGACGGAGGTAATTAACCACAGGTACAGCTTTGGGTGGGGTAGAATCTTCATCCCTTGATGTTTTCAGATCAAAGCTGGATGTATCTCTAAAAGATATGGACTAGTTTAATCATTAGTTATTGTGCTTAATGGGAGAATGACTGGAAAAAGTTTTATGGCTTGTGTTGTAAAGGTGGTCAGATTATATGATCATACAGGGCCACTGCACTGAGGAGAAAAGAATTCAATACCACCCTTGAAGACAAACACTTGCTATATACTTAAATCATAAACATGAGGATCTTTTTGCATATTTTTCTATTCCTCCTACCCCCAACTCACATGCTTGTCAGGGTACGAGCTGTGAGAAACCCAGGGAGATTAGGGCCCAGATCCTCAAAGGTATTTAGGAACCTAACATCTATCGATTTCAATGGGAGTTAAGCTCCTGAATACCTTTGAGTATCCTAAGTGTCTTGCCCGGAGTGCTGCTGTCACAGACTTGTATAGTAGAGATCTGGGACATTGCCAGAGTCCCTATCGGAGCATGGGAGAGGAGAAGATGTGGCAATCACGTTATCATTTCCCTGACTGTTGCAGGTGCAAAGAATTGGGTAACAATTTTTGCTCTGGCTCCAAAGAGCTCTCACACTCCCTGAGCGAGTTCATTCAGTTGAAGAGCATTACCTAGCTCTTTTGATATGCAACAGTCATAGAATTGTGGGACTGGAAAGGGACCTTGAGAGGTCATCTAGTCCAGTCCCCTGCACTCATGGCAGGACTAAGTATTACCTAGACCATCCCTGACAGATGTTTGTCCAACCTGCTCTTAAAAATCTTCAATGGTGGAGATTCCACCACCTCCCTAGGCAATTTCTTCCAGTGCTTAACTACCCTGACAGGAAGTTTTTCCTAATGTCCAGCCTAAACCACCCTTGCTGCAGTTTAAGCCCATTGCTTCTTGTCCTATCCTCAGAGGTTAAGAAGCACAATTTATCTCCCTACTGCTTGTAACAACCTTTTATGTGTTTGAAAACTGTTATCATGTCCCCTCTGTCTTCTCTTTTTCAGAATAAACAAACCCAGTTTTTTCAATCTTCCCTCCTAGGTCATGTCTTCTAGACCTTTAATCATTTTTTTTTGCCCTTCTCTGGACTGTCTCCAATTTGTCGACATCTTTCCTGAAGTGTGGCACCCAGAACTGGACACAATACTCTAGTTGAGGCCTAATAAGCACGGAGTAGAATTACATCTCATGTTTTCCTTACAACACTCTTGCTAATACATCCCAGAATGATATTCACTTTTCTTCCAACAGCGTTACACTGTTAACTCATATTTAATTTGTGATCCACTATGACCCCCAGATCTCTTTTCACAGTAGGCAGTCATTTCCCATTTTGTATGTATGCAACTGATTGTTCCTTCCTAAATGGAGGACTTTGCAGTTGTCCTTATTGAATTTCATCCTATTTACTTCAGACCATTTCTCCAGTTTGTTGCAAATGATCTGGACAATCACAGGTAAAAATTCCCAGACAGGCTATCATATGTATGATCCCCTATGGGTGAACCTCAAATGGGTTGGTCGCATATTTGAAGCATAACTGAACTTATTCCACTGTCCTTGGTCTCTGGTAATTGGGCTGGAAAACTCAGGAGAGCAAGTTTTCTCATGAGATTGCTGGTTCAAAGTTACCTCAAGAATGGGCCCTTCTCGTAATATTTTGGTATTTGGGTTTGTGATCCCACACAAAACCAGGAAGTGCAGGGGGATATGAAATGTAAAAAACAACACAACAGAAAAACTCTCTGCTCTATTTCAAACCTCAAAAAAAAAAATCTTAAGTTCAAGAGACGGACAAATATTTGGCTCACTTGTTTTTAACCTCATCTAAATCAGCGAATAACTCTCATCAGCACGTTGTCACATTGTCATCCAGTCTGAGTTTTGTAGTCCTGTAATACAGAGGCAGCTATGATATTTTACTTGTTAAAGTCTCTGTAACATTTTTAGAACATGATCCTGTTACACTTCGCACTGTTAGATCTTTGCACCTGCCTGAAACCCTGCTGAAGGCAAAAGCAAAGCCCTGCCTGGAACATTAACAAAGTTGTGGAGTTTGAGTTGGTTCTTTTCTTAAGCTACAACAGTGAAATGCTACATCAGAAGAGGATCACTCTAATAGTTAATTTTTTAAAGCTATATTAGTTGTGCCTGTCCCAAAATGGAGATGTGAACACCACGAAGTTGTGGGAGCTACATGCGATGTGGTCTGAAATCCACAAACTTGGGTTGATTCTTTCCTTGGGCCACTGCCCACACACAGTAAGGATCTTAGATGAGCCAAAGTGCCTAACTTAGTGTGGGAGCTGAGGTTTGTTGCAATAAATTACATAGGGGCAGGAAGGAAGGGTGAAAATCAGTGGTTTCAGCTACCTAGTGGTTCCAGCTACCTAGTGGTTCATTTTTGTTCTTGTTTTACAGTTAGCAATCTGTAAAAATTATTGCAAAATGAGACTCCTCTCTCCAGAGTCAATAATATTCCCTGTGCCAGGTGGTGTAATAATTCAAGAAAAAAAGGGGGAAAAAGGGCAGACCTTGGAGGGAATTAGATTGGTTTAGGAAGTAGACTCCCAAACTACAGTCGCTGCAGCTGATTCTTCACTGCTAAAGGTCAGGTAAGTGGAGGGCTAATATTACAGTTCCATAACAGCACTGGAAGACTATAATTTTTATTCCATTTGAATTTTAAAATGAAAAAAGTATTTCTTTGGCTTGGTAAATTCCATCAAACCTTCCCACCTCTGTTTCCATTTTAACATAAAAATAGAAACAGTCTAGTTAATCTCTTGTTTCCAAGCTGGCAAGGAGAGGTTGCTGTGTTGGTCGGTAGTACTAGAGTTTATTAAAAGACAGCTTAGCTTAGTCAGAATTTATTTTGTTACATTTGATTCTAATCTCCTAAATACCCAATGCCAGATCTTCAGCTGGTATAAACTGGCATCATCTCAGCTATCCTAGAGAACACAGACCAGAGCCATTCCTGGTGTCAATTTTTAAGTTACTAGTTGTATGCCGGTTGACTCCAGTAAAGGATCTTGGATCTGTTCTTTAAGGTTGCCAATCCAGTTCTGATTCTTTCTTTCATTAAAGCCTGTTCCTGATGCCGTTAGACAGGCAATGTTCCCATTGTCGTTGGGATTTCTTACTGAGCAGAACCAGCACTTATTCCTGACTAATTTTTCCCAGCAGCACAGCATGAGAACATTAGCTTTCATCTAAGAAGCAGCTAAAAATGATTTTTCAGAGAATTATTAAAAAGAATCCTCCAAACCTTCAGGCCTTCAAGCAAACTCCTCATAACTCTGCTGCAGTTAATCTGTAATCAGTTAACATGGAAGGCTCCGGTAACAGCAGAACCTATCAGTTCTTTGCAGACCTCTCTTTGCTTTGACTCTTCGCAGACAAGGATACTTCCAATGACTCTAGAAAGTCTATTTGTTCTGGAAAAGTGGGGATAATGCAAAGAAATATTTCTGTCTCCCAGGCGGAAGCTAATTCCCAGAGCAAAATAATCAGGTTCTCTCTAAGGAGGAGATTGCAAACTGGTGAAATTCTTTAAGGGAGGGTGAAAAGTAGATGCATGTGCTCACCTTCCTCACACTGAGGAAAGGGTGCATATTGTAGAGAGCAGGGCTTAAATTCTCAGAGTATTTCCCAGAGCCCCCCCTGCTGCCTCCCCCTATTCACAGCTCTGGGCTTCAGCCCTGTGGGGGATGCATTGGGGCTCAAGGCTTTTGCTCTACAGGAGGCATTGGGGCTTGGGGCTTCTGCCCCACAGGTTTGAAAATATTTACTGGAATTCCGCTCTGGACAGCTCCAGATGGATTTAAGCCCTGAGAGGTACAGACATAGCTAACATTAAAGTACCTGGCACACTGAAACCCGTTTTGAGAGTCTCTCTGCTTGATGCAAAACCTGTGCATGCCCCCTCTGGGGAGTGCGTTCTTGCCAGGCCTAATGATCAACCTGCTGGAGCCTGCCTTTGGGGATTGTAATGATTGCTCTGGGGATGTAAAAAAGAACATGCTTCAACGTGTGTGTGTGTGTGTGAGTGTGTGTGAAAGAACATGCTTCAAGGTGTGTGTGTGTGTGTGTGTAACTGATCATCTAGAAATATGTTCCTTAGTGTTAGCAAGTTTATAGCTCAGACTTTCGGGAGAAAGGGAGGTTTGCAGGGGCCATTTGCACATCTCTCTAAAAGAAAGGATAACAGTTAGGCAGTGTAGTAGGGTCAGTCTGCGCTTGCAGTCGGCAGTGTGACTGCAGCACGGGTCAAGAGACCCGAGCCTAGCTTTGATCTAGCTAGGGTAGATAACAGCAGTGAACCCCAAACAGTGCAGACAGTATCATGGGGCTTTCTGAGTCCCCCACCCCGGGGAACCTGGGTATGTAGTCATGCAGCTGTCCTGTGCTGTTGTGGCCTCACTGCTTGGGTTATTCAAGCTAGCTAAAGCAAAGATAGCTCGGGTATGTCTACACGTGCTCCAGTCAGACCTTTCACATTGCAGTGCAGACATTCCTTTAGTAACTTGGGAGCTCAAGATCCATGGATTTCTAATGAGACTTAGGGCTTATCTACATTTGAAATGCTACAGCAGCAGTGGTACATCTGTAGAGCTTCAGTGTAGATACCTTCTACAGCGACGGGCGGCGGGTCTTCTGCCTATGTAGGTAATCTACCTCCATGAGAGACGGTAGCTACATCGATGGAAGAATTCTTCCATTGCCCTAGCCCTGAATACACAGGGACTTAGGGTGGCTGTGGATTTTTCAGACCCCTAAACGACGTGGTTATGCCAACCTAATTTTCTAGTGTAGACTAAGCCTTAGCCTTCCAAGGCCCAGAACCTCAAAACGTATTTTGGAGGCTAACTCCTACTGATTTCAGTAGGGAGTTAGGTGCCTAACCAGCTTTCAGAAAGTGGGTCTACGTGTCTTTTAAAAATGGAATATAGGCTTCTAAGTCATTTCGGCACTTTTGAAAATTTTACCCATCATGTCTAATGATCCCTAATATATTGTGTATTTACCAACTTCAATGTTAACTGTTCCACATCAAGGGGGCCGGATCCTCAGCTGCTCTGAATTGACTTTGGTGGAGCTCCGTTGGCTCATTACAGCTCATTCCACTTGAAATAATGTTGAGTACGGCAACTCACTCCCCAAATTCCCAGCCGACTGACAGTGCAAAACTTGGATTCCTTCTTGAGACTCATCTGAATGAAATTGCAGCACACTTCCTATTTGTACAGGTGGCTTCCTTTTTAGTTTTAGTTAAATCACTTTGATTGCAATTATTACATTTGATCTCAGGCACAGCTTGTGTTTAACTGCAATAAAAAAGGAACTGGCTAGCAGTGACCATACAGGCTAGTGCTATGTGAAATGATCAGGATTCCTTGTTTGTTTGATAGGAACCCTATGTCCATCAGTGTATATAATGAAAGGCAATTGGAGTTGTGTTAAAAAAAAAAAAAAAAGCTGTGGCTGAAAACAAGAGTTTTATGTTGTTTTCCACCCAAGTTTTTAGGGAATAATCCCAAAATTGGGAGTGGCTATTTGCATCAGCAGCCCAGATATTATTTGCATACTAATGAATAAATTGGGCACTCTACATGAACAGACAATTTTTGCTGCAGGATACAATGTGCTCATCTCTTAGAAATCACCATTGTATTTTGCAACCTGACGTAGGTCTCAACCCTAAAGAGACACTGGAGAAGAAGAGGGGACATCTTCCACCCCAGCCCCCTCTAGCTTTTCACATTGCTGAGCCAGCTTTCGATGTGGCTTTGTCACCGACTCCCTGCATGGTCTTGGGCAAATCATTTAATTTCTCTGTGCCCTACTTCCACATCTTCCTGTTGTCTGTTTTGTCCAGTTAGGCTATAAATTCTTTAAGGTGGGGGATGTCTCATTTCTTCATGTATGCATAGCGCTTTGTGCAATGGCTTTGTAAAGGAGTGGGCTCCTCTTGGCCTCAAGGTAGCCCTGCAAGTGGCCCTTTGTCGCAGTTTCCCTCCTGGGTTCCCAGTAAGTCCGTACAAGCGTATCCTCTAGTCCATCAACAGTTTATTAAACCAAAAACAAGCTCAAGAATCCCAACCCAAAAGGCCCACATCCCATGCAAGTGATCTTTAAAATCCCACTTCTCTTTTCCTGATGTCTTCTGTCAGATCTGGATTCTTAACCATCCTCTATCCCACTGCAAGGACAGCCACCCCAGCCCTTCCTGCTGGGGCATAACTCTGCTCTTACTACTGGGAAATCTCACATTCTCTCTGTTGAGAGTCTCTCATAGCTCCTCTGGGGCCCAGCTCCCCGGCAAGGAGACGTCAGCAGGAAAGCCCCTCTGCTGCTCCCTTTCCTTCAGCTCCTTCTGGCCATGGCTTTCTGCCTTGGGGGTGCCAGCCAGGAGACACCTTGCTACTTTCCTGCCTCCAGCCTTCTCCCAAGAACCAACTTCTCTCTCTGGCAGCTCTCATCTCCTGCCCTGTCTCCTGACTGACTCAGTATACTCTGAGACAGTGGATCTCACCCAACTTCCTATAATTCCCTGATGCTGCCTAACCCTCTTAATGGCCACAGTTCGGAGCAGCTGGACTGGAACAGAAAAGCTGAGCCCTGTTTCATTACATGAGCTAGTTACCCTGGTACAGGGCCCCCATCTCACTGGGTCCTCCAGATGCCACTCTAATATTAAAAAATAAATTATTGTATTTAATCTGTCTGGAGAGCTTGGATGGAGCATGGGCATTGGAGGCATCTTCTCTCATTCCACTTCCGATGTACCATGATCAAAAGAATAAATAACACAGAATGACCCAGTTCGAGACGATTTAGCAGTTAGATAGGAGAGTCTCTCCCTCTTCCATCTGCTCTCCAATCAGATATATTATCAGCCTCTCCAGAGCTTTTTTTCCTCCATCATACACAAGCATAGTTCCAACCAAGGAAACACACGAGACTACTCTGACTAGTTATTGCACACAAACAGGGAATGAGTTATGAAATTTCTTTTATCATATAGAAAGATTGGCTGCCTTTCTATAGTACTTAGATTGAGAACTGCTACAAAGAGGTCAAGTCTTAGTACTTGTCATGACAAAAAAACTTCAGTGTATTTCATGAATCCCTCTTGTATGATTGTGTGTGTAACAGACAGCTATCTATCTTAGGATAGAATCCCACAATTATGAACCCGACTCTGTTTTAAGCAGGAATCAAATACTCACTATCTTCTCCTCTCTTTGCAATACTAGCAACGCTGATTTTATTTCAGTTACAGCCTTTCCAGATTGAGTTAGCTGAGTGATCATCATCCAAATTATTTGCCCAGATACAAAGAAGTGGCGCAAGCAACACCCAAGAAACTTGTGGGGGAACTACAAATAGCATGACAGTACTCAGACAACTGACAACTATTTTGGGGAGATGTTTAGTAATTCTAAATGATTAGCTAACCATGTTTTCTTTCTCTTAAAATAGACATTTTGCCACATTTTTTGTGGAGTGTTAGCTTGACTAAAATAATCCAGGACCTGATTCTGCTCCTATTGAGGTTAATTGCTACATTCCCATTAGCTTCAATGGTGCAGGATTAAGCATCTGGAGAAGACTGGAGAACTCTGATTCCATGCTATGCCAAGAAGACAGAATGGTAAAAATAGCCTGTACAGCCATGGTTTTCAACTTTTTCATTTGCGAACCGTTACATTTTGGATGGAGGTGCAGACCACTTTGGAAATCTTAGACATAAGCTATGGACCACCAGGGGTCCATGGATGGCAAGTTGAAAATCACTTCTCTACAGCAGGTTGATAGCTAATGTCCTAAGGAAATACTGTATTTCCATAAACTGAACAAACAAGCCGGGTTCAGTCCTGGACATCTTATACAGAAAAACTCTCCTTTCTCTTTTTTTGGTAAAAGTTTCAAAATGTTGATAAAAATGACTTAAAATGTTCATGTAAATTTCATCTTGTTTTTGAACCTCTCTAGATCAGGCAGAGAATTTTTTGAAATGTGGACAACATATTTACTCCAAATGTCTAATTCTGACAAAAAAGATGACATTTTAGCGAACATTTTCATTGAAATATCCCAGTTTTCAACTTGTTCTAATTGAGAGGCATTTCTGCCTGTTTAGAGAGTACAGGACTGGGCCCCACCGTGGCCTCGTGAATTGAGTGTGAAGATATGCAATACCTGAAGGCAACAACAATTATCCTACAACACGCGCTCTGTGGGTCTGATCTAAAGCACATTCTGGAGGCAGTACTGGATTGGTGACCTGTAAGGGTTTCTACAGATACGAGCGTCTCATGTCCATGACGTCCTTTGCCCCAGAAGTGAACTGGCATGCCACACAACAGGTTGAGCAGGGGTGTGAAGGAACCCAGAAGATATCCAATGACATGACAGTGTGCGGAAAGGACCAGAAAGCACACAACAGCCACGTACAGAGGGTGTTAGAGCATATCAGAAACAGGAAATATCTGAAATAGAGTCCCCAGGGAACACCTCAGAAAAACACAACCTCCAAGTACTTATGCAAATTCTTTTGCTAAGTATACCATAGGTTTGACCACTATTGCTCAACCACTTAGATACTGACTCACAAAGGACTGACATGGACTTGGGACAATAGAGAGGCCGCAACATTTCATGAGATAAGGAAATGGCAAGCCGATGCCACTACACTAGCATATTTCACATTGGAATGATACTTGATGATAGTCCAGTAGGGTTTGGGGCTATACTGGCCCAGGATCAAGGGAAGGGCACTTACAAGCTCTTATGCAAACAGGATGCTTTCAAATGCAGAGCATTCATGTTCCCAAGCAGAAATTGTGAGGCTAAGATAACATCAATGACAGATGTCAAGCCAGACCAGCCCTTCTCAAACCAGGAGGCCAGGGTCTCTTGTTACAAGAATTCCAGAGCAAGCTACCTTCAGCGTTTGAACCAAATCATGGTAGTTTGCTGGGGAAGCATGGGAATCAAGAAAGTGCAGAAAATTCAGCCCTATAACTACAGCATTCTTCCATGGTAAATAGAGAATTTTCCATAGATGAACCATGGACATTCGGGCTTGGAGGAATGGGGAAGGAGTGCCAACATGCAGACTGAATCAAATGCAAGTGGTGACCCAAATGGGTAAGGAATTCCCTCAAATATCAACAAGATTTTGTACTGAATTAAAGGAAAAGTGAGTTAGATGCAGATTGCCACAAGGGAACAGACTAATTCCTGGGATCACAAGGCCTAGATAGATGAGTTATAGAGCTCTCAGCTAAGGGCTGTAGTCTAACTGCATCACAAATGATGTTTAAAAATTTGTTTTAATCTGGTTTCTGATCAGATTCAAAGCCACTTCATTATGCAGATTTCATCTGCTGAGGTAAATAAGTGGCAACGTTTCTATATTAAAACATTGGTCGAGACTAGATCCCAAATTATGGCACACAGGGTGAAATTTTCAGAAGTGTTCAGCATTGACCTAACTCCGTTTCTACTGAGATCACTTGACTTCAGTGGGGGAAAAATTAGTCCAGTACTGAAAATTTTGAAAATCCCACACACCATTTTTTGTACTTTTACTATATTCAGGGATGTGTCACAACAGCCAAATGCTTGGTTTTATTATTATTTCTATGAAAAGCACAATTACAACTGTTACAAACACAGAGGAAGGTGACATACTTGCTCTCCAACTTAATTCAGATATATTCAGTACAAATCATGGAAGGTCGTGACCAGACTGCCCTGAAGAGACCAGTATTGGATGGTTGAGTGAATGAAATGAGGTGTAAGGACATCACTTGGCCCTTGGAATTGCTTTGAAAAGAGACATGATGCTGAGGTTGGCTGCAGGAGATAAGCAGAACACTAGTGAGACCAGACTGGGTGGAGCCTAGGGCTCTGGGAGCTAGAGAATAGGAAGAAATTGATGCAAGTATAGATGAAATTGTACAGGGCCTTGGAAGTGTAGGAAAGTAACTTGAGCCTGTAATGGAATAGTAGGGGAGGCCAGTGAAGCGATTTCAAGAGGAGGTGGGTAAGGTGGCTGTAGTGCCAGAGGAGGGTTATAATTTTAACTGTACACTGGATAAGCAAGGAGTCCAGACGGGAGGCGTTTACACTAGTCTAAGTAACAGATGACCAAGGCAAGGACCAGGGTTTTGGCTGGTGAGTGACACTGTCCAAGCGGAACCTGTACATCCTTCTGCTCTGAACAGTGTCATGGGGGTATCCACTGGCCCACATGCCACAAGTGGACTGTCATTATTTAGCAGCATTGGCATTCCTGCAAGAAACAAACCAGGCCAAATCCTGCAGTCCTTTGGGGCTCGGCCATGAACCTGGCTGTGTGTTTGTGCAGGGGAGCAAGGAGGAGTATGGAGGCCCTTTGCTGTCCTCTGCTGGTTATGTGCAGTGACAGATCCAGCGCTTGGGGAGAGCACCCACTGACAGGCTGGTACACCCCTCTGTGCACTGATTGCCCCACCCCAGCACATCCGTCAGTGCAGCCACATGGTCTCAGAGGTGGAAGTGAGCTGTGCCAGCAAAAGGGCTGGAGCAGGGAGGGAGGAAAGCCCAGTCCAGACTGTGACAGAGTCTCAATCTATCTCCTGCCCTGTTCCTGGGGCAGAGGAGATACAGGCCTCCCTTTACTAGGGCTGGATTGTAAGGTCACAATCCATCCTTTCATGAATAAAACTCCCACTGAGACCAACTGGGATTTGCATGTGGGAAGACTGCAGAATCTTCAGCAGAAAGGAAATCTAATTTGCGTTGGGTCCCTCTGTCTAATGATCTGAAACCAAGCCATGTTCAGTGAGGACAGAAGAACAAATAACTGACACATCCAGGGCTATGGAATGGAACACATGAAATGTGAGACAAAGGTTCCCAGCGGTGATTTCCCCAGTTCACCCGTTCAACTGCGGTAGCACTCTGGGTGGGAAGAAACAGGAGTGTGTTGGTAAATACGCACATTCAAAAAAATTAGGCATCCAAGCTACGATTCTGTGTGCTGAGCATTGCTGTACTTAATTTAAAACAAAAACCCAACCCTATACAATGTAAGTAGGCAGCCCGGTAGTTGTTTTATTTTCTTTAGAGTGGACCTTGTGTTGCAAATGGCAGGAAGCCATGAACCACAAAAATAAAATAATTCTAACCCTAGTGCTAAGTAAGGAAAACAAAGATGGCTCAGCAATTAGCAGCATTATATATGTTAGTACTAAGTAACAACAGATGTTACTGCTCAAGCCCATTGCATTCCTTGCAATCCTTTGGAAACCAAAAATTTTTGACATTGCCATACATTGCAGTTAGCTTGGGTTTGAGAGGCCAGCGAAGCCTGTTGAATTGGTGAAATCTGTATATTGCTCATACTGGCTGGGACTTACCTGCATATACCGCACTGCACAGTATACTTCTGCTGACTTAACAGACTTGTATGTTCTGGAGGGGAGGGATAGCTCAGTGGCTTGAGCATTGGCCTATTAAACCCAGGGTTGTGAGTTCAGTCCTTGAGGAGCCACTTGGGGATCTGGGGCAAAAATCAGTAATTGGTCCTGCTAGTGAAGGCAGGGGGCAGGACTCAATCACCTTTCAGGGTCCCTTCCAGCTCTGTGAGATAGGTATAGCTCTCTCGCTATATTCTATTCTGTAAAAGCCTGCTCCATGAAGACATGCGCAGGCCATGAGTCATTAGCAAGCATCCAAAGCTAATTGGCAAAATACTCATAAAAGATTTTGAAAGTGGGTTAATTACAATTCATTACACTGTAAACTGTCCCCAGGCTATTGTTAAAAATGCAGGAGTTTCAAGGTCCAGTATTTTATGATTCATTTCGCCATGTTGTGAAAAACAGACTCTATATCAAACTACATTCATTATAGTTCAGACCACAAAATCTTTATTGGTTTTCCCAACATTCCATCCTTGTTATATGAATTCATATGGACTGCACATTTTTAACAATTGGCAAGAAGTCATGAAATACAATTTATGATATTTTCTTACCTTATACTAAGTGCAGCTTTAAAAACTGCAAGATCTAATTGCTTTTCCCCCCTCCCCATTTCAGTTGACGATAGCTGATCATAGAGGACATCAATAATAATCCCTCCAAATGCTAAAGGTTTGTTTGTCCAATGGATCCACCAATGACTGTTTGACAGAAATTCAGCTCACAGAGAAAACTGATAATGGAATGGTAATAAAAAGAATTTCTCCTTGTAATAACCCAGGTAACATTTCTGACACATTAATACAGATTATTTACATTTCCACCTGGACGGTCTTGTAGTTGAGCACTGGACTGGGCCATGGGAGAACTGGGTTTAATTCCTGACTCTGACACACCATTCCTGCACCCATATCACTTAGGGAGTTCCAAACAGGACTCCATTAACATGAACTTGGTACCGTTTCGTTTGCTCCAGCAGAGTCCACATGCAGCAGATAGAGCACAAAGCTTTAGTGCATTCTACAGTTCAGACCCTGGCGCCGTGTCGACAAGCCCTCAGGTAGCCACACAGTTTTACTCACATGAGTAAAGTTATGCACATGCTTAAGTGTTTGCAGCATTAGGGCCTTTCCCTTGCAATACTTAAGTTCCCCATCACTAAAATGGGATAATAATACAACCTTTGAGCATCTTGCCTATTTAGACTGTAAGTTCTTTTGGGTCAGAGACTGTCTATAACTATGTGTGTATACAAAACCTAGCGCAGTGGGGCCTTGATTTTAGTTGTGGCCCAAAATTCTATTGTAACACATAATGAATGATGAAAATTTAGTTCAATCAAACCCTCAAATACACATTTTCCATAATACATATCTGAGGGAAAGAATTGCTATAGGATAAATTCAACTTCACTGTCAATATTTCTTCATGAAAATAATGTTATTTAAAGAACAGACCAAGGGCGTTGGCTCAGTTCATCCCCGTCATGGCAGGTTGTGAGTGTAAATTGAAACTACCTGCATCAGTGGTGCTTATTGGACTCCATGTATCCCATGCCTGAGGGAGGATGGTTATGTTTACACCATCACCTATCCTATAGGCTTATGCTGGGTGAAAATGGCTTTGGACAGCAGTTGTCTTCCCCTAGAGGCGTCAGTGATGTCCTTCATCAGTGCATCCCCATTTTCCCGCCCTGGGCAGCTCTGCTCCCTTGTGGTGCCTTGTCTACATTCCTCTAAGTCCAGCCTTAATGATGGATTTTCTGCTTCTGAAGACCATTGCGTGACACTGACAGAAACCATATTGTATGTGTGTATGGGGTTGTGACAAGACAGAGCACACAATTGTTTATTGTTTAACAGTTCAGCCATGCTGATCTTCCATATAAGGCCCAAGCAATTTCTAAGCAAATGATTATTTCAGATGATACTGGGCTACAAAATTAGTCTCTGGTTTTGAGCTTGGTTCAGAGATCAGGGCTGAGTGGATCTGGGATTTTTCTTGGGTCTGTTATAAACAAAGAGGACCTCCACAAAATTTGGATTTTGAGTCAAATTCAGATTTCAGGGGTATGCAGTGGAGCTGGCCAGGAAATGAATCCTCCCCCCACCCCCACCCCCTGGAAAAACTGTCAATGAAGTGATTTTTTAAAAATTGTTTTAAATGTTGTTCAGACCCCTGGCAGAGTGGCAGACTGCTCCATAAAATAAATTGTTGTAATTATTTCCCAAAAAATGTTTCTTTGAATTTTTTTTTTGGGGGGGGGGGTTCTATTGAAAAACCTCAGAGCAAAAAATTGAGTTTTCAGAGGTTTAGTTGAAAAGTCATTTTTCTTTGAAGAAATGTTTGTCTTTTTAACAACTTCTAGTATGTGCATCCAGGGTTTTGATTCTGGTCTGTGAACTGTTCATGATGGATAAACCTCACAAGATTTAGATTGGTTTCCAATTATTTATTTTATTATTGTTGTTCTTATTTATTTATTATTCATATGAGGTAGCACCTAGGAACCCCCATCACAGACCAGAACTCGGTTGTGCTATGCGCTATTCAAACACAAAATGAAAAGACAGTTCCTGTCCCAAAGAGTTTATATCCTGCTTCCAAACCTTATCTGATCTCTTGGGTTTTCAAAATTGGGCTGGCAGTTTGGGTAAGAATTTGGAATTTAAACCCCAGTCAGATCTGTGGGTGCTCAGCACCTCTGACAACCAGGTCACTTATTTGAATGCCTTATGCTAGACACCCATGTTTGAAAACGTTGCCCAGGCTTTGTGTGTGTGCGTGTGTCTCAGAGAGAGAAATCTAGCATTTCTTGCTGCCATCTTGGCTGAAGACACCTCAAGAACAGACTTTGTCATGGTATTTCAGCTATGTCAGTGCTATTCCTGGCCAGAACTAACAGTAAGCAAAAACAAAAGTTGAGGAAAAAAATATTAACCAAACATGTCAGAACCTTCACAAATATTTGATGTTAGAAACCGGAAGAGGCACGACTGGTAGGCGGTGGTATGTGTTCAAAACCTTTTTATCCTTCCCATAGTTATTAATCTATAGAGGGTTGTTTGTCTTTGAAATAGAATTTTTCATCACCTCTATTTAGGGTCATGGATGTAGACTTTAGATAGGGGATTTATCCAGAAGGTATGAACCTCCAGTGTTTCTGAGGTTCAGTTCAGAATATCATCCAGCAAGTGGGAGTTTTCCCTTTGACTTAAATGGGGCCAGCATTTCATCCATTGTGTTTCTTGGAATATCATCTTCAGTTTGAAAATCAACCTGAACATTTTATAATACAAGGCTTTTTTTGGGAGAGTTCATATACTTCGTCTTTTTGACTAGGTCATAAATATCTGACCAGCTTTAGTCTTAGTGTTTGATGTCTCTATGCCCTGGCTGAAATCAAGACATTGAGAAAAGTGTGACATTGTACCCAACAAATGCTAATAAAATTCTTATCAATCTCAGCAGAAATTCTGAGGCAAGCTGGTTGAAAAGTCTCCATGATCTATTTTCAAAATTTGGCAGACATTTTTTGAATTTTTCAAAAATTTAGATTAATCTCTAAACTGGCCAAAACACTGGCAAAAAATCATTTGTTGAAAAAAAGATGGCAAAACATTTTTGTTGAAACTTCAAAAATTTCTAGTCAGCTCCAATTCTAAGTTCTCAACTACGTTGCAAGGCAATTCTTAGTCTAACTCAACTATTTTTATTGGCCACTAATAGCTGCAGGCTGTATACACTGGGAATGGTACTGGAAGTCAAGAGACCTGGGGGCTGCCACTTTCCCTCTGAATAGTTATGTGACACCAACATATGCTTCTCGGTTGTCAGAGATGCTGATCATCTGTAAGCCCTCTTGACTTCTCCTTCCCATACTATTGTTCTGTTTCCACTCCAGAGGCAGCTGCAGCTCACTGGTATTGAATATACATTAGAGAATGGGGAAACAATATGAAAACATTTAAGGTGAAATCCTGACCCTGAAATTAATAGCAAAACCCTCCATGACTGCAAAGGAGGAGGATTTACACCCACAGTTCTTAGAAGATTTCACTGATATATAAATTGAACGGTGCATACATCCTGCTGTCAAAATCACCAATGTTGATTTTATTTACTCTTTTTAAACTAGATTTAACTAGTGTTCTTTAAAATGCCTGCTCCCTTCCTGGGTTCAAGACATAGGACCCAGATAGAAGTGTTGCCAAGGAAGTGGATGGAAGTAGCATCATGTCTATAATGCAAATTGTTTTTCACAGTGAGTTCAGAGGAACCATACATCTTACAGGCTATGACTGTCCTGCTCTTTTAAATAAAAACACTGGCCTGGAACAGTGAACCGCAACCAGTGGAAGCTGCGATTGGCTGAACCTTCAGACATGGCAGGTAAACAAACTGGCCTGGCCTGCCAGGGGCTTTCCCTGAACAAGCGGCGGCTCTAGTTTGAGAACCACTGCCTTAGATTACAGATCTAATGCCAAGCACTGCAGTTCTCATTCTCTTCAGATTTTTGGCATCCAGTCCCATCACAGAATTGTTTAGAAATACAGGGCCAAATCCGGAAGTTCTTGCTCAGGCGAAACTCCCATCAAAGTCAGTACAAATCAAAGTGCACATTAAAATCCTTCGGAATTTTTCCTGGGAATAAGGGCCACAGGATCTGCCCCATATTGCTACAGAAGAAACCAGGGAAGGATCAACACAGGTTGGCATTGGATTTGCAGCTGTAATCAAAGCCTTTACAATGCAGTTCAGTTGAAAGGAGCAAATGGGAGTGGGGGAAAAACAACAATAAGGGACTTGCCGTCAAAGTCTTTAAGAGGCAGAAATTCATTTACCTTCCCAGTGACTGTGGTTTTCAGGGATGAAGATCAAAGCAATGACCGTGGGCAGAGCTCTGACAAATGCAGAGCTCAGTCTGTTAAAACCTAGCATTAGCACTACAGTTAGACTGGTGTCTAGACTATAAGTGGGTACTCATGCCAGGTTTGGCTAACCTTGGAGCAGAGTGCTTGCATCACAGCTGTGGCAAGAACACCGAGTCATCCAAACTGCAGCTGGGGGAGGAATCGGACTTTAGACTGGTGGAGATAGCAGAAGGAAGTAAAACTCAGTGGAATACTGCCACAGCTCAGGGAAAGAAAGCTGAGAGAACCCATCCCACCTCTGGTTGTGCATTGTGATGAATGTACATAGAAATCACAGATAAGTGGTGAAGGAGGAAGGCGAAAGTAATACCAAATTCTTATCAGTGCAGATGGACTGGCTTGATTTTCTTCCAACCCTTTCATGTGGAAATGAGGCTGCATTTCGTGAGGCCAAGCCCACATTTCAAATAGCTCATCTGGGACAAACATCATCAGTATGTCGCAAGGATTCGGGTGCATGCATAGATGAGGGATGCAAAGTGGAGGGTTACCAGTTCTTAACAGGAGAAGAGAACATTTATGGGTGCAAAAGGATTCTCCTTTTGGGGACTTTTCATCTTCCTCATTAATGCCCTTGCTTGGCACCATGAATAAGGAGTTTTCAATCTGGCTCTGAGTTAGTTACAGCTAATGAGCTACGTAGGGAGGCAGGTGATACTAGTCTAGAGCTTGGGAGCTATACGGTCAATTCTGTATGCTACCATTCACTTCCCATGTGACTGGGAGTGAGACACTTAGCCTGTCTGTGCCTCCGTTCCCCATGTGTGAAATGCACTGCCCTACTGCACGGGGACCTTAGGAGGAGAAGTGACGATTGTGAGGTGCTCCGACATTGCAGCGATGAGGGCCACACCAGTGCACCGAAATCACTGTGTATCCCTGAGATGGCCCCAAGTACAGTCTCGCCCTGGACTGTAGGTAGGTACTCAGGTGGAATGCCCATTGTGTAACCATGGAAGAACTTTTATTTGTAGCATCGATCTCAGTAGTAACCTAGTGCATATATATCAACCCAACCTGGAAATTATGCCTTCTGATGAGATGTAGACACACCCATAGCTAGCCTAACTCTGGTCGCTAGGGGCCGGATCCTGCTTGCACTTTGCAACGCCACTGTAGCTCTGTTGACGTGTGCCTGACCCTAGCAGAGATGGCATTTGCACTACATAGCAACCTGATCCAGGGCATTACAACCCCTATAGAGGGTAGCCCCACTCCTGATGGATACCTGAAGGCTTTCTCTTATTCTAGTCATACCAGTAAGTGAATTGACTTGAGGTCAGTGGAGTTAGTCCTGAACTCCGCTGGTGTCTGAGGAGAATCAAGGCCTACTTCACCTCTCTCCCTGTCCCTCACTCCCACCTTTGTTTAGGACTATACACTGACATCCTGCCTCCGTTAAAGTTAATAGGAAAGCTCTTATTGATTTCAGGGTAGTCCAGATTTCACTCACCTGCACTCCTCTATTGTTTTCTTTATTTTTTTCCGCTGGACAAACTGCAGACAGAGCCTATCCAGCCATAAGATCTGCCACAAATGGCAGTGAGAAGACAGACTTTAATTTTAATTGTATGTTATCTGCAGCGGCATCTGTTAGTCTGGGAGCTGTGAAAGCGGAGGTAAAACGGGAGGACCTCTTCACATACAACATTTGAGTGAGGAGTGGGAGTGAATTATGGATTTAATTTTAAAAGAGCAGCAGCAACACTTTGAGATGCGTTGGAGAGAGGCAGTGTGCTATTAATATTTGTATGGCAGACATTTCAAGTAGCCACAACCAGCTAGGTGCTGTACAAACATAATGAGCTGCTAGCCAAGCCTTGGAGAGCCTACTACCTAGAAAGGAAAAGCCAGACAAAAGAAGTAGGATTAGCCCCATCTGATAGATGAGGAATGGAGGTGCAGAGATATCAGGTGACTTGATCAAATCCAGGACATGGACTCCTGAGTTAAGTCTGGCACCTTAACATGAGGCCATAAGAATGGCCATACTGAGTCAGACCAAGTGTCCATCTAGCCCAGTATCCTGTCTTCTGACAGTGGCCAGTGCCAGATGCTTCAGAGGGAATGAACAGAACTACATAAAAAGCACTAGCGAAGTCAGTACAAACTAAACTTGTTTATACTGCTCTATATACTTTAAAACATAAGAATGGCCCTACTGGGTCAGACCAAGGGTTCATCTAACCCAGTATTGTGTCTTCCGACAGTGGCCAGTGCCAGGTGCCCCAGAGGAAATGAACAGAACAGGGAATCATCAAGTGATCCATCCCCTGTCTCCCATTCCCAGCTTCTGGCAAACAGAGGCTAGGGACACCATCCCTGCCATCTTGGCTAAGAGCCATTGATGGACCTATCCTCCATGAACTTATCTAGTTCTTTTTTGAACCCGATTATAGTCCTGGCCCTCACAACATCAAAGACCATCCTTGTCTCTCTGTCTTAATAATAATAATACCTCGCTCTTATACAGCACATTTCATCAGTTGATCTCAAGGCACTTTTCACAGGAGGTCGCATCACTTTTGCCATTTTACAGATGTGGAATGGAGGCACGCAGAGGTGACCCATCGGGTCAGTGGAAGAGGTAGGAATGGAGTCCAGGCCAATACTCTATCCACTAGACCACACTGTCTATGGTTATCATACCATGCTTGTCGCTACTACATTATGCCTTGCAGTTTCACATCGCACCATTGTCAAATGCAAATATTTATATCTTTTTGTTTTAGTTTTAAATGCCTCCATTGTCCATCACCCATGGCTAAATGTGCTGGGTGTGATCCTTTATGGAAATACACACACATTCCTACGTCAGGCCCTTCGACACAGCAGTTACCCTTCAATTTCTCAGCTGCGTTAGATAACGAAGGGCTGGAGTCTCACCACGTAACTCATGCTGAGTTGCTCTTTATTCTGAGAGGGCTGACATGTTGCAGCAGGCCTGTCTGCTGTCTGAATTTCTGGCAATGCAATCTGGGTTGTGTCGTTTGAGCGGGAAGCCCATAAAAACGTGCCCTTCCACTGTTTTCAGACCCCGCCCTGAGGGTGGTATGGTTTGATATGACAGCACTGTCCATTGGAGCAAATTCTGGAAATATTGTACTATTTTATCCCAGCTCCTCACAATGAATGCGTGTGTGTATGTCTGTGTACCCAGTGCTAATATGCACCCTTATTTCTGCTCTAAAGTGTCCTAAGCAGATTATCCCTGTTAGGACCAGCAGTCTGCAAAGGTATGTATGCATTGGAACCATTCTTGGGGCACGTAGCCTGCATGCATAAACATGTAGATTCCTCCCCGTGAATGCTAGGTCCCACCCTGAAATACCATTCCAGGATTTCGGCAATGGCCTGTCTGTGGGCTTTGGGGAGGGTCAGAGAGGCCCTGGATAACTTCTGCATAATCTTTATGCCAAGTGCTGGTTTCCTGGAATGTGATGCAATCTATTTATGCGGTCCACAGTTTTGGAACATCTGAGCAGTCCTCAAGTATTTAAAAATAGAAATCATTTTCTCAGCCTGTTGGAGAAGTAGCTGATTAATGTAAAGTTTTGTGTGTGAGAGACCCTGCATGTGTGAGAGAGAGTATGTCCGTCAAGGAGCATGGGATTAACTGAGGGAACGCGAACTCAAGGAAATGAGTTTGGACTTTATTTCTGATTGAGCTGAGTTTTGTGATCATTCTTAGCTCACCTGGGAGCAAAGTCCACAGCCGGGTCTGCCTTTCATGAAAGTTCTAGCTCCCTCCATGCCTCTCCCAGACGGTTGACAGTTTCAGTGCATATAGGTGTAATGGGAAATCATGACCACACCGAGACGATATCTCAGTTAGCGAGGGCTAATTGCATTGAGGGCCAGAGACCTTGCACTGGATTCTGTATTTGGGTGGAGAGGCAGGACACAAACTTGTGCTGCTGCTCAGATGGGCTGGTATACATTTTTTTTTAACCATTTGGAGGTTTTTTATATATTGTGATACAGCATGGCCAGAGGGCAGCATAAGAGTGTTAGCAGGGGGCCTTATTCCCTGCCAAGGGAGGAAGGTTTGCTTAGAAACTAACACCTGACTCCAGTTTAGACGCACCTGACTGTCACTTAGATTCACCGACTCCAGTATGGATATAAACCGTCCTGCTTCAGTCAAGACAGGGTGTGGTAGTTGAAGGAGAAAGGTTGATTGAGCGAGTGAATTGAGAAGAGAAGAGTTTGCTCCAGAGAGAACAGATAGAGTTTGGAGGAGTGCTGCGGTGGATTGGGAAGCCCAACAGAAATACCCTAGTTTAAGGCACCAGGCTTGTATAGACGAGAGGGGCGAGAAGCCCTTTCACAAGCTGGACGGGTATGAGAAGGAAAGTAACCCAGTGGGAAGAAACCGCTAGTCAATGGTCACACACAACCCAAGGCCCCCTGGGAAGTTGGACATGGAGTAAGATGCGGCGGCCAGGTCTTCCCTCTCACTCCCCTTCCATCCAAGGACACTAGGGGAGTGATTAAGAACTGGTTCAGAGGCAAGCAATAGCGCCCTGAACCTACCCCAGAGAAGAGAAAGCGCGACACCCAGCAGAACAGTACCGGCAATTTGCCACAATATTTATAGATACTAAGGCCAGCAGGGGCCACTGTGAGCATCTAGTCTGACCTGGCTATCACAGGACGCCCTCCAAACAATTCCTATCTGAACTAGACCATGTCTTTCCACAAAGCAACCAGTCTTGCTTTAAAAATTGTCAGTGATGGAAAATCCACCGCAACCGCGTGTCAATTGTTCCAATGGTTAATTACCCTCGCTATTTTCAGGGTGTCTGATATCATCTCTAGACCTAATGAGTTGCAGCTGTCCAGACTAGAGATCACTAATGCACCGCTCACTAGGGTGATCAGACAGCAAGTGAGAAAAATCAGGACAGGAGGTGGGGGGTAATAGGAGTCCATATTAGAAAAAGACCCAAAAATTGAGACTGACCCTAAAAAATCAGGACATCTGGTCACCCTAGCACTCGCGGTAGCTGGCTCTGAATCCATTAGGATGGGGCTGTGGGCAGTGGCAGATGGGAATAGGTGCTGTTTCCAACGTAGCCAATGAGGAGGCCAAAAGGACCCAGAGGCTGCAGACTAATTTAACAATCCTGGGCAAACACCCTTGACAGAGGTATAAAAGAGGCAAGCTCTTTTAAGTGCTTCTTGGTTTCACCTTCAGCTAGCTGTGCATCACGCAGGCGCTGCCCGGAATGTGGTCTAGTTGCTAGAACGATTAACAAGGATGCAAGATTCTATTCTCAGCTCTGTAGCTGACTCACCTGTATGACCTTGGGCAAGTCACTTGACCTCTTTGGCCCAGCTCCTCAAAGATATTTAGGTGCCTAACTCCCTAAATACCTCTGAGGATCTGGGCCTTTGTACTTTAGTGTATCCATCAGTAACATGAGCGCTAATAACCCTCACCTCCCACACAGGGTGGCCTGAGGATTAATTCATTAATATGTGAAATGCAGTTGGATGAAAGATGCTCTGTGTGTGAACCATGTTATTAAAAGCAGCTCCCGGTCCTTTGTGAAATTAGAAATGGAGCGGGATAGTCATTACAATGATTACATGATAAATGCTGTACATTTTAAGTCTCCATTAAAAAGAAAATCTGATGGATTCAGTGGCAGCAGCCAAAGCAAGGGAAAGGATTTCAACATCAGAGGGCTTGGTAGCGCCAGGGACCTGATTCTTATTTGCCCTGCCATTAAGATCAATTGCAGCCATAACAGGAAAGTGACAGTTTACACCCCCTTTGCATGGTGCATGACTATACAAGACGCAGAGCAGCTGAGAATCAAGCCCAGGGTTTTTCACAGGTAGAATTTCAGCTTTTATATTGAGAGGCAGGAATGCCTAGTGGTTAGGGCTCTAGCCTAGGCCCTGGGAGACCTGGGTTTAGTTCCCTACCAGTTTGGGGTAGATTTACACCCCTGCTTGCCACACGCTAAATGCTCATCTAAACAAACCCTTTCACCGTGTCTGCCTCAGTTTCCCAGCTGTGCTATGGGGATAACAGCACTGGCCCACCTCAGAGTTGTTCTGAGGATAGATATGTTGAAGATTATGAAATGTTTTGCAGGATCCAACTGTTAAGATGTAGGGGGAGGTTTATATATTTCTCCTTTTAGTTTTGGGTTTTTAAAAAATAAATTCATGGCCCCTGTGAGACTCTAGAGGTGTGGAAACGACTGTTAAAGGAACAGTGTCTCTTTTAAGACTTAATGTGCTACAAAGCCAAAGTGAAAAGGCCAGCTCGAAAACATGCTGCGTTCGGAGCCTGCTTCAGATGCCGGTGGAAGTTGGATCAGCCCTGGTATGCACTTCCACTTCTTTATGCCACTATAAGATTTCATAGCAGTTGATAGGTAGGCTTGGAAAGATTGGCTTTTTACTGGTAAAAGTTGGCAAACGTTGATTTCACCACACACACACAAACCAATGGAAAATATTTTCATTGATAACCATTGACATTTACAGATAGGCATCTAAAAAAAGAAGCCATTTTACAACTTATTAGAGATTGATTTAAGGGTATTTACTTTGTATATTTTGCTAGATGATGTCCACAATTCATGTTTTAACAGTTATAAAGCTTCAACTTATTGAATTTCAGCATCTGCTACCTTTAAATAATCATCTGAGCCCATTCATCACCTCCCAACAACTGTAAACATTTAAATACAAATAATATAAAAAGCTTAAATCCCATATTTTTATGGAACGGTAAAAATTTAAAGGGATAAAAATCTAAAAAAATGCTTAAAAATAAAATCGAAATAATATATGTACAAATACCTAATTTTGCAAAGTCAATCAGTAAATGACCTATTCATGATTGTGGGAAGTAAAAAGGTATGATTCCCCCTCCCCGAATTTCCTCTCTGTAATCACATAAATGTCTTCCCACCTTCTTAACGTTACAATCTTGAATCGATTTAATTTTACTAGAAATGCCTTTTTTGACTCATCAGAGCTAAAGAATCCTTTAGGTCCATATACAAGTAACCATGCAGATCTAAACAACTGATATACTCTCAATGCTTCAGTTGGGGGGGAAACTGAGGCACAGAGTGACTGAGTTACTTGCCCAGCATCACGCAGTGAGTAAGGGAAGAACTAAGAACACCCAGGAGTTCTGATTTGCAGTCCCCAGGCTTTAGACTCTGATCCAGAAGGGTACTTCAGCATGTGCTTAACACTAAGCACTCGAGTAATCCCATTGATTTAAAGCACAAGCTTCAGTACTTTGCTGGATTACGGCTTTAATTGCTAGCCCACAGAGGATAAGAAATAGTCCTGAATTTTGGAATAATCAACACGCAGGACTGGCAGCTCATTGACGTTTCCTTTGCATCATTCCCTTGTAGGAGTTCACCCTTCCTCCTTGGAAGAAGCAGGTAATCTGGGCCCTAAAACTAGTGGATCCCTCTGGAACCTTGGATCTCAGAGGATTCACACCTGTCCTCTGCACCATTGGTTCCATGGTGCTGTGTGTCTCCAGTGGAACCAGCCGTTGGCCCCTAGCGAGAGAGGTTCCACGGTATGGAGTGGGGAAAGACTACACCAGTGCGACCAGTGATATCATGATCTTTGGTGGTGGTTTACCCTGGGACCGGGGGAGAACAATGCACAGCCAGTACCCAACCCCATCCAATTGCGGGTCCAGATCTCTCCAGAGGGGCTGGGTCTAAAGGAGAGGAAGGTGAATTTACAGAGGTGATGTTTCCCCTGCCCACCCTCTGCCAGCTGGGATTTGCTGAGGTTTGGATCCCTTTGCTTGGAGACTGTGGGCATGACCTGACCGCCAGTGATTATCACACACAATGGGTGCCTAGGTCAGAAGAGTGTTTATTCCTCAGGTGCCTTCAACCCTTTATTTAAACTCCAGTGTAATGAGATCAAGGAAACGAGGAGGAATCTGCTTTCTGTTCTTGACAGGAAAGAGAATGAGGAAGCCTAAATTATACACAGTGCTGCCAGCCAGCTGCTCTGAGCTCCACTCTCTTCTATTATACAAAGTAATAGATTCACAGACAAAGTGGAGAGGACCATGGATTCAAGACTCTGTAGCTGATTGGAAGGAGCATTTGACTTCCAGCTGGTTAAAATGGAGTTTCAGTTGGGTGCCCAAGGCATATGTCCTTTCCTGGAGGAGAAGGAAATCAGCTCTATATAAAAAAGGGACTTTAAAAGCTGAGATGCCAGCAGACAGAGACTGTAGTTCTTGTTTTTGCGGCTGGCCAGCGCTGTGTTGGAACACAGGAAAGCTTTACCAACAGAGCCGCTCTTAACAGTTGAAAACTTGCACACAAACCTGTACGACCCCCTGCTTCCCTTTATTCCTTCTCATTCTTCTCCTGGTCATTCTCTCCTTCATAGCTGCCGAAAGCTGCCTTATTTTGAATCCACAACTGGGGAGGTCTGGGGGCAACTCGAGTGAAGCACACTGATCCCACTGCCTATCACGCTGACCATTATTGTCCTATTGTTTCCTTGTATTGTTCTCTCTGTCTGTATCCATCTGTTGTCTCTCGTCTTAGGCTGTAAGCTCTGTCTTTTAGTTGTGTTTGGACAGCACCTAACACAATATGGGCCTTGGTCCACAGCTAGGGCTCCTAGGGACCACAGTAATTCAAATAAAAATAATTAATAAACCCAATGGAGTGTATAGGTGAGTCTGATGCAGTGAACTTGCCCTGCGCTGGAGTGGAAGGGGTTAAAGCAGCCCTCTGAGCAGCAGAAGCCACGCCTCCTGACCCTGCTGGGCATGCTCCAATTGCTGCTGCAGTATAAAAGGGAGCAGCCTAGCTCAGTCTGGGCTGGCTGCCAAGGAGGAAGGATGCACCTTTTGGCTCCAGCTGAGAGAGAGCTGGAAGCCCAGGCTGTGAGACTAGGAGATGCTGAGACCCACGCAGGTACCGGCAGATGCCCCAGGGAGATTGCAGCCGCCAAAGGCTGTGCCACCCAATCGGCCTGTAGACTCTGAGGACACCCTGAGTTCAACTGCAGGAGTCAAGGTAGGAAGTAGCCCAGGGAAGGACTAGCCAGTGTCCCTGTAGCAGTCAGTGTATTGCAGGCAGATTTCCTGCCAACTTTGTGGTGAACCCCTTTGCCACTACCAGGGTCCTGGGCTGGGACCTGGTGGAGGGCCTGGGTTCCCCTACCCAGCCTCCCTCCCCCCCCTTGGGGACAGCCTACCAAACCCCCTTCTATGGATTCTGGCCAATGGGCCCTGCTTCCCTGCAGTCCGGGGAGCCCTATTGACTCTGGCCAGTAGGCCTTGCTTCCCTGCAGTCCAGGGGACCCCTATTGACTCTGGCCAGTAGGTTGTGCTTCCCCACATATGAGGGGAGCTCTACTATATGCTGGCCATTGGGTCATGCAGCCCTGAGGCTGAGTGCAGCTGTATTGACTTAATCGCAGAGCTACTATGCCCTTGCCCCACCTCCAGGGTGACAGGGTGTACTTGTCTCATGACAGTAAGAAAGAATTACTTACATAAAGGTTGTTGGCTAGGGCCTGTCTTCTTACCCTTTGATCCCCTCAATGGGCCAATTCATAGCAAGCATCAGGATGGCAGAGTTTGAGAGAGAATTTTTCCCCATGTGTGTCTGGGATGGCTGTGTTAATTACCCTGGCATAGTGAAGGTGATACTGAACAAATGCCAATAAAACCTTTTATAGTCACATTCATTCCGCATCCTGTGTGCCATGTATTTTACATTTTACAACAACAGACATTTTTTATCTGAGAGATGTAAACGTCGGTCCTAATTGCAGTGGCAAATGAACCACTTACCTTCTCTGATTGCATAATTTGCCTAGAGGATGAAGATGTAATTACACCATAATTACATGTAATAAACAGAGAAAATGATTTGAGAAGGAAAAATTATCACTGCCTCAACCACATCAGCCAGAAGCTTTTTTCTAATTAAGTTATTTTATTAAGCAAAATGTTTCTAAGGTGGGTCCTCTTTGAAAATCCACATTATAGCCCATGTAATGTAATTTACTTTATAGGTAAAATATTGCTTCTCTACAGACCGATTGTATCTAGTAGAACACACTAAGTGTGCAACCACTGGGCTCAATCCCGCCAGATGCCAAGTGCCCAACACTCTGACGTCAGTGAAAGTGGAGGACTCTAAGTACCCCTGCGAGGAATCCCAGCCCCAGAACTCTGTTTGCCCTCAGTCTGGCCTCTCTTTATGTCCTTTATCAGAGGGGTAACCGTGTTAGTCTGGATCTGTAAAAGCAGCAAAGAATCCTGTGGCACCTTATGGACTAACAGACATTTTGGAGCATGAGCTTTCGTGGGTGAATACCCACCCACGAAAGCTCATGCTCCAAAATGTCTGTTAATCCATAAGGTGCCACAGGATTCTTTGCTGCTTTTATGTTCTTTGTTTTTCTAATGAAGGCAGAAAATGTTGGCATCACTGGAGACTTTTGCTACTGTCAGGAACTGCACAGCCCAAGCAGAGAACATGAAAACCTGGAAACGATGCTGAAAAGAGTGTTATTGACTTGAGGGCATCTGGGAGGGCTGTCCCCTCACATTGGATTTACCCTAGGTAGCTTTACGCTGTCTCATCTTTATCTAACAGCTCAAGACAGAGTTGCTAGTTGTCTTTTATACAGTACCCAACTGTGGCTGAGAACATGGCGGTCTCCTTACTTTCAAAGGAATGGATGTGCACACAGGAAGGGACCATGCCAGCCCCCGCCAAGGAAAACCCAGGGAAGGCGAATTTCTCCTGAAACTCCCTTTGTTCTCCTTCCCCAGGCTCTAACTCAAGTCCATTGATATTGGAGTCAAGAGGAGTTCCTTGTATTCTGCATGGGGAGAAGAAGGGCTCTTGGATGGACATTCTTGAACTCCAGTGTTGCACATGCTTGACTGTAAGGATGTAAGGAATCCCACTGGTGCTCATGGAGAAATGCTAATGCTTGAAATACAGCCCTAGGAGTGGAACGGGAGTGAAAGGACCCGAGTGAGCTAGTTTGGTAAAGTCCCAAGGACTCAGGCACACAGAGAGAGCACCGCACGTGGCACTGGCCACTCAGCCGGCTTCAGAAAGATTTCTTTCCTACAATTTTGCCTACTTGCTGCCTCACTTACTGCTAGCGAGAGAGACCCCAGCTGAGCGCAGTGGGATTGCTCCTGTGGTTAAAGTTAAACACATCCATCAATGTTTGCTGGACCAGGGCCCAGGACTGCCTTGCACCTTCTGTAGTCATTCACACAGGCACCCGACCAGTGGTAGAACCCAGCCAGTCTGATCTGCTAGCATTTGACTCCTGCTTTGTGGAGGTAAAAGTGACTGCCCAAAGAGCAAGATAGAGGAGAGTCAAGACCTAGGATTTTTCCAGAGCATTCTCTCCTCCACAGTGAGCAGGGCAGCTATGCTGAGAAGACATGGCTGTGAAAACCTATAGAGGCAGAGCAGTGTTGGGGCAAATCCTGCACCACCTTGTACCTTTCTGCAATGTTCCAGGGGCGTTGCTGTAATGTTCCCCCACCCCACTCAGGAGTTAAGCTGCTTTTCATTCCCTCCTCCACCACCTGTCCACCGCGCCTATTCTAGAAGAGGCAAAAGGCAAGCCAATGCTGCAGGGAGCAGCTCCAGCTTGGGTTTCTGCTTGGAAATCAACCAGGTTATGGCCATGTCTTAGGGTACGTCTATACTACCCACCGATCCAGCGGGTAGTATAATCGATCTATTGGGGAACAATTTATCGCATGTACTGTAGACACGACAAATCGATCTCTGATTGCTCTCCCGTCGACTGCTGAACTCCAGCAGGGCGGGAGGTGGAAGCAAAGTCTACGGGGGAGCCGTGGCCGTTGATCCAGAGCCACGAGGACGCGAAGTTAGTAATTTTAATTCGATCTAAGATACGTCGACTTCAGCTATGCTATTTTCGTAGCTGAAGTTATGTATCTTAGATCGATTTCCCCCCCCCCCCCAAGTGTAGACCAGGCCTTATTTAGCATTCCCTCTTAAAACCCTCAGACAAAAGGCAGGAGGGAAAACAGAAGGACGGAGAGAGGAAGTAACTTGAGGAACCTTAAACAGCAGGTCAGTGGCAGATCTTTTGACTCCAGTGTCTAAGACCCAGATTTGTTAAGGGATTTAGGCACTGCGGTGCTCACTGTTGCATTGCCTACCTGATTTAGGCATCTAAATCACATTTTCAATGGGGAGTTAGGCACTTATAGATAGTTCAGTTTTACTGAGGGTCAAAGAAGCAAGTGGCATGTCAGAGTAACACAGCAAATCAGCGTCAGAACCAGGATTAGATCTGATCCTCAAACACAAAGAACATAAGAGCTGCCATACTGGGTCAGACCATGGTCCATCTGGCTCAGTCTATTGTCCACTGTTGGAGACAATACAGAGCTTCATGGGGAGTGTAAGGAACAGGGCATTTATGGAAAGATCTACAGCACCTTCCAATCCTGGCTCCTTGTAGTCAGAGATTTAGGATCTCCTCGAACATAATTTTGCATCCCTGCCCATCCTGACTAATACCCATTGATAGACCTATCCTCCATGAACTTCTCCAGCTCTTTTTTTGAACCCAGTTCCAGTTTGGCAATGAGTTATGCATTGAGTGAAAAAGTACTTCCTCTTGTTTGTATTAACCCTGCTGCCTAACATGCTGAATTGTAAGCACATGCATAGTGCCAATGATACAGTTATGGTACTGGTCCTATAGCTATGAATTCAAATATAGCAACATGTAAATATTTCAAAACTGTAAAGATTTCTATGGCATCCATTGCTTGAATTGCTTGGTCGCTATCCTAGTAACTATTAAGCAATATTTGCTAATATAATATACACTGCTTACCAGAAACAATGGGTCCATCAGAAAGTTACTAATTTTCATAACTGATCTGTGCCATGAGGACAATACACTAAGCATCAGAATGAGCAGCTAGTGTAAATGACAATGCTATGATTGAAAACGGTAAGTTAGCATTAGCCAGTCTGCTGCCCCCATTCCTGCTGTACTGCTAAGTAATTGCTGAAAATATAATTAAGCCATACCGTGAACTGAAAATCTGGTAAATATAGCAGCTGTCTTAGGTAGAGCCCAGCTGCAAACGCAAAGCTTGGCTTTGTTCACAATTCTGAGTGACCAGTGGTTCGCAAACTTATGTACTGGTGACCACTTTCACACAGCAAGCCTCTGAGTGAGACATCCTCCCACCCCCATAAATATATTTTAAAGTGGTTTTAATTTAACACCATTATAAATGCTGGAGGCAAAGCGGGGTTTGGGGTGGAGGCCGACAGCTCATGACCCCCCATGTAATAACCTCGTGACCCTTTGAGGGGTCCTGACTCCCACTTTGAGAACTCCTGTCCTAGACCATAAATTGTTTTACTAAGGATGTACTGTTGGCCCCTTTTTGATAGATGGGGAGACTGATACATGGCAGATAGTGTCTTGCTCAAAGTCACCCAGTTAGCTACAAAACTAGGATTAAAATCAGATTCTGCTCTGGTCTCTAAAGGTTCTTACATTGCCCCATCACTGCCGTATCTGAATGCCTCCCAGCAGTGCATGAAGCGATTTCTATGCCCCTAATCCAGTGCTGATCCCCTGTGACTCCATACAGCATTTTCCAGTGCCTCATTGGTCTTCAGTTGCCACCTGAATAGCTTCGCTTACCTAGTTATGGGTGCCTATTGTCATTTCTGACGGACTTGCCAGGAGACAACAACAATAGGGAAACATGACTACACGGTTATACGGTACAGAATTGGCCGTGTATATTAAATTAACTCAGAAAAAAGAGGCGGGGACCAGAAGTACTAATGCTTTTTAAACGTAGTATTATCTGTTCTGTCACCTCGCCAGGCTTATGAAATATTTGGTCATTTAAATTGTAGGAAAAAGAAAGTTGACTAAGCTCAAAACATTGTTGCTGTATATCACAGTAATAAGACTTTTCAATCCCAGCCTGTCTTTCCGTGGAGGATCATAAGGCACAAACAAACACTAGTGTGTTTAGCTTCACAACCCCCAACAGTGAGGTAGAGAAGCATTATTATCCCCTCATTAAAGAGAAGGAAAGGGAGGCATAGGGCGGTGCAGCCTCACATGTGTAAAAGTCTGCGTGCACCACAGGCCAGATCCACAAGCGGTGTGAGTGAGCTCAGCACCAGTGGCGTTGAGAACCTGATGTGGACCTATTAACTTCAGCAGGACTATTCAAGTGCTTAAATTTAGACATCCACCTAGCTGAATCAGACTGAATGGGCACAGATCCACTGACTTCAATAGAGCTGCTGCACCCGATTACAACAGCTGACGAACTTGCCCAAAGCTTTCAGCGAGTATGTGGAAATCAGGCGTCGGGTGAGAACATTGCTCTCACCAGTGCACAATCCTTGTGTCTTTTGAACCTGCAAAAAGGCACTTTTTTTTTTTTTTTTTTTTTTTTAAAATTGAGCCTGGTTGACTTGCCCAAGGTCAGGCAGAAATTTGTGGCAGAGCTGGACATAAACCCCAGACTTTTTGCTTTGTTAGGCCTGTGTCTTCTCTTCGCTGTGCGAGTATTCTTCCTTCAGGCATATTTGCCTGTTGCCTTGTCACTCATTCTTAAAGGGAAAGAGTGCTGGCAAAGCGGTCCTCTTAAACCTTAACTAGCAAGAAAAACATCCAACAGAGGAAAACTTTATAACTGTTTGTGATTTTTGCCCTCCCCCAATCACTTTTCTCCATTGGAATCTTTGTCCGTTTCCCACCAGACGTAAAGGACCAGATCCTCAGTGGGTATAAATTAGCCTGGTCCCAGGAATGCAATGGAGCTATGGTGATTTACCCCAGCTGAGACTCTAACCCAGAGCTTCTGGGTAGATTTTTCCACAGGCGGTTAGTCCAAGATCACGCCCTCTTATTACCCGTCCCCACCCAGAAAGCTGAGGGAAGATTAGAAAATGATAACCTTGTTGACGTTCACCTGGCCCACACAGGGGAAAGCTATTTCTAGAGGGACATGGAAACCCCAAGCCCTGTGGAGTGAGACCATCTTTTTAATCTTACAACTAACGTATGCTGCTAAGCCTGATGTTTAATTTGAGAAAACAACCTGAAAATAGCATTCAAGGAAGCAGTGGATTTGAACAGCTCTATATTTTTCAGATAGTGTTTCTGGAAAACACTATATTTGAAAACTGACCTTTTAACCAGGAGGTTACAGAAACTATAGAGCCTCGCAAGCTTTCAGTGAGCTCAGGTTTGTAATTTGGAACTGGGTAACAGAGTATAAACAACACTATTGGCTTTATATTAAGAGGCAATGAGTAGTCAGCACACAGTGCTCAATGGCCCTGTGTTCCTGTACTAGACAGTTCACACTGATGAAACATGATGATGACTCCAGCTTACCCCCTGCTCCCAATGCAAGATGTCTCCCCTGGTTAGTCCCTCAACGGCTTTAATCCTGAATTCACTGAGCTTTAGCTCTCAGGCCTAGATACCCTTCCCCACACAAAGAATTGCTGAGTTGAATTGTGAGCTCGGATTCTGGGCTGGTTAGGAGCCGCATTTGGCACAGCGTAAGATGGGAATGGCTTAAGCTACCTTTATATCCCTCTCCGCAGCCCTTGATCCGGTGGTCAGTCAGCCCCAAGAGAATCCGCAACATAAAGTAACAGAGCATCAAGACCATTCTGGCAACTAGGGCTCACCCCCTCTCTTTCTCCCACATAGGCTCCTCTGATTGGTACTAGAAGGGAGAGTAGCCTAGGAGCAATTATCGGGGTTCTTTGCCTTTGGAGGATTCCCGCACACAGGGAGTCAGGTTGCTGTGTTCCAGGCTTTGTTGCATTACTGGAACAAGGGACAGAACCTGGCTTGGGACATTTAATTTGCTTTAATTTCAGTTCAATGCTGTATGTGGTGCATTCAGTCCGATTTGACTGCCTGAAGCTGACTCTTGGCCTGGCTCTTCAATCGTCAGATGGTGAAATGGAAGTAACTGTCCTGTGACTCTGACTGTGACATCAGATTTGTAAAGCTCCTCTCTGATTTCCAGCAGCTTTTCTGCTTGGGACACCATGGTCTGACCCATTTTCAAAAGTGGGCATAGTAGGCACATCCTTCAAAACCCACCAGCCCTGAAGAATAGCCTAACGCCAGTGCTTGCTGCCAATCTAATGATAGTAGTTGTCCAACTGAAATCTTTAGCCACCACTGATGGCAATGGATGTTTTGCCTTCCTCCGCAGTCACCCCAAATAGTCAATATTGCGAGCTAGGCCTGGGTACTGAACCCTGAAGCTCCACTTTTTTAAGGGAGCACCAAATGAGACATATTACTCACAGCTATCGAAGCAGGTTGGGCACATCAGATTGTCCCCACCTTTAGCCGGCTGAGTTAACCAGCTTCTTGGTATTGTTAAAATAGTCCCTCTCTATGCTTCCACACAAACAGCTGATTGACTCAGAGATGTGCAAACTGCTGGGAGGCTGCCATCCTTCATGACGATAGAATACGTGCTTAATATATGCTAAGTACCAGCAGTAAAATATATATGTATGTATGTGCCCAGTAAGATAGCGGGTCTCCTACAGTAGTAACAGAAGTTGGAGGACCATTGGCCTCATAATGAAGAGGGGAGGTTCTCAGAAGTGCCTACGGGGCTTGGGAGCACAGGGCTGTCTCAGTTGCTTTTGAAACTCTCCCCCATTAATAGTTCAACAGATAGCCCTTTAATCGCCCAAAGACAGCAAATTTAGGACTCTGTCTCCCGCTATATGGCAGCGAGGAAAGCAAATGCAGAGGCCAAGTGGCAGCAGGCCTCCATGTAGGCGAAAGGGAGCTATAGACTGTATGTCCTTTGGGGCAGGGACTTTTTGTGACCTCCTGGAACTCAGGCCAAGATGCTGAAAAGTATTTAGATGCCCACTGGGAGTTAGGCATCTAAATACTTTTCAGCATCTTGGCCTGAGTTCCAGGATAATCCTTCCATGCCCCTTGCTGGAGGTCTGCAGTGCTCCCTGGTTTCAGCAATAGCTGGAAGCCCCACCCCATTTTCCCTATCCCTACCGAGGTAAGAGTGCAAGGGGAAATGTGTGACCCAAAGGCCATGCACTGAAATCTGCCACAGCATAGGGTGCATTTGACTCATGTTACCCTCCACACATTTTTTCAGGTCAACAGGAAGGATTGGGAGGAGAGTTTTAAAACAACAGAAGAGATACGTGTGTATTTTAGAGGCAGGTGTTTGCACTGGCAGTGATTGGCATGGCTTCTCTCTTACTGATGCAAAGAGTTGTAAATTGTGCTGCCTACTACCAGCCCAACCCATTGCGCCCCAGAGGGCGATTTACAGAGTGGGACTACAGAGCTGTCTGCATTATCTAGGCATTTCAATAGGAGTAGAAATTACCTTAATTTCCACTAGCTCTTTTGGTGCCACACCACTGGAGGCTGTTCTGCCAAAACAGCACATCCCCAGTCAACCTGGGCCATGTCTTTCTTCTCTGCCAGAGGAGGGGTGTATGACTTCAGCCACAATGTGCAGGGTCAACCCTAAGGAACTCTTTGAGGCCAAGAACCTACACCAGGGATTGTGTGGAGGAAGCTAGTCTGGGATGAATCTGACCCATGGGTGGTAAAATACAGTGGGCCAGTTCCTCTCAACTGGGTTGATATCAGCATAGCTTCATTGGCTTCAATGGTGCCACCCCAGCTTATACCAGTTGAGGATGTGGTGCAGTATTGTCATCCTCTGGGATTGATTTTGTTTCCCTCTGCAAAAGGCAGTGCTATTTAACAGTGCTCCCTCACTGAAAGTTATTGCTGAGATGCTGGCTAGCTGAAATTTCATGACTAGTAAAAGCTCCTTCTTTGAGGACTGGAGTTCCTCTCAATTCCTTCTATTCACAATGCATAATGAATGATAATGAGAAGACATACGTATTAGCTGCAACTTTCTCAAGCTCCACCTTTTTAATGGTTTCAGTGGTAGCCGTGTTAGTCTGTATCAGCAAAAAAAAAAAAAAAAAAAGAGGAGTCCTTGTGGCACCTTAGAGACTGCCAGATTTATTTGTTCATAAGCTTTCTTGGGCTAGAACCCACTTCATCAGATTTTTGAAGTAAAAAATACAGGAGCAGGTATAAATACATGAAAGGATTGGGGTGCTATACCAAGTGTTAGGTCAGTCTAACGAGAGAAATCAATTACCAGCAGGATACCAAAGGAGGAAAAATAACTTTTGAAGTGGTAAGAGAGTGGCCCATTACAGACAGCTGACAAGAAGTGTGAGTAACAGTAGGGAGAAATTAGTATTGGGAAAATTAAGTTTAGGTTTTGTAATGACCCAACCACTCCCAGTCTTTATTCAGGCCTAATCTGATGGTATCTAGTGTGCAAATTAATTCCAGTTCTGCTGCTTCACATTGGAGTCTGGTTTTGAAGGTTTTTTGTTGAAGAATTGCCACTTTGAGGTCTGTTATTGGAGTGACCAGAGAGATTGAAGTGTTCTCCTACTGTTTTTTGAATGTTGTGATTCCTGATGTCAGATTTGTGTCCATTTATTCTTTTACGTAGAGACTGTCTGGTTTGGCCAATGTACATGGCAGAGGGGCATTGCTGGCACATGATGGCATATATCACATCTCGTTTTTTTCCCCACCTTTTTAATAAGATTCTTTTTAAGAGTGGCATAGATGTATATACCTGTCTTGCTGAGTGTGAAGAGCATAAATCGCATGGGACTCGATCCAAAAGCCTGTTGTGGTCAATGGAAGTCTTTCCATTGACTTTGGTGGGGTTGGATCAGGCCCCTGATGCGTCAGATGAACGCTAGAGCAGCAATGCCTTCTGCATGTCTTGCTCCTGACCCCGAAGTGCAGGCCAGGGCATTTGTACTGCCCAGGGTTTTCACTTTAGAGTAGTTTTCACTCCAGATGACTGTCCCCAGTCACACCAGCTCTGTTATCAGCCACACAAACATTCAGGCAGAAATCACAGAGCTGATGTTTTGTTTTCTGCTTTAGTGGCATACTTATCTAAATCCAGTTACTGCTCAAACTGAGACTAAGTCAACACAGTTAATTGAACTAATGCGCTGTGAGACGGGGTACATCAGCGGACAAGTTAATCACTAAGCAGATTCATGTACCAGGCACAGCTAGGTTAAACAGGCTCAACTCTGATGCCAGTTTAGATGCTGCTGACGCACTGCGGTGATGGGACACATCATTGTGGTGGTTGGAGAAGCAGTGAAAACAATGCCAAGGAGAATGTAACATGCAGAGCTGTGTCTTTCCTGGGACTCGGAACTGACGTGAGAGTGCTCATGCGAATGTCCACAATGATCACGTCTGGTCCCGATCGCTTGCAGAGTGATGTTGCACACTAGCAGTGTCATGCTCAGTAGACAACCCAGTCCCTATAGTGCATCTGCTCACATGACCTTGTAACTGCAGTGAGGAGACAATCACTTACCTGTAATTGTCCTTCTTTGAAGACATGCTAGATAGATTCACAACTCTTGGGAGCTTTGTGCCTCCAGCGCAAGACCAGGTAGGGAACTCCCAAACACAAAAGTTCTTAGCAAACTCCAACAGGGGGTGTCATGCGTTGTCCCGTGTGTGGAGCCATAGCATCCCCTAGTGCCTCCAATGGTTACTTCTTTTTAAAGAGAACAGTGGGAATAAATTTTTATTGCAGTGGTTGTCAAACTTTGGTACTGGTGACCCCTTTCATATAGCAAGCCTCTGAATGCAACTTCCCCTTTTAAATTAAAAACTTTTTTATATATTTGACACCATTTATAAATGCTGGAGTTTGGGGTGGAGGCTGACAGGTCGTGACCCCCCATGTAATAACCTTGAGACCCCCCTGAGGGTTCCCTGCCCCCAGTTTGAGAACCCCTGCTTTATTCTTCTGGTTACAGTCAGGGATCTGGTCCCCATCACGATCGGAGCTGCACAAACACCTCGCGCTTACAAACCAGGTTTATGACACAACTTAATTGGTGCATGAAGCTGACAGGGAATGAGCTACATACAAGATTTAACAAAAGGCGACGGAACTATTAGGTCTCAGAGGCGGTGGGTGAGTGATGGGTCTGTTTGTTATAGCCTAAATCTACCCACTCTGAGGCTTTGTTTTGCAGGTACATTACGCCTCTGCAAAAGTTGTGCTCATACTTATTGCCCTAGTGACCGAATTACTGTGCATAATATGTTCTGAGTATTTGGGGCACAAATTGTCTATAGCAGGTACATGCTGGGTAGCTTGCGGCATAAGTACTCATATTGATTCCCGTGGCTCGTTTTACAAATACAAAAATATCAGGGTGGGGGAAAGAGGAGGGTGCAAACTGCACCTCCAAAAACAGAAACTGAGGCCTCAAACCTTCTGAAAATATACACTATATTTATTGCCCCAGAAAGAGTAGCCCAAATACCTTCATGGCTGTTAGGATTCTACTGGATGAGCCAAAGGATAAGGTTGATTAGCCTGGCAGTAGCAGACTCTTGCAGCTGTCTATATGGTCTAGTCAGTAGAATGGGATAAGGAGTCACATGGCATTAGCTCAACCTAAACCCTGGACAGGCCATCATGTGTAATGACTCCCCTGCTTGGGACCTCTGTAGAAACTGAGCCTAGGATCTCTGGATCTAAAAAGACGAGTCTGCAAATGCATGCTAGCTTGAGGAGTAGGTATTTAGCTCAGGCAGCGCAGGCCCATGCTTTTTTTAGTTACAGACGTGTTTGGCTTGATCCCCACAAGACGGGAGCTCCACGACAGCACTGTATGTAGTGATTTTCTGGGTTTTTTTCCCTTAAGAGAAAGATGTTTAGAGTTTTGATCACACGATGCACAGCCAGATTCCTACAAAGGAAAATGCTCTGTATTTCAGTCCTTACAACAAGTTCTGAATATGCAAAGTTTCACTTCCCAGCTTCTGTCTTTGTCTTGGATGCTATGGTAGAGCTGCACATATAATTATTTACAGATGCTGTCGGCATTATTGATTATCTGAGAGGGATGTGTAAACAGCATGAGCTGAGTCCAGCAACAGAGATCAAATTAGGCTTGCTCCCTTTGCGGTGGGGGGAAGCAAACCCCCATGTGAATGGGTTAGCGAGAATGGACTGGAATGTATAGTCATCTCTGAAGGCCAAAGGCAGCAAACAATTAAAAAAAACCTGTCGTTGTGTTCAGAAAAAGTTTAATTTCTGAGCACGATTCTAAAGAACACATAGAAAAGCCCAGTGCATGTTTTTCATCTAATCATGGAAAAACATACAAAGTTTAGACTTAAGGGTTTTGTTTTTCCAGTGACTCCATTCCAGGCCCTGCCCACCAGGTCGCAGGCATGTCTGCCGGGTGAACTCCAAGCTAACAAATTGAAGAACTCCTTGTGATTTTGCCACACAGTGTTTCAAGTAGCAGCTTGTTGGAAGTATGGTGGGGGTGGGGGTGGAAATGGCGTGTGCTTTGCCAACACACCTGCACAAGCCTTGGGTTATCCTGGACAATATGTGCACTAATGAAGTATAACCTGTAGAGGCTGGCAATCGACTCTCTGAAGACTGTAACAGACAGTCTGTGCATGCCCCTAATTTCTATTTTTAAAAAAACAAACACCCTCTGCTGTAGGTAAGTGCTTAGCGTGAAAACTGAGCTGTGTTTAATTAGGCAGAACCTTTAAGCAGATAAGTAACAAATGACAATTTAATTATAATATTCCAGGTCTACTCAGTTCCTTTTCTAATACAAAAAAGAAATAAAGAGGTTACTGCAGCTGCAGCATTTAGCTATTTTATCTTGTGACTATTAGGGATGCAGCCACAGCTTAGTCAGAATCAATTTTCAAATATGTTTTAATTAAAATCTCAGATTGCTGCTGCGTTTTCAAGTCAAAACGTAAACCGTAGCCAGAGTTTATAGTGTAGTATCTTGAGTTAGTGAAGGACGAGTTGCAGTAGAGGAAAGTCTGGTGTATGTGTGTGTTGTGGGGAGAAAGAAAAAGGTTAGCATTGGTTTTGTTTGGAGCTAGCACTGACTTGCAGAATAAATTGCTTTGGAGTTAACACACCCAGGCCAAATTTTATGCTCAGTTCCAACCACAGAAACCCACTGATCTCAACAGGGAGCTCAGGGCAGAATATAGCCTATTGTGTATAGAAGGGAATGTAACTGCTATTTAATGATGGTCACTGAATCTCACTCAGTTTTTAATCTGAAAATGAGAGAACAGTAAACAATTTCTGGGGGGAAAAAGAGAGAAAAATTAACTTCCTAATCAAAAGAGCAGAAGCAGAACTGTGACTTGAAGTGCCTCTGCTTTCTTCATTGCTACCTGAAGTCCAGGCTAAGGGCTGTCATGTTTTCCCTCAGCATCCTGTTTGTCTAAATCTAACAGCATAGTCATGCTTGCCTTTGCTGCCTGGAAAACACCATAACTCACATGAAGTTATAAATCTCTATATTCTTTAGACTTTCATATCTGCCATGACAATTCCAAGCACCTGCCAAGTTAAAGCAGCCAAATGGTGACAGGGTTCAGAGTGGTAGCCATGTTAGTCTGTATCAGTAAAAGGAACTAGGAGTACTCGTGGCACCTTCGAGACTAACATTTATTTGGGCATACGCTTTCGTGGGCTAAAACCCACTTCATCGGATGCATGGAGTGGAAAATACAGTAGGAAGATATATACGCAGAGAACATGAAAAGATGGGGGTTGCCATACCAACTCTAACAAGACAAATTAATTAAGGTGGGCTATCATCAGCAGGAGAAAATAACTTTTGTAGTGATAATAAGGATGGCCCATTTCCAACAGCTGACAAGAAGGTGTGAGTAACAGTAGGGGGAAAATTAGCATGGGGAAAGTTTTTAGTTTGTGTAATGACCCATTCACTCCCAGTCTTTATTCAAGCCTAATTTAATGGTGGCCAGTTTTCAAATTAATTCCAGTTCTGCAGTTTCCCTTTGGAATCTGTTTTTGAGTTTTTTGGTTGAAGAACTGTGACTTTTAGGTCTATGATTGAGGGACCAGGGAGGTAGAAGTGTTCTCCGACTGGTTTTTGAATGTTATAATTCTTGACATCTGATTTGTGTCCATTTATTCTTTTGCTCAGAAACTGTCCGGTCTGGCCAATGTACATGGCAGAGGGGCATTGATGGAAAATGAGTAACATAAGATACAATACAAATACAAATAACTGGCCCAACTACGTACCACCTAAATGTAAGAGAGCCAGTCATTTTGCAGTGTGGATGCAGGCCACAGACCCAACCCAGAAGGGCTGCAAATTGCAGTTACAGACACATTAGCATGGCTGTGAGACCCAAGTCCAGCAGTTTTAAACCCAGGTTTGCAATGCAGTATGGACTCTCAAGCGCAGGCTTGGGAACACTGAGCCCACAAGCCCAGACCCAGTCTTAGTGTCAAGTGTAGACATACCCGTAGCCTCTTGCTTAGCCAGTTTATCCATCAACATAACGATTTCTTGTCTCACGTACAAAGTTGTGAAGCTCCATTTATCTATGTTCCTAAGGTGCTTTGAGATTGTTCTCAGAATGTGCACTGTATCTGTGGGATAATTAGGTGACCCCAAAAAACACATACTGGAGGCTGTGATGTGTTCAATATTTAAATCTAATAAGTGGAAGAACCCAGATCAGCCTTAACTGCATAGCTGTGACTGGCACCTCTATAAGTCACACGCGTAATTGCCACTGTAAATGAGAGAGTGGACGTATGTAAGTGGGGTGTGTGAATGAAGCGTACATGAATATAAGTAGGAGGTGAGTGGGAATTGCTGCCTTTTAATAAAGCTCCCGGCAAAGCAGGTGGCCTTTGGCCACTGGGTGGGGCTGCCTATAGAGAGATTAATTTGATCCTCAAGATTATTCTTTTCAGGGAATCTCAAACTTTTTTTTTGCTTGGACCTCCTTTGAAAATATACCAGGCTGTGAACCCACCCCAAAATGCTGACCCTTTCCCACCATGCCACACGTATTTCTGCACTGCTGCTGCTGGGGGTGGTGCTAACTTCAGAGGTAGGCTCCTGGCCAGTAGCCGCTGCTCTCCAGCCACCCAGCTCTGAAGGGCTCGGGCTGACAGCCCTGCGCATGGTTGACAGCCGGAGCCCCGGCATGCATGGGGCTCACAGCTGGAGCTGATAGGTCGTGACCCCCCCAATACCCTCACGACCCCTCATTTGAGAACCTCTGTTCTTTTGATAGTTGAATCAACAGGCACTTGGAGTGGTACGCAGACAATGGGGCAGATCCGCAGCTGGTGTAAATCGATGTAGCTCCACAACTTCAAGCAAGTGTTGCTAATTTACACCCGCTGGGGATCTGGCCCAGCATGCTTTGTTCTTTGAGGGGAGAGTGTCTTTTAGTGAGAAGAAGGCTGAACCGCTTCCCATCAAACGAGAATTGTCCCCCACCCCACCCCAAATGTCCATCCAATCATAGAATGAGTCCTAACCAGACTTTGCTCCTCTGGGGTATGGCTAGCCTGAAATCAGAATTGGAGAAGCCATGATGAATTATTTCCCACCTTCTCTCCAAAAACATTTGCCTTGGGGTTGGGGTGTACAAAGGAAAAGGCCAGGATCTATCCCATCTCTGCTCCAGGCCCCCGACGGAACATCACTCTTCTCCAGCTGACCCCATCTCCCTCCTCACCTTTCCCTTGAGTTACAAGTCCTGGTGGCCTCATACCTCTTCAGTCCAAGGTCTCCAAGGGTGGTTTGTTGAGACAGTCCCCCTTCCCAGCTTGCTAGGGCATGGCCAGCTGGTTTATGTGGCCACTTCTGCAGGTTAGGAAGAGGAAGGGAGAATTAATTCCTTCTCATTCATCTGGTGGTTTCTTCTGCAGGGAAGATGGTTGAAGCACTGCTCCACCACGCTTCCTTCTGCAGCTCTCTGCAAGTTTGCAGATGAGACTAAACTTGGAGGAGTGGTAGATATGCTGGAGGGTAGGGATAGGATACAGAGGGACCTAGACAAATTAGAGGACTGGGCCAAAAGAAACCTGATGAGGTTCAACAAGGGCAAGTGCAGAGTCCTGCACTTAGGATGGAAGAATCCCATTCACTGTTACAGACTAGGGACCAAATTGGCTAGGCAGCAGTTCGCAGAAAAGGACTTAGGGTACAATGGACAAGAAGCTGGATATGAGTCAACAGTGTTCCTTGTTGCCAGAAGGCTAATGGAATTTGAGGCTGTATAAGTAGGCGGTACTGCCAGCAGATCGAGCAACATGATCATTCCCCTCTATTCAACGTTAGTGAGGCCTCATCTGAGTACTGTGTCCTAGTTTTGGCCCCACTACAGAAGGATGTGAAAAAAATTGGGAAAGAGTCCAGTGGAGGGCAGCAAATGATTAGGGGGCTCGAGCACATTGACTTATGAGGAGAGGCTGAGGGAACTGGGATTGTTTAGTCTGCAGAAGAGAAGAATGAAGGGGAATTTGATAGCTGCTTTCAACTACCTGAAACGGGGTTCCAAAGAGGATGGATCCAGACTGTTCTTAGTGGTACCTGATGACAGAACAAGGAGTAATGGTCTCAAGTTGCAGTGGGGGAGGTTTAGCTTGGATATTAGGAAAAACTTTTTCACTCACAGAGTGGTGAAGCACTGGAATGGGTTACCTAGGGAGGTGGCGGAATCTCCTTCCTTAGAGGTTTTTAAGGTCAGGCTTGACAAAGCCCTGACTGGAATGATTTAGTTGGGAATTGGTCCTGCTTTGAGCAGGGGGTTGGACTAGATGATCTCCTGAGGTCCCTTCCAACCCTGATAATCATAGAATCAGAGAATATCAACGCTACTGTGAGTATTGCCGAGGCTGCTTTCCAGCTCATGAACACTCTCTAGGGCTGAGGATCTCCTAATTCTGTCAAGCAGATTCAGTACCCATCTGCCACCTCAGACACAAGGGTAACCTTCTATACCTGCTTGAAGGCACCAGAGTGGATGGTACGAGAGTCCTAGGGCTCCATCCAAAAATAGCACAGGGGAAAAGGGGAGACCAGGCCAGTTAAGAAGAGGATTGGCGTGTCCTGCGGGGAGGTTGACAGGCCTCTGGAGGAAGAGGGGTGAGGGGAGGGTGGTGCAGATTGGAACAGCAAGATTTTGGAGAGTTATCTTAACATAAGCTCTTAACCTTTGGGAGTTCACCCATATCTAGTGACAAGACCCCTCTGGAATGTGGGACAGCACTGATCCCTGCAAACCTGTCATTTCCAGGGCCTTGTCCCCAGCTGGGCAGAAGGACCCCACAGAGAGGGGTTAAAATACAGAAACAAAACAGGCATGAAAATGAAAATAGGCCTGAAATAAAGTTCCAGATGCATTCCTAACACTAGAGCACACTGCTTCTTTTACTCAGCATGAGCAGCAGGCTTTCCACCCTTGTTAGACCATCTGATGGCCTATCAAACCCTTCTTATAATTTCTTCTGTTATGGTCTTTAGGGGAATTAGAGGCTATCCAGCTTCAATATCTCACATCAAAACATGTCACTGATATACAAGAGCAGTTTGAACTGAATAGGCTACATCTACAGGTCTAGATATTGCACCTCTCTGCTTGGTTTGCTCATGCAATGGGCCAGATCCTCAGCTGGATGCAGCCCTATTGACTTTACTGGAGACTGTACCAATGTATACCAGCTGGCGTAATAATGCATGTAGCTGTTGTGAGGCCAAACGAAGGTCCTTATTTGTAAGCGTGGTAAACTCCCACCCCCTGAGCCTTGCAGAACTCATTTCCTTTCCACTTGAGCTAAATGTAAAAGCAGAAGCAACCCTCCCCCGCCCCACACCTATATAAACAAAAAAGCATAGGCAGTCTCCACATCCCCACTTCCGCATTCTAGAGTAGGTCTTAAACCAGCTGGTATTTTGGGCTGTTTTATATTTCCAGCCCATACTGTTAGACCCCGGCATACTATGCAGGCAAGAATGTGAGTGGGAGACTGGTTGGATAGTGTGGATTTTCCAAATGTCTCACAATTGCAGAGGCACCTGTGTTCAATTATTTTCTTTTGGCTGATCCCTTGGGAAAGTTCCCACTGGCCGACAGTTCTCAGATAGTCTGATTTCTATTCTCTCAGTAAGGTGGTCGAGTCACTGGTCTCTTGTCCATCAGCATCCGCTCGGTCACTCTTCCACTTCACCAAGCAGGGGGAAGGAAAATAAAAAGGCAGCCACTCTTTGAAAGAACTGTGCAAAAATGTTGGCTACACAATCCAGAACCACAGGAGACCTCCCTAGAATCCGATGCGGGTGGGCAGCAAAATGGTGACACAAGGCAAATGAATACATTAGAAAGATGCAGCAGTACTCTTCAATGAAAACTTCTGGGTGCACCCCTGTGCAACACACTACACGCTAGTCACCACAAACCATTACTGCGAGTCTTGTTTCCTGTGGGCAGGCGTCATAATGGGCCTGACTCTGAGTCCAGTGAAGCCAATGGGAGCCTTTCCCTTGGCTCAGTGGGTGCTGGATCAGGGCTCTTTCTTCTCACACACCAGCCAATTTGTTGTTTATCCCTTCCTGTCCCTCCCCTCCAGGCCTCTCTCTCCAATAATGCCCATATTTTTCCTACTTAGAGATACATACTAAGAACACCCCCAAATTGACACCCACTCTCCATGTGCCTGAGCAACCAAATCATTTTACGTGGCCCAGCAACCAAGCACTATGCAACAGTTTCCCCTTCTCCCGGCGGTGCACCTCCTCAGCCCATCCTCCCAAGTTGCTGAATCCCTCTCCTCCCCAGCTGATCATCCCGCATCATGAATGCGGGCATGACGCTGTGCAAAGAACACTCAAAAGGGGCCAAGAAGTATGTAAGATAATTGAAGGTTATTGTACCCCATGCTGCCTTCACCGGCAAGATGGGGCTTAAAGCCATGTGTGGGGGTCTCACAGTAAGCTTGTGTGAGGTCAAAGAAGGAGTTCTACTGACAACAAGGTGAGGTGTTGGGAAAGTCTCATGCACGGTGCTCTCCCAAAGCAACGTTATAAAGGCTGGAGATTGAGAGGGCTTCTATCAGCTGTAACGTGCTCATGCTCCCCTGTATGCACATGCACACAACCCACTTGCCCGCCTTGGGGAAGCCAAGCAGTGATCTCATCAATACCATGGAGATGCACGGTGCAAGGGGGGGATAGCAGATAGCGAGGCCTGGTCCTAGTCTCTCAGTCCAGAGCTGGAGGAAGAGCATTCTGGGATTGCATGGATCAAATGTTTGTCTTCCCCCACAAAGCTTTCAAACCGCCTCACTTCCTCCCTGGCAGCCAGCAGTGGGTATTGCACTGGGTGACCAGTGCAGAGCCATTCAGCCTCTTCTCTTGAATCCCATTGTGTTGCGTCTCAAGGGGGCCATTTCAGCCACAGCAATGGCCGAGTAGCAATCAGCAGCATACAGTGCAATCTGCAATAGTCATTGTCTCAGATGCTTCATTGGCCCCATTTGACCCATAGGGCCTGGGTCCTCTTGTTACTAGGCCCACGTCTATCCCAGGCAACAAGGAGGAAAGAAGGCCTGGCTAGGTCAGGATTCAGAGATGCTGGCAGCTGCTTAGAATGGAAATAAATGGTACCAATTTTCAATGCTTTGCAGGTAGCGGGGTGTGCAGGCGCAAATCCGAGCTTATGGGTTGCCCATGCACGCGTTAGACACCTCCTTGGAGCACATGAGTTTCAAAATGTGGCACAATGCACTGTGCTGGGTGTACCTGCAGACTGCTGGCACTCAGAACTGTGCACATCAGATAGTTACCCATCTCTGCATCTTCTGTGATAAAATCTGGATTGCCAAAAGCTAGTGGTTTTGCTCCAGTTTCCTTATCAGGGTATTTACTGCCTAGTGTCTGTGCCTTTCAGACCGGTGGTGTTTCAGGCAGTTGTGGTGTGTGTGTTGCCGTGAGCTCATGTATGCAGATACGGAGGTCATTTGCACCCCTGGTGTGCGGTTACTGGCACCATACTATTCATTTGATAGAATCTCTCTCTGATTTGTGGCTGAGGTTTTGTTATTTTGAGCCTCTCTCTGGCATGGTGCGGCTGGCTGTACCCTGTAATGCAGTATTTGGCTTTGTAGATTTCACTGTATTACCTAGATCCTGTCTACATTAGAGAAATTCACCTTAGTGAAGCTACACTGAGGCGGTCACAGCAGTGCAATCCCCTGATGGGTGTGAGCCAAAGCAGGGTTTACGCTGGTGCAGCTTGCTCCACAAATCACCAGAAGCAGCAGCCCCATCAGAGATCAATGAAGTGGGTCTATGTTAGGTGTTGGAACCGGTGTAGCAGAGTCAACGTAGTTTTCCTCAGTGCGAATGTCGCGAATGAATGAGATCACCGTACGTTTTGCTAAGACAAGGCCATAGTCCTGTCGCTGGACTGTGACAGTCTCCCTCAATGAACCTCTCCCATGTACCAGTACAGGGAGAAACTAATTATTTATATTATGGTAGAGCCTAAAGGCCCCAGCTGAGCTATGTCCCCATTGTGCAAGGTGCTGCACAAACACAGTCAGCGATTATCGTTGCCCGCAAAACTTACAATCTAAGTGTTACTCTCCCCATTTCATTGAGCCACAGTGGGATGAAGAGACTTGTCTCAGGAGGGAACGTAGCTCACCTGAGTCACAGTCTAATGCCTTACTCACAAGACCATCTTCTTATCCCTCTAGGTAACAACATTCAGGTGGGCCTTCCAGCACAAATTTCAATTGCCCCCGGTAATTTTGAAGTGCCGCTTCTGAATATCCTGCCTCTTTTGCTACCAGCCCAAAATGTCTATCTTAACCCATTGCCCCAGACTTCCTTTCCCCACGACTCAAGCTGTCCATTCTAACCCATACAGGTCTGTCGCATCTTACGCGCATTTAACATGCGCGATTTCAGCTTTACACAGTCAACAAAAACAAAACAAAACAAAAAAAGAGAGAAATAACAATTTTAATACTATACTTGTAGTGCAGGCGATTCCGCCCATCATTCAACTCAGTGTAATTTTGACTATATGTGGTTTTCGCTTTACATGCTGTCCGTGGAGTGGAACCCCCGCGTAAGATGAGACTCACCTGTACTAGCTTCCTCTCACCCCAGCATCCATCTTTAGTAGATGATCTCCTCATAGATGGGCTCACAGAAGGAGCATGTGGTCTACTGGCTAAAGCAATTGGCTGTGCCTCAGAAGACCTAGGTCCTGGCTAGAGATGGTTGGGAATTTTCTATCAGAATGATTTTCCACATAAAAATTGTAATTTTGGAAAAAAAATCTCATTTTTCCATTGGGAAAATCAAAATGTAATATTATTGTTTCATGCCGATTTGACCCAAATCAGAATATTTCATTTGACTTCTTTGACCCCCCAAAAGTTTTGTTTCAACTTGTGCAGCTCAATCGACTCGGTCTGCATTGCATTATGGGAGATGTAGTCTTCCCTGCGACCCCAGCTCATAGGAGACAATAGGGGCTTGAACTATAACTCCCATTAGGCACTGGGCTAGGAACCTGCAGTTCAATATTGATCCAACACAAAATGTAATGAAATATATAGATTGCAGGAATGTTTTGCTCCAGTGTCTTTGATTTAAAAAAAAAAAAGGTCAAAATAAAAGGTTTCAACAATTCCAAACTGAAATATTTTGGAATTTACTTAAAAACAAAACAAAACAAAAAAAACCTTTTCATCGTGTTGCTTGGGATGAAAAAGAAGGTTGAAATGATGGAATTTCCCATGGGACAGCAATTCTGAATTTTGTTCAGCTCTAGGTCTGATGCTGGCCTGCCGGGTGACCTTCGACAAATCACCTCACTTCTATGTGCATCTATTTCTCCTTCTGTACTGTGGTGTTACTTACCTCCTTTATAAAGTGCTTTGAAATCTATGGATGGAAAGTTCTCCATAGCGAGCTAGTTTTTTCTATAGCAACTGGCCAAATACTTTTGCTCTGAAGCAAAACTGTATTTAAATATCTGCACCATTCCAGTCTCTTCTTATATGCTGCTTTAGACTGACACCAGTGCACCTGTCTGCTTCCCTAAGGCATTAGAGGCCATAGCAGGAGACCCAGAAAATGCACTTCAAACCCTTTTTCATTCATGAGGACAATGAGGGCAGGAGACCCAATGTGAACGAGAGTGCCCAGCAATCTGGCCTGTCTTTCTGCTTAGGAAGGAAGGGGGATGTAACCATAATTCACTCCCACTGTACAGCCCAGTTATGTAGCTACAGTGGACTTTAGTATACATGAGAACCATGGCCCAAAATGTCAAGTGTCCATTTACTTTGGTTGCCTGAGTTTCTGGAGTTCTGATCTTTTCAGATGTGCTGAGCACCCGCTGCTCCCACGGACATCAGTCTGAGTTATGGGTGCTCAGAACTTTACAATGGCATCCTTCAAGGACGCAGGGGCAGGGACTGTCTTTTGGTTCCAGGCTTGTACAACACAACATGTTTTTTCAATGTAGAAAGCTGCAGAAAAGCAGGGCCCAGTGGAGAGCGGATGAAATTTGAAAATGATTTCTCTAGTGAAGAAACTACATAATATATTCAAGATGTCAGAGGTTAGCCACGGTGCATGTGACTCATGCTGTGAATAGCTCACCTTTAACTTTACTGTCGTAATTAGATTACAACGTTTTTATTATGGTTTTAAATCCTTCCTTTATAGGTTGCTGCCCAGCTGTGCACTTAAAGCCAGTTTTATCACACGTTTAGAGCTCATCGCATATAATTTTGCCCCTACAACGCTGGATTAATTTTTAAGGATCCTTGAAGTCAGTCACCTTTGCCCTCCTAATGGAATGGATTCACACCATCAGGTTATGCCCTCAAAGAGTTGTGTCTACCATAAACTATATTGGAGCGATGGTAGGGAAAGGGCAATTAGGTGGTTTGCTTATTTATTCGACTGCATAGTTTAGCTATTAGGAATGTAGGGGCTGCCGACAGTATTTGTGAGACATTGTTTTAGCTCAGGCTTACAATCTACTGTAGCAAAACCTTCTCAACTGGCCTGAGCTGGGAGTTGAAAACAGCCGGCAGGGCAGCATATTGGAACGAAAGTTTTGCGTTAGAGAGGACACCGTGCAGTGTAGAATTTAGCATTTTCTTTTCCAGGATCTCCTTCTTCCAGTTCTGGCCTAGGTCCTCAGCTGGTGTAAATCAGGACAGATGATTTACACATGATGACAATCTGGCCCAGTTGTCTCCATCCAAACATCCAGGAGCCTCGCATGGTGATCACTTTCCTTCCAGCGTGACAGTCTTTTTGCTGACATTCCTTGAATCAGTCATATGAGTCACTATAGACGAAGTTGATCATAATATTTGTATTATTATATCCCCCAGGAGCCCTTGCCATGGCCCAGGACCCCACTGTGCAAGGTGCTGTACAAGCATGGAACAAAAAGATAGTCCTTGCCCCCAAAAGCTTACAATCTAAGTAATGTTCTTACTTAGTTTCTTCTGGGCTAAGCGGGCCACCCTTGGAGTGTCCACAAGCCCAAGGGACAAAGTCTGAGAACAGTAGGACCTAGAGGCGCCAGTGGAGACGAGGTGTTTGTTGTGCTGGATGCTGCTCAGACACATAGTGCGGGACAGTTCCTGCCCCGAACAGTTCACAGTCTAAATAGGCATGACAGAATGAAGATACTATTCCTCTCATTTTACACATGGGAGACTGAGGCACAGAGGGAGATGAAGTGACTTGCCCAAGGTCATTCAGGGAGTGTTTGGCAGAACTGGGAAATGAGCCCAGGCCCTGAATCCCAGTCCAGTGCTTTAACCTCAAGACCTTCCTTTCTTCCTGTCTTGGGCAAAATCAGCCATTAATCAACACAGTGAGAGTGTTTTAATTGTCATCATTTTGACCCTTGTCATTCAGTGACTAGACACAAGCTATTTTGAACTCCAGGTTAATTATCTTAGGCCATGTACAACCTTCTCACAAGGAATGTGTAGTGATTAAGGCAAAGAATTTCACATGGTCACAGAACGACTATCTGAGAGTCTTGGGCTTATAAAATACTCTATTTCCTCCATTAATTGTGTCCGCATGGAGCTGTAACCAAGTAGCTGAAACAAATAAAACCCAAGTAATATTCTTTCCTTTTAAAATGTTTCACTTCATTTGTGGAAGAGGTTTGAACTCATTAAAAATAGGCCATCTCCCAGGAGGGCTTTTCCCCCCTTCTTGTGGTCTTTCTAACAATCCTAGCAATGCATTTAGCAGTGCTCCTCCTCCTCAGCAGAGCACTGGTTTGAGTCACACTCTCATTCCGGTGCTTACGTGAAAAATAACTTGGGCTGCTGTCAGGCTATCCCTGGAGACCATACAGTGTCCTGTGTGACTCAGCCCTGAACTTGGATGACCAGGGAATCGTAAAAGCATGTCTTTTCATCTCCAGCTCACTAGGAAACTCCATTTCTTCCTCCTAGACAAGGATATGGCCCCAGTGATCCATGCATTTGTCTCCTCCAGTACTCACAGCATCTGTGTAAAGAAGGCATAGGCGTCAGCAGGTGCAAAATGCAGCCTCTTGCATGGTTTTGGCTGCCATGAGTACATCTGCTTCCTCCACTGGCTTCCAGGCCACTTTCACGGTCAATTCAACACCTTGGTCCTCATCCTCTGATTAATTAATGGACCATTTCCCAGCAATGTCAGAGACCACATCACCATGTACAGCCCCCTGGAGACCGTTCGCCTGGAATAATGCAGACCCCAGAGCATTGAACAGCTCAGCTGGGACAAAGATCTTGAATGAGGAGTTCAAACTGTGAAAAGGACTTCCAGAGGAGAGCAGATGAATCCAGAGTCTGACACCTTTAGGCAAGGATGCAAAACCTTCTGATTTGATAGAGCTTTTCCACCTTGATCTGAATGACATCCACACCATCAACTACTCCCCTCTTACACTCACTCCTCCAAAAAAAGGATCCTACCCCTAGCAGAGCTTTCTATAGCCTGAGGCAGCAGAAGAGCCAAAGATTCTGTGAAGTCTGCTAGGGATTTCACTGTTGGCAATCTATTTTACCGGGAAGATGCTCAGACACAGTGGTGATGGGAGACACTACAAAACCCCAAGGATGGATAGACGGTCTTGGATCTGCCTGAGCAGGGGTTCCTGGGAAGGTGATGCTTATCAGGTGACTCAGGATCAGGGCGGGGGCAAAGAACTATGGGAAAAGAGGGGAAGGGACCAAACAGAAATGAAGGGAAGATGAGGCCAAGGAGAGATGAGGAAGGGGTCAAACAGAGATGAGCAAAGGGAATGGATGGAAGGAGAGATTTAGAATGGTGGGGAGGAGATTAAAAATGCTTTGGGGAAGGAAACATCTTGATAGCCCTATCAATACTGTTTTTGATTGAGATAGATTAATAATATATCCTAAAAAAGGAACATTTAAGAAAAATGGAAAATATTGACACTTTTTTCCCTGAAAAAATTGTGTTTTTTTGTTTGTGTTTTTTTTAGTGTCCATTAAAAATGTTTTGTTTTGTTTTTTAGAACAAAAGCCCTTTTACTTCTAATCATTTTGACCAGCTCAGTCAGGGTATTAATGATGATGTATTTTTGTTAGTCTATGGTAGCTATGGATAATTGTCCTTTTACTGTCTGTACAAAATTAAATAAGAATTAATATCTGGCTGGAGTCCTTTTCTGAAAGTGCAGGGCACAGAGCTGATTTCACTTGAATTTCCCCTTATCTTATGTGGTAATTGGCATCATCACAGAGATGTGGCCAAGGGCTGTAGTCAATATTTTGCCTCATAGCATGTGTCCCTACATTTGTTTCTATGGCAACCCTTAGAAAAAAAATAATCCTCTGGTATTCTATAGGAATGGTCCAACACACATCAGTGAGTAACTTTTGTCAGCTGTACTGTTATGGACCATTACTCTGCACTGCTGGAGTATTTTTTTGTCAAGAAGACAGATGTTGATGCTGCCTTCGACAATTTGCCTTTCTGTTCGGCAGTTGGAACAGCTACTGAAAGGCAGTTACTCATCTGTGAAGAAGTGGGTCTACGCAAGAAGTACTACATGCCCGTAAAACTGGATCATATAATCCTCTGAGATTTCGCTCCTCCTGTGTGCTCAATTGCTCTGTAATGGAATTTATGCCAAGGTTACCGGGCAACAACCAAAACTATCTGGGAGGGCGTCTCAGCCAAATGATGTAGAGGAGTTCAGAGGCTCCCCAAGTGCTGGGTCACTCCAGTTCTTCTTGCTGGTTTTGCTCCCTCTCTGTGAAGAAAGACACATCTGGAAAATTACTGGTGTCCTGCATTAACCGTGGACACCGCTGGGAGCTGAAACATACTCTTGTAAACTGTGATTACATCTACAAAGTAAACTCTCATTATGACCTCTCTTAAGGCCTTTAAAAACACATTTCCTCAACTGCTCTGGTTATATAGAAGTTCTTTCATTTCAGTAATAACATCATCCACATTTCCCTCTCTTCCTCCTCCTTTTTCTCATAGTAATCTTGTAGATCATAATACAAATTCCTTTTTCCAGCCTCATAATGCCACTTAAAGTTAAAGAGTGTTAACATTGTCAGGTACCTCCGGAGAAGAATATGCAGTGAAATATCTTCTCAGCCTTCTATTATACGTAATTGCAGTCTGGCTATCTGCTAGAGCATATTAAAATGCAGCTATCACACATCTCTATTACTACCTATATTATAGTAGCCCCTAGAGGCACTAAATGAGATCAAGGCCTGAGTTGAGCGAGGCAACGTACAGACATAGTAAAAGACAACCCTGCCCCAAAGAGCAGGTAGCACTTTGGAAAACAAAGGGGAGAAGGGAGAACAAAGGTAAAATGACTTTGCTAACACAAATCAAGCAAAGTCAAATTAGCACCCAGGTCTCTTGACTCTCAGACCAGTGCCCTGTCTGATAGACCTTTTCTAATGTCGACCATTTCTTTCTTTTATGCAGGTTTGATGCAGATTTTGAACACGACCGTATCAACTGTTCTTTTTTCTCATTGTGAGGAACAGAGGCACAGGAGCTCTGTCACTATTCAGCCCCCAAAATATAGCCCTTACTCTTTCCCATGTGACAGTATTGGAAGGCAACACTTACTGGGTTAAATCCTGGCCCCGTTGAAGTCCATGGGAAAACTCCCATTGACTTCATTCAGTAGGGCTAGGATTTCACCCATTGAATGTATTTTACTCCTGGAATACAATATTTTGCTGGACACAAACATACTGATGACGCAGAGATGGCTTCCACAGAGCTAATTCAGGATCTCTTTTCTTCCTGCGAGACCCAAATTCTTTCTCCTAATATATTTTTGGAATAATAATAACAATTAACAATAACTTAACTGGTATTATAATTTACACGGTATCATGCTTTTCATAATCAGAGGGCATTATAATTGTTAGCCCAGCAATTTCCACAGTGCTAGAAGGTAGCTTCCATTTTACAGATGGGGAAACTGAGGCAGATGTTTCTCATCGCTATAAATGAAATGTAATGTGTAGGAGGACTGGACCTCAAGATTTTCTCAGCCCCCATTACTCCACTTAGACCACTACACCATGCCTTTCTTGCTATAATCCATTAAGTATCAAGGGCTACGACGATAGTATAATAATCACATAATAGTAACCCTAATTAAATACATAACAGGCCTGATTCCTGTGATGTGCGCAACACCCATAATTACAGAAGCAGCTCTGGTATTAACTAACCAGAATAGCCATTCACAGAAAACGTGCGTGTGAATATCCAGCACCACATTCATGCAATTGTAGTAAGTGTCCATGTAAATCTTGCCAATGCATGTGAAGATTTGCTGGACTCCCTTTTGAAACTTGGGCTCTAGGCACTGTGAATACAAGCTTACAGAAGTAAGAGCATTTGCATTAAGAAATTAAGTCACTTGTCTTGCTTTGGTCTGAGTAAAGGCTGAATTGTTTCGTGCAGAAATCTTAAATTTCCTTTTTTTACATGATTTTTGTTTTTACCTTTGTGGGGGTTAATGAGACCTTGGATTTTTTAAAATTGTTTTCAATAAGTGCACGCATGACTCAGTGGGAATGATCTTTATTAAGATTATCAAATAGTCAATATTGTGACTTTAGTGGAAATTTTGCTTGAATAATGACTGCAGGATTTGGCCCTGATTCTAGAAGCTCTAAGAATAATGTGGCATAGTATGAAAACATGAAGGCAATGAGAAGATATTGGAGGCATAGGGTGGGGTTCGAAAGCATTAGCATCAGTCAAATTCTGCTCTCATTAAAGTCAATGTTGAAACTTCTATTGACTTCAATGGGAGCGGAGTTAGGCCAAAACTTTAGTGAAACTCCAACATAATATTTCAATATGTTTTTTCTGTTATTATTTTTGATGGTTTTGATGTCTGAATGACTTTTTAAAAAATGATTATGGATTGGTTACTTAATACAGTTGTTTTAATATCTTCAAGAGACACCATGCCCATATGCAAAAAACTCATTAGCCTGTGTAATTGTCTTTAAAGTTGTATTTATGGTGCGTAACGATGTCATATGATGAAGTGTTCATGACCGGTAATGAGGTTGCAGACTGATGTATTTACGATGGGCAATTATGCTAGATAATTCCTTATATAATACCTTGAAAGAAAATGCTATGACCAAGCTAGTGTTCAACATAAATGCTAATTAATAGATTGTGCTCGAAATGATCCTATCAATTAAAGCACTTTCCATAATAAGAGCTGCCACCTGCCGAGCTAGTGTTAAAAACAAAACGGCTTCTGATACAGGGCACGGCTACACTACAAAACAATGTCAACCTCAGTTACGTCGGCATACAGCCACCGCAGTAATTAAATCACTTTTGTGTGTCCACACTACACTCCTTGTGTCTGTGGTGCACATCCTCACCAGGAGTACTTGTACTGGTTGTACTGTCAGTGTGGGGCATTGTGGGATGGTTTCTGAAAGCCAGCAACAGTCGACCTAAGCAATGTGGTATCTATGCTGATACTTTGTCAACCTTAACTCTACGTCTCTTGAGGAGGTGCAGTTATTAAGTCAGCATAGCAGGGCAGTTACATCAGCAGGACTGAAACTTTAGTGTAGACACTTACATAGTTAGGTTGACATAAGCTGCCTGTGTTGACCTAACTCTGTAGTGTAGACCAGGCTTCAGACAAGTGTGAAGAAAACTAATCACAATTAAATGTTTTGATTTCAATATTCTTTCGATTTTGTACATGTACTCCCTGATTCAGCAAAGCACTAGGCGAGTGCTTACTTTAAGCATGTTCTCAAGTGAGCTGGGCCTCAGTTCAGCAAAGTGTATTTTATTGATGTCTTTGAGTACACTTGTTGAACCGGGGCTTTGGAGCTTGCAAATGGCAACGCTTCCACTGATTTTAACAGTGCAGGATCAGGGCCTGGGCAGATAGGGATGGACTTAAGCATGTGCTTACCGTTAAGCACATACTTCAGTGATTTGCAGAATTGGGGCCATAGAATCTGATCCTGCTTCCAGGGAAGTCAGTAGTTTTGCCATTCACTACAACGGGAGTAGGTCTAGATCTGTATTATGGAACGGTACATAGTTATTTGAAAACCTCATCTTATGCCTGTGACTGTGTTACTAGTATGTGGACCTCAGTGGGTGCCGAAATAGCTCAGGACTTCTCAGATCAGGTCTTATATGAATATTTGGGATGGGGTTTTCAAGCATGCTTGGCATTGGCCTAACTCTGGTCCCATTGAAGTCACTGACTGTTTTCCCACTGAGCCATTTTGCTCTTTATGTATTTGTCTTTTTCTAGCTATGCAGACTGAGGCCTACATTTTCAAAAGTAGCTAGTGGTTTCTAGATCCTTCAATATACCCAACCTGAGATGCCTGAAGGGGGCCTGATTTTAAGCAAGCCCTAAGTAGTCAGACATAGTTTTATCAAATCTTTGTACATTACACATGATAAAAATGCATTTCCCAGTCTCGATATCTTTTATGGAACATTTCAGCCCAAAACAACATTTTGCACTAATGTTGAAAGGTTTTGAGCTGTAGCAAAATGTGCTGCTACTTTCAATATGGCTATATTTATGCCGTCAGCCATGGCAGTCCTCTGAAACAGATTGAAAATATCTATATGTACCAGATGCTTAGTGATAAAAGTACAAAAATGGATGTGTTGCACTCCTAAATGCCTTGCAATGACAGATACTGATCCTAGCAAGTTTGACTTAGCCCTTCATCTTTCTCAGTAGATGAACCACTGTATATACCACACAAGTATTTCAAATGAGACTTTCAAAATCAAAGTCCTCTCATTTCTGCTAAAGATTCTTCTGTCCTCCAAACAGCACTAGTTGTAAGTATGGAGTGAAATGAACAATGTTAACATATTAATCAACCTAAACATCTTTGCCATTGGTTTGTTTGCACAATGCTTATCATTTATGTTACATGGGCCCATTGAAACCATACATATCTAGATAATACGATGGGCCAAGGGCAAGGAACCCTAGCCCAATAGCTGATCCTCTCTCCAGTCCAATCTGTAATGTGACACTTCTCATTAGAGTTGGCCAAAAAATGAAAACCTATTTTTGCACAAAAAGAGAAATGTTGACGTTGTTTTCATTTAGAAGAGTGCAAAACATCCATTTTGTACATAATTTTTTTCACTAATTGTTTTTAAAAATGAAAATTGTATTTAAAGGATGGTTGAAAGCGTTATTGAAATGTTTGATTTGGTGAAAACTCATTCCAATTTTGATAATGTTTTTGATAAATGAATATTTAACATATTTTTTGGAAAAAAAAAAGAAGGCAGGACATTTTTCATGACAATGTAGAATTTTTTTTGCAAAACACCTTCATTTCAGTAAAGGCCCCTTTTTTAACCCAAAAACTTGTTGGTTGAAAAATGTCAAGCAGAACTCTCTCTTATATAGTGTGTTCCAGCATGTAGAATAACAGCTACTTTTTCAATCCCATTTTGCAGATGTGAAACATCAGACATCTCTGGTTTTGGAACCTCAAAAATGAAATTTGAGTTTATATGTTTATATGGCCACCATCACCATAGAATCTAATCAACCTCACCAATATTAACATATTTATTCTCACAGCAACCACGTGAGAGGGGAAAATACGATTATCCCCATTTTACAGATGGGGAAACTGAGGTGTAGGGAAATTAAGTGAGTTGCATGAACTAATGTAAGTAGTCTGTGGCAGAACCAACTATTCAACCCATATGTTTTGAATTATAGATGAGTATGTTAACCACAGGACCATCCTGCCTGCTCCGCTTTGAGTGCTACTGGAAACGAGGCTTAATAATTACATAGAATCTTTTGCTGTGGCCATGAAGGTGGTTGACTCTAGGTTTGTATCCTCCCTTGTTAGACCGATATCAGGGACTGTTGATTTCATTGGGAGCATGTTTCCAAGGTCGGTCGGTCGGTCTGCAGAATAGTTCTTCTGTGAGTCATCCAGCCAAAGAAAGAGTCAGGGATCTGTTGCGAAGGCTGACTTCCCATTGCAGGCAGAGCAAATGTGGTGGCCATTAAGGGGAAGGAAACTGAAATGTTCCTAGGAGCTCGGGCTGTAAGATAGACATCTGTGACAATGGGCTCACTAAGCCAAGGGCTCAATGTAATATGTACTGCAATCAGGGCACATTCCTGGAAAGATTTTCTTGCCAAAAAGAGGAAAACAAAACCATCCTGGCTTGTGATCTGGTTTTGTTCCTCCTCATTTCATCTTTAGTCTACATTTTTGTGCAGGGTCATCAAAAGTGGTTTGTGTGGACATTGAAGGCTAAATCCCCATTGGCATAGCTCCAGCTACTTCAGCGCAGCAATGGCGATTAGCAGCAGATGAGGATCTGGACCTCTTAGTTATTTTGAATGGAAGTTGTTTAAAAATGGGTAAGTGCTTATTTCCGGCTATTTCTCTGGGAATGGGCAACAGGGGATGGATCACTTGATGATTCCCTGTTCTGTTCATTCCCTCTGGGGCACCTGGCATTGGCCACTGTTGGCAAACAGGATACTGGACTAGATGGACCTTTGGTCCGAGCCAATATGGCAGTTTGTATGTTCCTAAAAAGCACATAGTCCAATTATGGAGGCTTGAAAACTTCTTGGGATACTGTACTTCCAGTTTTGTCCTGAAACCATGGGCCAACTTGTTCTCTTCCATGAAATCACCCATGGGATGGTGCAGGAAAACTCTATGAAGTGAAGTTCAGATTTCTCTGAAAAGTGTTCCTCTAAACAGTGATGAGCTGCCAAAATATTAACAACTGATTCCCTCCTCCTCACCCCATGGGGGATTCATGCCCCCCTGGGACTCCTGCCCCATCCAACCTCCCATGTTCCTTGACAGCTCCCCCCGTACTGCTGCCCCATCCAGCCGCCTTCCCTGTCCCCTGCCACCCCATCCAACCCCTGCTCCTCCCTGACTGCCCCCCCGGGACCCTTTTCCCCCATTCAATCTCCATGTTCTCTGCCCTCTGACTGCCCTGACACTAATCCACGCCCCCAACTCCCCTGTCCTCTATCCAACACCCCCTGCATGCTCCCTGCCCCCTTAGCACGCTACCTGGAGATGGGGGCTGGGCTGGGGCCGGGCTGGGCCGCTCGCCCGGGGTTGGGACCAGAGCCGGGGTGCTCAGCTAGGCCGGAGCCATGCTGCCCGGCTGGCCGGGCCCAGGCCAGAGCGCGCTGCCTGACCAGCCGAGGTCAGGACTGGGCTGGAGCTGCGCTGTCCGGCTGGTTGCAGTCAGGACCAGGTTGGAGCCGTGCCACCCCGGGATGGGGTCGGGGCCAGGCCGGAGCCATGCGGCACCTGGAGTCCTCCTCGCACCTCTGCACCCCTGCCCCAGCTCACTTGTGGCCAGCCGCTGCTTCCTTCTCAGGTCTCCCAGGCTTCCCGCGCGAACAGCTGATTCGCAGAAAGCTGGGGAGGGGGAGGAGAAGCCTCGGGAGCATTCAGGGGAGGAGGCAGAGGCAGAGTGAGGTGAGCTGGGGCTGGGGGAAGGGCAGGGAGCTGCTGGGGCTTTTGTTAAATTTAAAAGCCGTTTTTGAACCAATTGTCCCTCGCGGGACAACCGGTTCCTTAAGGGATTCTAAATTTAACAACTGGTTCCCGCGAACTGGTGGGAACTGGTTCCAGCTCACCACTGCCTCTAAAGCAGGAGTAGCTTGGGCACAGATGCTCAAAAGTATTTAGACATCTAATTTACCCAGTGGGAGTTTGGCACCTAAATACCTGTGAGCTTCTAGGGCAGTGGTCCCCAAACTTTTTTGTCTGGCGGGCGCCAGATGAATGACTGTGGTGGTGGTCGAGCATCCGCTGAAATTTGGCGGCATTTTGGCGGTGACGCCTCTGGATGATGCCGCTTGTCGGTGGCAAGCAGTGTCATCCAGAGGCTTCGCCGCCGAATTTCGGCGGTATTTCGGCAGATGCTTGTCCACCGGCCAGTATGCGGTTGCATTTAGATGCCCATGTGGGCACCATGGCATCCGCGGGCACCGTGTTGGGGACCCTTGTTCTAGGGCTTTGCAGAGTGACTTTTTGATTCCTCCAATCACTGGTACCAGTAGCTCTCCACAGTAGCAAATTTCTGGGTATAGTTGGTAACTATGGATCAGACTCTGCAAACCCATATTCAAGGCAATAGTCCTGGGTCATAGGCTTAGTCACAGGGTATTCAGTCGGACTGCTCATGAGAGGAAGGTCCATCCTATGAATAAGGACTTGCAAGATTGGGCCCTATTTTGGTTGCAATACAATAGATTTTTTTTTTTGTACATAGGTTTAAAGAAGGAATCACTGTCACAAGTTTGAGAGAAAAAGAAGGTGATGGAGATTTATATGAAGAAGAGAGAGAGCTCCAACTGTGATCGGTGCTAGAAAAAGAATGTCAGCATTGGAGGAATGCAGTGATTAAATAGAGCAGTACATTTATATAAGGTTGAGCAAATCTATGAGCATGAGGTGCTGAACATGGGGTACGTAACTTGTGTAACCCTTCTGCCCCTCTGAGTTGGCAGCAACAAGGGCCAGGTTCAGTATCCAGGGGTTCCGTTTCAATAACACAAGGCATAACCGGCTCGAGCCCCCACCCAGTGACCTGGGACACTTACATACCACACCCTCCTGGGCGCCTCTAGGAGGCAATACTTCCCCTCTCGCAAGCACGGAGTCTGAGTGTAGCGAAATCTTTTTAATAAAGGAAGGAATCAATGCGGCATCCCATTGGAGAAACACCACAAACAGAGTTATAACACAAACCATACCCCCCCCCCCAAGTACATTTGGCAATGTCCTTTTCCCCTTAGGGTCTTAAGTCCAATCACTCCAAAGTCCAACAACCCAAAAGTCTCTGGTCAATGCCACCACAGAATTCAAGAGTCTATCTGTAGAGGTCCCTCCCCCCAGCCTGGGTGAAAGGGGCACCTTACGTGGTCCAGGGCCAACTGCCCTGCCTCTCCGCGGGATCTGCTTCAGCCTTCTCCACGAACTGCTCCGCCTTACCAGCCGCTCCACTCTGCTCCTCCGGCCGTCCTCACAAACTGCTCCGCTCCACCAGCTGCCTCGTGAGCTGCTCCAGTTGTCCCTGCAAACTGCTCGGCTCCGCTCGCTCTGTGGGCTGCTCCACACGCCCCACAGCTACTCCGCTCTGCCAGCCGCTCCACTCCACCAGCTGTCCTGTGGTCCGCTCCAGCCATCCCCATAAACTGCTCCACTCCGCCAGCTGCTCTGTTCCACAGTATAGCTTCAGGCTCCCCCACTAGTTAGCACAGTACTCAGTGCTCCCAGCTCAGTAATTTCAGCTCTTTTGTGATTTCAGCTCTTAGTGATCTCAGCACATAGTAGGGGAGCCCAGTGCTAGTGCACCATTAGCCCAAAGTGAGTTCAGCTCAGCAACCTGTATCTAGAGTCTTAAGGGAAAAAAAAATCAACTCTGACATTCCACAGTGGAGAGAGGAGGAGGTGCAACTGATGCTTCTAGCTCCACAAGGAGCCTGCACCACCAGGCACAAATACCTGTCCCCAACCTCTCTCCCTTCACAGGGTTTTGGAACCCATGTCCCTTGTCTAGCAAGTACCACCCAACTGAGGTTGAGTCATTTCTGTCACAAAGCACCCACAGCTCGGCAGTCTGGGATGGGTTAGGCGTGCCTATGCAAATATTTGAGATTTTGCATTCCAGACATTCTTTCCACACTTCCCATACTTCACCACCAGATGTCAGGGTACAGCTCATCCTGACTCTGCTTACATCTGTATGTCTTATGACTTGTTTTCTGGATATTGCAACTTTAGATGGAAAAAAGTTCCCCTTTGCAGCACAGACTGCCTGCCATTTTAAGAAGGATCCACTGCAGACTGTCAGAGGAGACACACACTGTGTGCTCTTGTAAGACTTTACTGTGATTCTTTCTTGTTTTAGGGTCACTCGTCATTGACCTAATGTTACTCCCATTGAAGTCAATGGGAGTTTTGCCACTGCTTTGAATAGGAGGGGAATTAGATTAACACCAAGCATATTTGAAAATCTCTTCCTTGGTCTAAAACAAAGAATGTTGGACTGAAAGAATACAGTTGCTCTTTGTTTATGGGAAAAACATAAAACTGAACCACTTAGCTTTTTTTTTCTTTTTTTTTTTTATATTAGTTACCTGTTCCTCTCTATGTGGAACAAGACTGTATTAATCACTTAATCTTTAAACTAAACTAAAAAATATTAACAACACATTTTTTGTTTGCAAAATTTGCTCCTGAGAACACGAGAGAGAAGAACAGATGTTTTTTGGTGACAGGGTTTGAGGACGCCAACAATTTCCAAAGTGTAATATACTGAGCAGTACTACTGAAAGGAAAGATAGTATTGAGGTTAAGGCATTGGATTGGGACTCAGGAGACTGGAGTTCGATTTTTAGCTCTACTCCAGAGGTCTGTCGCTTAATACCAATTTGTCAAAATTAAATGTTTTGAGGGAATGTGTCGTTTTCATCAAATCTTATGACAGAAACAGGGCAGGTTCCCTTGCAGGCTGCTACAGAGCAAGGCAGCCGTGGGAACATCAGCTTAAGCCAGGGTTCTCAATGTTTCTCAACTCCTGGCTTCTCAGTAGCCCACAACCAGACACTAGAGCTCCAGGTGGCTAACAGAGCCAGATCCATTTCAGTCAGAATGGATTTGGGGATTCCCGTGGTTCCATGGAAAATTTCAAACTTGCGAGTTTTCATTCCATTGTGGAATGATTATTGATTTTGGAATTTCCGATAGAATGGGAATTCCAGGACCAATCAGCCTTACCTGTGTGACTTTGGATAAATCAATCAGTCTCCCTGTGCCTTGGTTCCCATCTATAAATTGGGGATAACAATCACTCTTTTCACTTGCCCTTTAGATTGCACGCTTTTCTGGGCAGAGCATGTCCATCCCTTAAATGTTTGTACAGCACCTAGCACAATGGGCCCTAATCATGATTGAGACCTGTAAGCTCAACTTTGCTAGTAATAAGGCAAGGTACTTGTTAGATAACTCCTGAATGAAATATGTCCCTCCTTTTTTCACACAGCTTTACACTTTATTTTAACCCCTTCACCCCTGAATTCTTTGATTTCTTGTGCAAATAAAGCCATGTATAGTATGGATCAAAGCTCAAAAGACTATTTTAAAAGGTATAATTCCTTTAATACCATTCGGCTGCTAATAGAACAATTTGAGGATGTTTTGAATAAGTTTTATAGCACATTGTCTACTTTTTCATGTATAATTACAGGATGGTATAAAACAAAAACCCACCAACCTAGTTTAGAATCTTTCTCTTTAAAACACAAAAATTAATATATTTCCAGCCTATTGAAGGATACAAAAACAGGAAGAAACATGTAGGAAGAAAAGGATACATTTTTTGTTTAAACAGGGTTTAAATGGAATAATTACATTTACCATAATCAATAAAACCTGTGAGTCAAGTTTATAGAAGTGGCTATTTCCCGTTGCATAATTTCCCTGGGGAACTTTCAGTTTAAATTCAAAAATAAAAACAAAATTAATAAAATAACCCTGAGTACTTACTGTAAATATGCCAGCAGATGTGTGAGGTGAAGGAAAGCACAAGCATACACCCTGAAATCAAAGAGGGATTTACCACTGGCTTGACACTAATCGTAAGGACTGAGCTTTTTCTAGAACCGTAATCAAATATATAGCAGCATAAGGGACACGTTCAGTAGTTCACAGGAATAGTAATAAGATGCTAGAATCTTGCACCTTTTAGATCACTGGTTCAAACACTGTCGACGCCAGGAGCAAATGCAGACTATATCCTGAGTCCAACACACATCCTTAGCAGATAGAATGGGTGCTTGGCAGATACAGGGAAGGGGTAAATCTCCTGCTCCCAGGCCAAGATGCAGTTCTATGCTACTGAGAGGATTCAAAGCACCTAGCCCCACATTGTTAAATGTATTTGTGTTGCTTTGTCCAGCACTGTGACATGCCTATCTCTCTTTTTTGGGGGGGGGGAGAGGGGCATTGAAACTTAAGGCTTCTAAATCACTTAGCCAATGCTGAGTGCAGCAAGGCCTAAATTCCTTTAAAAATCCGTGTCCATCTCTCTCCGTGCCTCAGTTCCCCATCTGTCAATAAGGACAATAAAGCCTTCCTTTCTTCCACCCTTTGTTGAGATTGTAAATTCTTTGCATCTCTTACTATGTGTTTGCATAACACCTAGCGCAAAGGGGGTCCCAATCTTGCCTGGGAGATTTTTAATACAACTGTAATATTCCTGCTAATAAAAAATAATGATTGCCCGCGCTGCACTCCTTCTCCTTGTAGAATTCCCATGGGTTTATGTAGTTAGGCTTCATACAAGAAGCACGCACTACTCAGATTGCAGCGTTCAAACACATTCGAAGTGAAACGCAGCCACAATCTCAGAGTTATGCCTGTGTTTAAAAAAACACAACAGGAGCCAAAATCGAATTTCATGTGACGTGGATGCAAAATCATTCATTCAGTCTGAGTCCACCTGACATACTTTCCACAGCTCGAAATGACATAAAAGTACAGATACATCCCGACTGGACTTTAACTGTCTCTTGGGAGTGATATATGAGATTGCTCTACACATCACTTAATCCTTCACTGGTGCCAGACATAGGACCTAGCCTGTCAAACAAGCTCATGTTTAGTACCAATACAATCCACAGAAATAATGATCGTCTAAGGCCCCTATGTAGGAATGACCTTTACATGGCCAGGTTTCTGCACCTGCAGGGAGTTCATTGCAAGATCACAACCTCCGAGGTGGACCCCTGGAAGCAGATCTTCAAACCTGCTCAGCATTTAGAAGCTGACAGAATCTGCCCACTTATTCTGGTGCCTAAATGGGAGCTGAGCTCTTTGGAAAATCTGACCTCTACAAGATGCACTGGGAAATCTAGCTAAAGGCGGGAATGACTTTGCAGCTGATTTATTATTATATTAGGCAATCATTTCTTGCAGGCCTAGCTGACAAACTTCGTAGCTGCCCACAGCAAATAATATGTACATAGTACTACAGAAGATATTTTAAACTCTGGATGGGATGTTCAAAGGACTTGTGCTTCTAAGTCATTTAGATAGTGTTGGAAATCCATCCCTGCACCTAGGAAAAAACTCTTTGGTCTTGCAGCAGCAACTAGGGTCAGTCACAAAAATGAACCAAAATTTGGTCTCTCACAGTAGGAAGTTAAAATATGTTTGGGGTTAAAGAAGAATTTGCTGCTTTGTAGTGAACGAAGCAGCATGATCATTCCGTTGCTATACAGAAAGGCTAGTTTTTTGAAAAGGACCTTGCTGTTATTTATAGGGCTTCTTATGGGAGAGACCCACTGAGATCGGGGCCCTTTTGTACAAACAGAACAAGATACAGTCCCTTCCCCAAACAGCTGAGAGTCTGCATAGACCAGACAGACACAGGGTAGGGGAAGGAGACGGAACACACAAGCAGAGTGAAGCAGCGGAAGGCTGCAAGCATCACAGTTTACGATTTTTATTGTTGTTTGCAGTCTGTTTGGCAGGGTTGTGTTAGAAGGGGATGAGTTAGATGGAAAGACGCAGAAAGGTGGGAGGGGTAGGGGGCGGGTTTGCAGCACAGGGGATGGGACCTTCAAAAAGCAGTCTGATGACATCATCCGTATCTAATGGTCCCTTCTTAAGATAATTCTGTGGCTGCTCTGCGGTCTCTGGCTAGCTCCTCTCTGCAGTTACTTTCCCCAAGGCTACATAGCCATGGGGGGATGCTGCATAGGTCCTAGTGCCCCCAGTTGTGTGGGTCTCCCTGCACAATTCTGGATCCAGGGGAAGAAATCCAGGGGGGAGCTTGGCTCTGCCTGGGTTCTGTTTTACCTCTCCCCTACCCCCACAGTTCTGCAGTCCTCTGCTAGCTTCTACTTATACCTGATGAACAGATTATCGACTTGAGTGATATATTCAATAGCAATGGATATTTTCTGTTTGTGGCTCTCCTGATGTCTACATTCACACACACACATACACAAGATGTGGTGGCAATACATGTGATATATTGCAGAGTTCTCTAATAAATTGCACTGACAACACACCGCTGCTCACTTCACCTTCCCCTCTGCCCATTGACCTGGGACTTACACTAGTATTCCAAACCTCTGAGCAGCTTCAGACACGCATTATGATTCTAATCCAACCGGTCACCAATCACTTTCCTTCTGTTCCCCCAAGTGTAGCATTTTGTTCCTCTAAATGACAGTCATTGGAGAAAGACAAGGAGGGTCAGGTAATATCTTTTATTGGACCGACTTCTGTTGGTGAGAGACAAGCTTTCAATCTTGTCTCTCTCACCAACAGAAGTCGGTCCAATAAAAGAGATTACCTCACCTATCTGGTCTCTGTAATATCCTGGGACCTGCACGACGACAACAACAGTGCATACGATCATCACAGATGCAGGTAATATTCACTCCACTAATGCTAGAATTAGAAACAGGAGATAGATAAGGGAGATTCCCATCTTCACAGCACTAACATCTTAGGCAAGTTGTGACATTTTAGTATATAGCAAAGTTACTGTGGATGTTCTTATTTAGTGTATCCTAAATTTATTATTTGTATATTTCCCCCCTAAATCTGAGTAAGGCATCTGGCTTCACAGGTGCAGGGTTACCCAAAATACTGCTAATATTTTTTTTAAAAAGATAAATTATACATTTTATTAAGAAATGGCTGGAATATTTTTGTCTGTTTTGGTTTTTTTGTCAGTTATTGTTGGCCTAAATTTTCAGAAATGACTCATGATTTTAGGTGCCCAACCTGAGCCATCTTTAGAAGGGCTTGATTTTCAGAAAGTGCTGAGGATAACTGGTTGGAATTTCCCAAATTTTTATGAGATTTCTAAAGGTGAAGTTTCCAAATCTGAAATCTTAATTTCACAAAACCTTTCGTCTCCTTGCCCCATTTTACAATTAGCTGCTTGATATTTTCAAATGTTTCATATTTTTAAATTTCAAAACAAGGGGAAATTGAAAAAAAGCTTACAAAATGTTTCTTCTTTTTTTGTACCTTGCTCTAATGCTGAACACCTGCCCTCTGAGGGTAAGTCTATACTACCCGCTGGATTGGCAGGCAGCGATTGATCCAGCGGGGGTTGATTTATCGCATCTAGTCTAGACGCGATAAGTCGACCCCCCGAGAGCTCTCCCATCGACTCCTGTGCACCACCTCTGCGAGAGTCACAGGCGGAGTCAACGGGGGAACGGCAGCAGTTAACTCACTGCAGGTGAAGACACCGCCGTAAGTCGATCTAAGTACGTTGACTTCAGCTACATTATTCACATAGCTGAAGTTGCGTAACTTAGATCGATTCCTCTCCCGCAGTGTAGACCAGGCCTGACAGTCACGCATCTTTACTGTGTCTCAAGTTGGCTATGCAAAAGCAAGGGACTACGATCACTTGGTTATTTAGGTTATGTTATATGGAGAATACAGTGCATGATGGTAGGGTATAAAAGTTTTATCCTCATGACCATGGGATGTGATCTTTTATTGATGATCTTTATTCCATATGTGCGTGTATATGCGTATTATTTATATCATACATTGTGTGTGTGTGTGTGTGTGTGTGTGTGTGTGTGTAATTTACAAGTTAAAGTTGGTCTTTGAGTCATTTGTGGTTTGATTGCTCTTCATTTTAATATACTCTAAAAGTTGAAGAATTCAACTAAGGAACAATTCATTCATTGTCCTCCATGCATCTGGGTTAATGTTTCCTTTTTGGATTAGTTTGTACCAGTATGTTCCCTTACTTCTCTCCACAAGCTAGCAATGCCAATTTCCCTCCATGGCAGCTACCATGACATCTATTTACTTGGAAGCTCATGGATTTGATATATGGGTGCTAACCACAAATTAACGGAATTCTTTCCAGATGCAAAGCCTTTAACTTTTCAAACAATAAGCCAAAAGCACTAAGTGGGGCTGTCTATTTTTCCTCTTCACTGTGTATCTCTCTCTTGGTGATGATGTAAACACAATTACTAGGGGCAATGACCAGAACGCTTAAGATGTTTCAAAGACATGCTGTGGCATGAGTCATGGCGGATGGTAGTGGGTTGACAGTTGTGTTTGTGATCTGAAGCCAAAGGCCTGAACAGCTCATACAGGAGCATCAGAAAGGAAGAAAAAACTAGATTAGTTAAGTGTAAGCAGGTGGGGTTTCCACTCAACTCTGGTCAGAATCTACATACACTGGGCCAGTTCCTTGGAGTTCATCTGTGCCATATGTGGTACAGAACCTGAGGAATGACCATAAGCCACCTTTCTGCTCCCCTCTCCACTTTCTTTAATCCTCGGCTGTGGTGTAATTTACAGCAGCAGGAAGAATCTTCTAGGAACTGTTTCGCTGGCTACGGATCACCAGATCGCCTTCTCTATCCCCTACTTCATGGTGAGCGAGCCATGCGGTGCCAGCAGAATCTTCAGCTGCCCCTTCGGGCTGAGGGCTGGCATTCTGTATTTAGTCTACACTTACCTCCTTTCCGGAGCCAGCTCCTTAGCTGGTGTACATCTGTGTTGCTGCAGTAATTTAGGTGAGGCCACCCCAATTTACATCAGCTGCAGCTACCTTAATTTATGTCATCTGAGGATCTGGCCCAGAATAAGTGCATTAGTATGTGTGAAGGCGAAGAACAACATAGGAGCAGTGCTAGCATTTGCACATAGTTTTGGCCTTTAGCACATGGTAGAAAGAAGAGAATGGGCCAGATTTCCAGCTCATGTAAACTGGAGAAACTGCTCTGAAATCAACAGCGCTAGGCTGATTTACACCAGCTGAGCATTTGCCCCAATAAAGGGAACTTACCTGCTTAGCCAATTTACATCCTCTTTTTTAATTCCATCACTGAATTTTCTTTGGAACTCGCTTCTTTCTGCATTAATATAACTAAGCTGCCAAGATATGGGTTTCTCATCCCATAATTAAAGGGGAGAACCTCATTACACACTTCTCTCTCCTTTAATGTGAATCTATGGTCTTGCAGTAGATGTGGGTAGGAGAGAACTCCAAGTATTGGAAACCAGTTCAAGCCTGAAATACTGAGCTTGAGAATATATTCTGTATTTCCTCACAAGTTGCTGTTAATTAACAAAGTAAAGTCATCACAATCTTCACAGCGCCACAAAGTGAAAAAGTTAAAATTCATGGTCTACTAGGAGAAAAGAAATGCTGGTTTGCAAGCTTAGAAAAAATGCCAGGGGCAAAAAGGATGTCTGCTGGAAAAATATGACAGTTCCCCACCCACTGCCCCCGAATTTGGGGATTTGTGAAATACAACTTTGACTAAACGTGGCTGGCAGAAATCTCCATGTTAAGTTCTTATTTAATGAAATCATGTGGTTGTAAATCAAACACAGAAATGGGTCTAAGCAAATTCACCACATCCTTCGAGAAAAGTACATATTGACTCTCTTGACTAAAGTTGCCTGGGTAGTGAATTATCTATATTTGTCAACTATAAAAAGATCATCCAAAATTGCCTAGTTTTTCTTATAATGTCATAATCCTCAAGCCCAAAACTGAACCGCATGCGTGGAGGAAACTGGCATGTTGTTCACACAAATCACTTCTAAAACCAACATTAAACTGCTATATTTTCACAAAAACTGTTATGTTGCTTTGACATTATTATTATTTCTGTGACATTTGCTTCTGCAGGCTCCATTTAAGATCAGGGTTTCAATGTGCTTGACCCGGTACAAACACACAGGTTTTTATGTGGCATTCAGACATTCCCCCTCCCTCCAAAACAGCCCACACAAAACTGATTTTGGTTTTAGGGGGGGAATCAGTTTTGGGGATTTTAGTTTTTTGAAGGAAAAAAAACAAACAAAAAAACCCTCTAAATTTTTTGTGGAAAATTGTGACAAAAACGAAACAACTTTTCATTTCACCAAATTTTTCATGGGAGCAAAAAACTGGACACAATCAGCTCTATTCCGGAGGAGGAATTTGAAGATGGAGGTGAGTAATGGCCTTCCAGGCTAGTTTAGTAATAAAAAGGATGTTTTTTAAGAACAGGTTAGAACAAGGATTGGCAACCTTCAGGGAAATTCACTGGCAGGCCAGGCTGGTTTGTTTACCTGCAAGGTCCGCAGGTTCGGCCGATCGTGGCTCCCACTGGCTCCAGGCCAATGGGGGCTGCAGGAAGTGGTGACCAGCACATCCCAAGGCCCCCATTGGCCTGGAGCGGTGAATCGCAGCCAGTGGGAGCTGCAATCGACCGAACCTGTGGACGCTGCAGGTAAACAAACCGGCCCGGCCTGCCAGCAGATTTCCCTGATGGGCCAAATGCCAAAGGTTGCCGATCCCTGGGTTAGACAAACATCTGTCATGGATGGTTTAAAATAAGCTTAATCCTGCCACAATGCAGGGTGATGGAATAGATGATTCTTGAGGTCTCATCCGGCCCTGTGTTCTCTATGGTCTTGTGGTTAAATTAGAACTCACTGAAAAACATATCATAGTCTCAGCACACAAAGCAGGCAGAAAGCAAGCGATAGCAAGACAGCTTTCCATACTGCCTCAAACCTGAGCTGTAGACTCTGTTAGTGAATACCTTGCAGTGCTGAATTCTTGACCTCTCGTTCTCAGCAAGACTAATTGTGTGAATAAAAATTAAAGGCTGTGAGGATTCTCTTTTTATTCCCACTTAATCCTGAACCTCTCTGCCAAGAGTGGAATTATGAGTGCTGAATTGTGATTCTGCTGTTTGTAATCAGGGCTGGCGCTTCCATTTAGGTGGCCTAGGCAATCGCCTAGGGCACCAGGATTATTGGGGGGTGGCATTTTGCCAGGGGGGTGGGCGGCAGGCGGCTCTGGTGGACCTGCCTCAGGCATTCCTGCGGAGGGTCCCCTGGTCCCACTGCTCCAGTGGACCTGCCGCAGGCATTCCTGTGGACGGTCCATGTTCCCGCGGCTCCGGTGGGCCTCCCGCAGGCACGCCTGTGGCAGCTCCACCGGAGCAGCGGACCAGCGGACCCTCTGCAGGAATGCCTGCGGCAGGTCCACCGGAGCTGCAGGACCAGCGCGCGAGGCAGCGAAATGACCGTGCGCCTAGGGCGCTAAAAACACTAGCGCCGATCCTATTTGTAATGTTAACAAGGAATTATATTGACACCACCTTCTCAATCATATCAGCGATGGAGTAGCCATCAGATAGTATTCTCTTACCTATCCTGGATTCAACCCAATAGAATCATAGAATACTAGGGTTGGAAGAATAGAATCATAGAATACTCAGGAAGTCATCTAGTCTAATCCCCTGCTCAAAGCAGGACCAACACCAACTAAATCATCCCAGTCAGGGCTTTGTCAAGCAAGGCCTTAAAAACCTCTAAGGATGGAGATTCCACCACCTCCCTAGGTAACTCATTCCAGTGCTTCAT
>NC_133771.1:209972368-210047864 GCF_003597395.2 Chelonoidis abingdonii | reverse complement strand
GCCCGCCCACCCCTGGGATGCCAATAGGCTAACATACCTATTTCTCAGTACTTTACTGTAGCCATCTGGCCTTGCCCCATCACAGTATTAAGAGTCTGTTTTTTATATTCATTGCCTTCTCTTTAGTCTTTGTAGCTTTAGTGTCCTCTTTCAAAAGAAAATAATGTCTCAAAAGTCTTGGGATTGGTCAAAGTCTCAACTGGAATGCCACCGAGGGTATGTGACATCTGAACTAATAAAGCAGAAAGGCTGCTGTAGCAGGGTGAGCACCTGCTCCAGCCCTGGAGGAGTTGGAAAAGCCCTGCAGAGGGCTGGGGCTGGGCAAGGTAAACCCTGGTTGATTGAGGGAAGTGACTGTAGCTGGGGTCATGCCCCAAACTAAGCAACTGGGCCTTATAGGAAGGCCAGGGAAGCCATAGGGAGCAGTATCTCTCTGACTGGAGAGGGAGACAGGCCTGGCTGCTGGGGAACTCATGCAGGGGACTTAGTATGAGGCAGGGCTGGGGAAAGGCCTTAGGAGCTGGGAAGCCCTAGGCCAGCAGCTCCCCAGGCTGCAGGGCCTAGTTCTAGGCCCTCCCTTGGTATTGGGCTTGCAGAGGGGCAGCCTGAGGGTTAAAGGCAGCCAGTCCAGACCCCTTTGCCTATGATGAGTGGCTGATACTGCAGTCTGCCTGTATGAACAGGTGCTAGATGGAGACTGGCAGTAGCCAAAACTGAAGTGAAATGGGGATAGTGGGTTGGGGGTTCCCCAGGGAGGGGAGACCCAGATTGGTGGGGTATGGCCAGGGGGCAGCACCCAAGTTAAAGTAGCACTGGGGGCCAGGGAGGGACATGGGGGGCCAGAGGATGCTCCTGAGGGGACCAAGCTAATTCCCAGAAGTCACCAGTAGGAGGTGCAACAGGGGTGAGTCTGCACATCTACAGCTGCCATAATTAAATAGCAATTATAACAGTTCCAAGTGGAGGTAGCAACAGTTAGAAAACAATGGCAAGGTGCATGATGGTGACATGAAGCAAAATTCTCCTCTTTTATTGGCAACATAGAATTTAATATACATGTGTAACCCATATGCCTAATGGGTAGATGCTTCTTTAAGAGATCTATGGGGTGGGAGGGTAGAAGTAGGGTGACCAGCTGTCCTGATTTTTTTTTTTTTTCGGTCTCTTTCCTATATAGGCTCCTATTACCCCCTCGACCCGTCCTGATTTTTCACACTTGCTGTCTGGTCACCCTAGATAGGAGTGAGTTGTGTCTGGGTCATTGCTGCTAGGAAAATGCACAATTAACTCCACACCCAGAAGTTTCTGGAATTGGATTTGCTAGTTTTGGGTATGCTCAATAATTTCCCTATAGCTGGCCTCACACGCCATTGAGGGCAAATAGTCTGGGTGTGTTGGGAGAAGCTGAACTGCAAGAGCAGAAAGCAGGCAGGTTTCCTCTAACTCTGAAGCATTTTACAGCAGACTAGTGATACTGTTCATTAGCATTCCAACAGGGAAGCCCTGGCAGTGTTAACTACAAAATGGAAAAATTGGGAGGGAAAATTTAATTTTTTATTTTCATGGTATATTTGGACTGTTATTTGATTTTAGCCAAACTGTTTTAGTTAAATTGTCCCAAGCAGTGTGAGTCACCACCTTTTCTCTCATTTAAATGTGATGATGGGGAAAGAGTCAGTGATATTTTACTCTTCTCTGCTTTTTGTCTTGCTGTTTTTATCTACATCCTTAAATCGAGCAGTTGGTTAATTAGTTAACTCACTAGGTAACTGAGTGATTTCAGCAAGAGGTGGCAGAGTCTGCATGGGTTCCATGTGGAGGTTTCTGCAAGCAAGTGGAGGGAAGATGTTGCTATGCTTTTGACTCAGCAGACTGTAGATTTTGGTGATCAAAGACTGTAAATGAGACTCAGGAGAATTGAATGTAAGTTTTTGGGAGCTCTGAGTTTATAGAATATCAGGGTTGGAAGGGACCTCAGGATTCATTCAGTCCAACCCCCTGCTCAAAGCAGGACCAATCCCCAACTAAATCATCCCAGCCAGGGCTTCACCAGCCTGACCTTAAAAACTCCTAAGGAAGGAGATTCCACCACCTCCCTAGGTAACCCATTTCAGTGCTTTACCACCCTCCTAGTGAAATAGTTTTTCCTAATATCCAACCTAAAACTCCCCCAGAGTTACTTCTGACTGTGTTTCTGTGGGGACTAACCTGTTGAGATTTATTTTTTCTTTATCTACGTTGATGTATAACTGAAGATTATACATGTGGATTTCAAGGTAACATGCTCTGTTGTATGAATTAAGTTGTTGTTTATGTTCCTTTATCGTTCTCAGATTTTTATAAAGTTGGTGCTTGAGAATTAGTTTCGTGTTCCTTCCTTTTGTTCTTTTTGTACTTGGTTGTGGGGAGGTTGCTACTGTGGAATACTTGCTGAAAATTGTAAGTGACTGAATTCGGGGTCTCTGTGCACTTTTCTATGGGAGTTGTTTTTAGGTTCTAGAAGTGCAGTAGACTTTAGTCAGTAGACTCTAGTCCACCCAAAGGTTACACATGGGGGACCAGAATGCAGATCTAAGAAGGAATTTGGCTTGTAGACAGCAAACCTCATACAAGCAGTCCCATTGGTGTTCCTGTTTGCATTCCCCATGTATCCTGTGGACATTTAGCCTGATTCTGCTCTCCTCTTGGTTTTGCACTGGTGTGATTTCACGGGAGCTGGATTGAAACAAGTGTAAATGAGATCAGTCATGACCATCACTTTCTCAAGCACAATGGTTCTAGGAGTGGATTCTACTGCATGAACCCATCTCACCTCTTCTGTTGCGCTGGGCAGTTAGTATATCCCAGTGGCTAGAACATGGGCCTGGAGGGCAGGAGATGTGAGTTCTGTTTATGCCTCGCTACTGGATGACATTGGGTAAATTACTTTATCTCTCTGTGCCTCAATCCCCACAGCTGGATGATATTTACCGCTTTCATAAACTGCTTTAATCTCTGTGGGAGAAAAATGTTACAATTGTTGCCTAAGCTCACAAAGTTTAGCCAGGAATAGAAGCTAGATTTCTTAACTATTACCCTACTCCATGGAATAAAGGCTGCACATCTTCACAGGCCACCTGCTCTGGGCAGTGCAGAGATGAATTGGAGTGTTTTAAAACCAAGTGCATTTGATTCGTAGACAGCACACACTCCCCACCTTTCCTAGCAAAACCCAGTTTTGTCATTAGACGTGCTGCAAATTGCAATCATGTAACATTCCCCGTGTCTAGCTATTGGAGCTCTGTACAAAAGGCATTACGTTTTATAGCTCTCGCAGAATTCTATGCAATCCTAATTTTACAGGTGCATTTCTAGCAAAGCACAGTCCCTCCTATCCAAATGTTGTTAAAAATAACTCACTCCTGCTGCCTGGACAGTTAATTTAATATTAAATCAGTAAAACATTTACTAGGGCTGGTCAGGGGCCTGCTTGCTGACAGCAGGCTGGGCTGACTGCAACAAATATCTCCTCATGGTTTGTCGACAGCTCCGAGCTTATTGCACACAGTTCTTGGGGAGGACTTCTTTGGTCCTGACAAATGACCCCTCTAAGCCCTAATGAGTGTGGAAACTCAAAACATTTTGTGAATATTTATGAGCTAGGGACACAAGCATTTGTGAGGTTTAGATCAACAGCAACAATAGTGTGTGGGCCTGATTCACCCGAGCTGGTACGAGGAAATGCAAAATTTTCTTCCCTGCACGAAGGAGCCAGACTCAGTTATTTTCAGTTGGCTTCACCCATGGCACAGGCATCTGGGAGTTTCTACTAGTCCCTACATTGTGCTTCTGCTGGCTAGGGTAGCTTGAGCTTCTCTTGAAGTTTCTTTAGATGCACCCCTGGTGGAAGCTTCTTATAGGGTGCAGTGAATCAATGCATTAGCTGATGCCCAGAAAAGAGGTCAACACCACTATTGTCCACCCCCACAGCAGACTTTCTGCGCCATGCCTCAGATTTTGCCAGCATAAGCCAATGATGAATGTGTCACTGAGGTTGGGAACTGAGTTTTTCTGCAGAAAAATGACTTTTCATTCACTAACCAAGAACCCTGATAACATTTTTTTTTAAATGGTTTTCTAGCAAGTGAAAACCAAAGTCAAAAACTGCCACTGCTGGGCAATGTTTGGCTGAGATTTTTGAGTGAAAACTGTTTGATTTGGAGATCTTCTGATGAAGAATTGACCATTTCCAAGTCAAGCGGACGCTTTGCTAAAACTTTGTTTTGTCGAAAGCCCAGTTTTCCCTTGTCAAAACATTTTGGACAAAGTTTTCAAGCAGCCGTGGTTGGAATCGCTGCTTTAACCCCCTTAGTCCTTCAGTATCCTGATAAACCCAGGGAAATGGATGGGCGCACTCATGTGAACAATCCCATTGACTTCTCTATCCAGGTGTTATGAGGATAGAGTTAAGCCTTAAAGATTAGATTGCACCATTTGACAGTATCTATGTGGAGACAGTGTGTAACTGCAACACTCTAGTAGGTTACCATCCTTTGGAGCAGGGCACCCAGGTGCCTGCATTAATCGCAGCGTATATCACAGCCCGTGCAGGAAGTGCTCAAAGTCCTGGCCCTGCTTTCTCCCTTTGTCTTCTGCGGCGTGAGGTGGGATCCATGGAAACGCAGTGACTAGTACTTGCACAAGCTTTGCGGGTGGAAGAAAGGAAGTTTCCTGAGCCCTTCTTAAATCCTTAGAGTCCACCCAAGGACAAGCCAAAATCCAATCTGGTTCTGAATTGTCTGGACTTTAGTGGGACAATTGTGTGATCCAATTGCTGTAGAAGTGAGACTGATGTTCCATTTATGGTAATAGGGACACCTAGCTCTGATCTAAAGCTTTTCATTAGCAGAGCTCAAAGGAGGTCCGTATCATTATTCCCATTTTACAGATCTGGAAACTGAGCCTCAGTAATTTGCCTGAGGTCACTCAGTGGCTCACTGGCAGAGCCAAGGATAGAATCCAGGTCTCTGGAGTCCCACTCAGTGCCTAAGCCATTAGACCGTACTGCCTTTGACTGTGTCCCACAAAGCCAAGCCAGGTCATAGTTAATGTTGAAATCCCCAGCACCACCACCTTGTTCCTTCCATTATGTGTTGGCATGACAATGAGGCAAAAACAAATTCAATGTAGTGAAAGAAAAAAATGTGCGTGGGATCTACAGCACAGGTACGATAGTTCTTAAAAAATGCTCCACATCGGCTTATTTCTGTTAAAGTGAATGATAAAACATCTGTCAAGTTCAGTAGAAGCACAGCAAGGCTAACACTGAGTGCCAAAATCCCATAGACAGTCAAGGAGATTTAGATTCCTGAGTGCCTAAATCACTTCTGAATATTAGGTTTAGGCTTCAACATCAGTTCAACATTGCAATGCTCAGCTCAGCAGTGCCTAAATCCCTCTAAAAATCTGGGCCTTGGCCTTTATTTTATTGTGAAGATTTTCAGGCAAATACATACACCTGCTATCAACAATGCTGTACAGATGGGCAGAATTTGAACAACTGGAGAGGGATGAGCGTATCATCAGGCAGGAGAACAGAAATGAGAGGGCTACTGGAAAATGTTTCGGTGAGATTTTTTTTCCCAAGGAAATTGGGGTTTTGATTAAATGAAACATTTGGTGGACAATATCTGTTTTCTTGAACAACAATTTTTGTTTCCTTTAGAAAACATGGAAGTCAAACGTTTTTCTTCCAACAACCAAACATTGTGTGTGTGGGGGGCGTGGGTATGGCCAAAAGATTTTTAGTTCTCAAAAAACAAAGCAAAAACAACCAACCCATATTTTGTTTTTTGACAAAAATCTGGAAAATGTTGTGGGGGAAAAATTAGACAAAGTTTTTGTCAAAAATGTTCACAGGGAAGGTTTTTGTTTTCCACAGTCAATTGTATTCAGATCCCAACAGGATTGGGCCCAACACGTTTTAAGAGGAAGACGCATTTTCTAAGAATGGTCGCATAATACAGCAGTATCAAGCACAGCAGTGTTGAGCAGGAAGGGATGCAAGGTTGGAGAAGCGGAGCTGTAATGAGCTGTTCATTTTTTACGTGTCTGTGCCATGCAAAGAGGGAGAGGAGGAAATGGATCATTATAAAATAGAGACGTTGATTTGATCAGGGAGTTCAACTTTATGAATGGTGTGTCATATATTATTGCAGAAGTCTCAGCAGGGAGTAGGGGTTTCTGTCATTTTATGGCCAGACCTCAAGGGCTTCTGGAAGGGCAATAAAGAAGCCAGTCCCAAGGCGGGTGGGCATCTGGTGTTTCCTTGCTGAGGCCATGAGTCAGGAATGATTCAGAAGGAGAGCCAGCTTGTGTTTGTACTAGGGACTCAGGCAGTATGAACAGAGAAAGAGACCAACCAGGAAATGAGGACATCTTAGTCATGTAAAGAAGAGACAACTGGAGTCATTCACAAATATCACTAAGGCAAAAGGAGATGCAAACTGGTGCTCTAGGGACTGAGGGGTAAATTGAGAGTCTCAGAGCCCTATGCCACTGCCAAGGGCTTGAATTCGGGCTTACGCTGTCTCAGAATGGAAAATACTGGCAGCCAGAGCCTGACATTGTCAGCAATGCACTTATCAGATATCTCAGGCAGGGATAAAACCAACGAATGCGCATCAAAATTATATAAAATACTTGCTCCCCATCCCCCCTGAATGCCCCCACCCTGCCCTGTGACTGCTCCTTTTATCACACTGCTTATAATCCCCCCGCTGTTATCTTGTGCTCCTCCTGTCTTCGTTGTATTCACCTGCTTATTCTTGTCATGGGAATAGACCTCAGTCCCTCAAAGACATACACGCTAGTTTAACTAACCATCTGCAGGTCCCATTGAACTCAATGGGGTAACTCAGTGCATACAGCCTACACTGTGAGCAACCCTCTGTAGCATCAGGGCCTAAGAATAGAAGCTCTTGAGAGCTAGGCACCATCTTTTTACATGGGGTAAAATTTTCAAAATCACCAAAGTGATTTAGGAGCCCAGTCTCATTTTCAAAAATGACCTGGGAACTTAGGCCCAGATCCTCAAAGTCCTGCTGATGTTTTCAGTGAGACTTAGGTTCTGAAGCCATTTTTGAAAATGAGACTTAAATGACTTTTAAAATTTTACCCACAATGCCTAGCATGCTGGGGCTCTGAGCCTGGATCAGGGCCTCTAGGCCTGACTGCAGTGCAAATTAATAACAATAATGGTCAAGTTCTAATCTCCTAGGTGACAAATTAAAACCTGGAAGACTTGGAGGTGAGGTTGTAAGGGATGCTTTCATCGTACCTCTTTGCCATAACAGACACGCAGGGCTTTTTGCCAAGGTTTCCCTAGGTTTTTTTCCTTGCTTTATTTGCACAGATGTGTTTGCCAGGCCTGTCATCAACTTAGGGAGAGGGGCAGTTGAAAAAAAAATAACAAAAATGACCGAACAAGCTGAAGAAATTGCAAACAGTAAATCTTGCGCTTGCGAGGCCAAGCCCAGCAAGTTGCTGAGGTTGTAGTTTTCAGATTTGGTTTGAGATTCTTGTAAATTTCCAGCTATTTTTAACCTGCCATAGGAAGAGGAAAGTAACCGTTTCATCAACTCATGCTATATAAATCTCCTTGGGGTTTATTATTTGCTGTTTCATTTTACTGGCAAAAGCACTCCCACAAAAGTACAATAACCTACTCATTGATTTACAGCTTGGAAGTGGGGGCGCCACCGAAAAGCAAAGTGTGTCGCACCTGAAGGAAAGTGCACCGAGTTAATTGGAAAGCTTCAGGAAACAGGAATTCCTTGCAATGATACCGTCACATGCGTCAGTCACCAGATGGAACGCCAATTTTCTGTTTTTACAATAAGCACTCACTTGATACCCCCCGAAATAACATGCTGCAGCCAGAATAACAGCACATTTATCACAGGCAGGTTAAAATCTTAGAATTGTGCTGTGGTCCTGGGCTGATGGGTTAGCAAATGGTGCGCTGTGGTTTTTATGTATGTAAAATACGTACACCAAGGAAGTCTAAGCTTAGAAAGAGGATGTGGCCTCCAGAGGGTTATTTACATAGTCTGAATTAGGGATTACTGCTCTGGTTCCTTTTTACTATTTAGTTTTCTCCTTTTTCATCTTCCTTCTTACCCTCTTGAGTGTCGCCCATTCATCCCACAGGTGTACAATAGCCTTTCAAAGCAGACCTTTCTTTGGCAGAAGAACACTGCTGCCTTACAGAACATCACCGTGCCTTGCAGGTGGGCCATCTGTATTCCTTTTAAGTACATATGCTTACTGCAGTTTGATCCTTAACGTGTAGCTAAAATATAATGGCAAGAGAATATCAGGAAAACTTGTCACTTCTCTCTCTTTTCTAGAGCCAGCCTCTAACAAAGGACTCACTTTACAGTAGTGGACAGCACGTTGTGCTTGCAGGTACTATTGCTAGAAGAACTTAAACTAAGGAATTATTAAATCCAAAGACTGGGGTTTCCAAATATAGCTTAAGTTAGCTAAGCAGCCAAGGCCAGGTCCTTTTGGAGGACCAGAGAGGCCCAGGTCACTTCCAGCTTTTGAGGCCCCCAGCCACAATAAAAATAAAAAATGATGACACATGGTCTAATCTTGTGCCATCAGAACAGATACATATGTGCCGACTCTGTGGGTTCTCCAAGGCTGGAGCACCCACTGGGAAAAATTAGTAGGTGCTCTGCATCCATTGGCAGCCAAGCTCCCTTCACTCCTTCCCCCGCCCCGAGTGTGCCATGTCCCTGCTCCTCTGCCTACCTCCCACCGCTGCCCACCTGCCTGGCCACTGCCAAACAGCTGTTTGGCAGCATTAGCACGCTGCAGGAGGGAGGAGGAGGAGTGGGAACATGGCGCGCTTAGGGGAGGAGATGGGGAAGAGGCGGGGCCAGGGCAGAGATTTAGGAAAGGAGTTGGAATAGGGGCAGGGAGGGGGTGGAGTTGGGGTGGGGACTTTGGAGAAGGGGTTGGAATGGGGCTGGAGCCTCATGGAAAGGGTGGAGTGGGAGCAGCAGGGAGGTTGAGCACCCAGGGGAAGTTGGCATCTATGAACAGATATATTTGTATTAATCTTTATGATCATTTAAAACTCTCTAATGACAAAATACCTGCCACCTTCAACCAATATCAGAGTTATCCAATCAAAATTGAGATCAGCTACAATTATCCTGTCCCATGATGAGAGCTTAAGAAAAATCTCCCGTTGGCTGCTTGTTGATTTCGGCTGCTGGCTGTCATGTGAGAATTGTAAATGCCACTGTCTAAAAGCCACTGGGGAGCTAAAACAGAGTTTTGGATATCTTTCAGATACGCGGCTTTCAGATGCTTATCTGCAGCAAACCTCCAAATCTAACCAGGTTCACTCATTGCTAGACTTTTACTTGGTGGTGGGGGGGGTTGTTTTTTGTTTTTTTTAATGCTTGCACAAGTTTTGTTCATGTCTGTTTTTGTCCACTGTGGACAAGATTTTTGGAAACCGATAGCTAGAAAGATTGATTTGTAGGAACAGACTAATGATGTAATCCCACAAAGAAGTGGTGAGTGTTTGTACTGCTCTGGGTTGTGCCAGATGAGCCGTCCAATGAACCAGGACAAAGAGGGCTCTCGTATTAACCTGTCTCTGAAGTTTAGGTAAAGTTCCTGTTCACTTAGACTTTCAATTTATTTTCAGGGAGACAGTTCTAATAAGTGGTTCAAGATGGACTCCAGAGCCACTGGCAGCTTGAAAGCATAAGGATGGGGCTCATGCTTAACACACAAAACTCAAACTTGGCTCTGCCACATGTTTCCTGTGTAAACTTGGGCAAATCACTTAATCTCCTTGTGGCTTAGTTCCCCATCTCTAAAATAGGGGTATTGATCGTACTTGCCTCACTGGAGCATTGGGGGGGGGGTATGAAGAGGGAGAAAGTTTGAGGGTGTCAGATGCTACAGGGATGGAAGCTATAGACTGAAAGGAACCCTAATAAATATTTTGCAAACAAACATGCACGTATCAAATTAGATTTCAAAATTATATCTTTAAATGCAACAAACAGAATATTGGAGCACAAATATTGCTGTGAGGAAAATTAGGCAATCTATGATTAATTCAATGAATGTAGCCTTTGTTTGCTAATTACTTGCATGTTTAATAATTTGTTGTTCAAAATTGTTCAGTGAGCTGTTTATACAAACATAGTTTAATTTACAGTTAGTTCACAAGCTAACACTGATAATACGCAGCTCTCATATTTATGTTCCTCAATAGGTCTCAAAGTGCTTAGTATTGTTATCCTCATTTTACAGATAGGAAAACTGAGGCACAGAGCTATTAACATGACTTGCCCAAAGTGACCCAGCAGCAGAGCTGGGAATAGAACTCGACTCTCATGAGTCTCAGTCCAGTGCTCTAGTGACTAGATCACGCTGTCTCCCCTTATAACAATAGTAACAAGTAAGCAATGACTACTGACTATTTGCTACCCATGTTACTGTTGGTTAAAATGTTCTGAATTTTGAGTTTTCCACTGAAATATTTTTTTATTTAAAAAAGTTGATTAAAGTTTTGCAAGCCCCTCTCTTGTCCCCTCCCATTTTCGACTAGTTGTGGAGCTGGACAATTTTTTCTCCTCCTAATTTCAAGATTCCTGTCAGAATTTATGTTGAAATTTCAATGGGGGCGAAAAATGTTGAACCCTTTTGTAACTTTTTATTTTTCTTCTTTTACTATGACCTCTACTTGTTTGTTCTCCCTGAGTGGACAACTGAAACTTTTTATGAATGCAAGTTGGGAGATCGAAGGGAATTAAAGATGGCTACAAACACATTTGGTGTGAACCCACATGCAAACACATTTGTGCATGTGTTCACTAGACTTCTACTTTTCACGTACTTGTGAACACAATGTTGCTCAGATGGGTGTTCGTGAAAAATGTACAGTGCACAATAGCTTAATTTCCTGAGGGCTGTTATGCTTTGGTCTAATTCTTGTTTCCCTCACTTACACATTTGAAAATGCTTATAGACAACACTGCTTTTAAACTACAGAGGGTTAGAGGAAACTAAATGTAATACAGCTCTGAATTTCTCCCTGAAATTAAGGTGTTGAAATCTTAGATCCAAACAAGGACATAACAGGGCTGTGCATAGGGACACAAGGGGATTTTTCAGTGTGTCTGTCTGTATCATAGACAAATAAGGTTTCAGATGAGTGGGGACGTCAGTCAGCTGGTTTGAAAAGGCTGCTGCATATCCCTGGCCTCAAAACAATAGGTCCAGCCATCCTGAAAAACTCTCAGTACGTAATCAGGGCTCAGACAAATAATTTGTCCAATTTAAGGTTGTCCCTCTATTTATACAATGTAGGGAAATCAGCATAGTTATAATAAGAAATAATATAATTGTACAATAATAAGTAAATAGCTAAGGATTTGTGAAGTTCCCTAGCCATAAATGCATTCCCTTTTGAAGGGTTTCCATGAGTTATTAGAAGTCCTTGAATTTGTTCATGTACTTAGTTTTTGAAATACTATGTGCTTAAATTCCAGAGTGTGATAAATTCTTTTATTTCATGAATAGAATGGCTGTATATTTGAATACGCTATAACCACACCAAGATAGGCTACTGTGAGCAGCTCTACCCTGTACCTGCCTACAGCCTAAGGGATTGGGGCAGGGTCTCAAAAGGCGATAGGTGGGACTTCAGACCGGAGTTTTGGGCGGTTGGAGGCTGAAGGCATGATTGGTTAGTAGTGCTGGGGATTATGACGTGGCAGCAGATAAACCAACCTGTTTCTGACTGCCACCCCATAGCATCACTAATTTTTATAGTGCCTGATCCAAAGCCCAGTGAAGTTACTAGAAGATTCACAATTGCTTTCCTCAGGAATAGAGTCAGGCCCACGATGTGTCCTTTTGCTAATTTCACCCTATGTGTCAAAACACACTAGGGTCCAATCCTGACTGAAGTCGCTGGGCACTAGTGCAATAGCAAAGTGACAAGAATAATAATTTAACCTCCCCTTAATTAAATTACATAAATCTAATCCATAGTTTGGATATTTGTTTGATCTATCAATCCAAAACTATGAAGGCTGAACTTCATCTTATTCCCACTCAATCCATCTTCTCCCTTATATGGTGCTGTCTTCTTGCAGGAAAGACCCAATGGCCTGTGGCCCTCTGGTAGAGGGACCAATGTTCTTTGTGATGTCTTCAAGGGCAACCAGGCTGGACCAGTCCTGGATGGTTCTTTGTCCAGCACAAAATTATTTGATAACTCAGTGGTTTCTAAATCACAAATATTGGCACTTCAACAAAAGATACAGGCAAACCAAACATGGCTTGGTTTGTAGTCGTCAGCACAACAATTCAGTAAAAATTTTGTAAAAATGTTCCATCAACTTTAACTCCAAATGGACTGAGGCACCAATAATGTTTCTTGCTTATGCTACTGTTTGTATTTTAGTAGCACCTTGCAATCCCAACTAGTGCTGAGCACTATACATATAGTAAGAGATCATCACTGCCTGAAAGAGCTTACAGGCTCAACAGACAAGACAGATGAAGAGTGGGAGAGGTAAAGGGGTTGAAGTAACTGGCCCAAGGTCAAACAGTAGGTCTGTGGCAGAGCTGAGAGCGGTGCCCTAATCTCACTGTATTCTTCTAGCCATGCTGTTTCTCACATTGGAGCTTCAGATTGCTAAATAACTTTTACCAATGACTGCCACTCAAATGGCAATCAATAGAGCTGCGTGGGGACCAGACTTTTTTGTTTTACAGGAAATTCTGTGATTTTGAAATTGTTTTCACACTGAACAGGAACAAAATCAAAGAATTTTAAGCTTTCCTGTGAAATAACATTTTTGAGAGAAAAAATTTCATTTTGATTTTGACTTTATTTTTTTATAATGAAAATAAACTTAAATTTTGAAATGATTTTTCTCCGTGTTTCTAAACACAATGTTGTTGAAACTGACACATTCCCATTAAAAAAATTCGGTTTTAACAAAATGGCATTTTCTTATTGAAAAATATTCCATGGGGAAAATTTTCAGCCAGCTCTAGTAATCAGTTGCAAACATCCAGCCGTAGGTTGCAATGCATTCAGAACTATTGTAACAGCATGTTTATAAAACAGTACCTTTTTTAAATCATTTACAAGGGGCAACTTCTGACTCTCTTACTCATTTTGTACAGTCTCTTACTCGGTGAGTAATCCCATGTAAATAGATGGGTCTACTTGTGGAGTAAGATGATACTTGGCATAAGTCAGGTTACCAGAATCTGGCCTTAAGTTGGAAATTCTGCACCTTAATTTCTCCTGCAAGAATGCCTCAAGGAAACGGGGGAAAAAAAGGACAAATTTTCTTGCAGATTCCCTGATCTCTAACAGCTCACCCTTGATTTACCTCCTGTCATTTCCTTTTGCCCTCTTCCCAATGTATCACATTTCCATTTCGGAATATGTAGATCCACAGTTGTTTAAAAAGCAGCTCAAACTTCCAGCTTATAAACATTACTTCCTCTGTCTCCTGAATTTATTTTAATAGCTGATATTTGAGCCCAGGGGATTGTTTTAACTAACACTGCACAGTCAGAAGTAATCACTTTCCTCCAGGCTACCTCTGGGTCAATAGCACAAGGCAAGACCCCCTCACATTTCATTACCCAGGATCAGATCCTCTTTCCCAATCCATCACTCTGAAGCTAGGAATCTCTCTTTCTCTTGGGCTTGGCTGCATGATTCATGTGAAGCCAAATCAACAGTATATTTGCTTTTTTCTCAGTTCATTGTTTTTATTTGCTTACATGTTCACTGTCATAGTTCAACTCATAAATCAACATTGGTTTATTTTTTACAAATGCGTTGAAAGTTTGAGCCAGTTTCCACTGTTGTGAAAGACTCCCAATACTACATGGCCTTTAACAGGTGGAAAATGTCTTAAGAGGCTGTTTGGATGGGAACAAAAGTAGTATTTATTTATGACTTAATCTAATTCCAAAACAAAGTAACAGTTCCCTGAACTGAATTATCTCCTTATGATGCTAGCCCACTAACATATGGTTTTATTATTTAAATTGAAAATGTAATATTGAAACCATTTCTAGCTATTAAACTTGTGCAACCGATTACTGGGAAACAATGTTCCCCAGACCGTGTATTTTTGAACAGACCATTTTCACGGCAACCAAATGTCTGTCATAACTAATTCTGGTGTTGGAAAAACCTTGTCCTCACATGTCTGATTCAGATTGAAGAACTGCTTAATGACTGGATTCTCAATGGAACAAGAACATTTCTGGTGAACTAAATTGAAAAAAAAAAAAAACTGAAGGGAGAAAATCCAAACAACTAGCAGACAATGTTACATGCTGTGTCCAGGTGAAAATAGACAGCAGGCAAATTGCGAACACTCACGTTTGCTCGTTGGGTAGTGTGTTGACTCACTTTGGTTGGCCTGATGCAAAAGGTTAAATAGCACTGCATAGCAAGGGGCTAGCATAGTGGCCTGGAGTTGCAGATCAGTCCAGGTCTCTGCGTCATTAATCTCTGTCCAAAATCTTGTCCACTACCTACTCCCCACTGAGGCTTTGTCTGCACTGTGGGATTTGCCCTGATTTTTAGCCATGGGTAACTGTGGTGATGCAAATCCCTAGTGAAGAGAGAGAGAGTCCATGATTTGCATCAGTTTGTAAACCTGGCAGTTTACTCATTCTTGAAATTGGGGCCCAGCGGGCACTGGTGCAAGCTGTGGTTTAGATCCCCTTTGCCCATCTGCACAAGGGGTTTGCACGGGTGCTGTTATGCCAGCGGCTGAAATCAAGGCAAATGCTCTGTTTAATCAAGGTCCGAGACTGTACGATGCACAGGAGTTTCTCCTAGGTCTGGAATAACCCCTGCAGTTAAACTGGTGAGAGATGCCTGAGCCCAGAACTCTTTGTCTCATGTCCTCCCTAATTTTGCAGAGAGTGACAGATGTCCCTCACCTTGATGACTGGAGAAGGTGCTTCTCTTCTCCTTCCAGCTCCCAAATTCTGCTGCGTTATGGCTCTTTTGAGGCTCGATGTTGCCTCTTCTTCTCTCTGGCTGACTTTCAGCCAGGGAGAAGTGCTTTGAGCATGTGTATTTCTTGGGTGAATGACATTAGCCAGCAAGAAAAGAATCTGTTCCTGGGTTAGGACAGGAGCAGATGCACTTGGCATGCTCACTGTGCCCTCAAATATCAATCCTATACCACAGGCCTAGCATATGAGTGGGGTGGAGTTCGTGGGCCTGATTTTGATCTCCCTTGCACCAGTATTTGTTTTACTTCAGTGAAATTACTGCTGATTTTCTTCATTGTAACTGACATCAGAACCAGTCCCTGAAGCAATGCTCCTGAGAAGAGATCTGGCTTAGTGTTGGGGGGAATCACCCTACTCGAATGGGAGGAGACTCTGTAGTTGCAGTGTCAGAATGGATGCGGAATGTCTACAAGCCAGCAGCTGCTGAGGCTGCCCATCTCTGGATTCAGCTCTGGATTAGTAACGTTGGTTTGAAATTTGCATGATCATGTAGCCACTACAGGTGGGTAGGAAATGTTTTTCCTATCCAACAGAAAAAAGCATATCATCATCAATAATTTTTCCCCAAATTGTGATAAGAAGTTGCAATGTTAATAATTTTCAAGAACCAAAAATATTTTCAGGTCAAATTCAGTGTTTTGTTTTGATAATTTTGAAAGGTTTCATTTTGATGTCAACTTTTACAAATTATTTATTATTCTAACTTTTTTTTTTTTTAAAAAAAACCCTCTAATTTATCTTAAATTTTGAAACAAGAAGTCACTTGGGATTGGAAAACCCAAATTATTCATTTTGCAAAGGTCAACATGAAACAGTTTGACCATTTGGAAACTTTCTCCCCTAAAAAATAGGTTGAGTCAATAATTCCCTTTTGTGAAAAAAAATCCATATATTTCTCATGGAAAATATTTCACCACTTTTTTTTTTTTTAAAACAGGATCTAGTCCGTAATTCATGAAGGTTCGAACATCTGTTAATGGGGTGAGTCTCTCAGTTTCACTCTTTCTCACAGCAAGAACCAATGGCTGGAAGCTAAAGTGTCAAACTAGAAAGGAGACCCTAAGGTTTAACACGAAGGGTGATTAACCATTGAAAGAAACTCCCAATGGAAGTGGTGTGTTCTTTTCAGATCAAGATGCCTTTCTGGAAGAGATGTTTTAGCCATGGGTTCAATACTGGACTAACAATGTAATTCTGTGTTACACAGGAGGTCAGTAAACTCTAGGAATCTCTTTTCTCGTTCCATACATTTCAAATTATATAAACCCGGCAATGAAGGAAGCAAAAGGGGTCAAAGTTTCTATATATTATTCTAACAGATGAGATGATTGACTGTAACCAAAAAGACGCTACTGCAGGATGTTGGAGGAACAGATAGCAAGTCTGAAAAATGGGGCTGAGGGGTGGGGAGTATTCGACTCCTATATACGATATAGCCTTGAATATTAGGATTGTTTCTATCAAATCAGGACATCTGGTCACCCTAGCAGGATGCCACTCCAGTTCCGAGCATTCTTGTTTGTTGACATGATAACAAGAAGTCTATTGCAGTACATGTGCACCGTCTGGTTATTAATTTCCACAGCTTCTGAGCAACTCTTGAATTATTTGTCAAGTTTTTTTTTAAAGTGATTTATGGATCTGAGGAAGAGAAAGAGGCAAAGGTTTTATAAATAGTGACCCCCTTTCATTCCCATCCAGTGCATTAATTGAGTATTATCTGTAATTGGAAACATAAAGTGCATTCCTGCTTGGATCTCATGCAGACGGCTGCCCTGATGTGACTCTTAATGTATCATAAACCTCCAGTGCAGTGCTATGGATTTTCTTGTTTTTAATGAAGTTAACATATGTGGACTTTGACATATGCAGGGGTGTACCTAGCATGCACTGTTGGACAAAGAGGGGTCATTAAAGTTTTCTTTTTTAGAAATGTCTCTTCTCAACAAAGATGGCCATTTTAAGTAGTGAGAAAGATACGAGTTCAGATAAGTACCCCCAACATCTGGATGCTTTTCTAAATTAACTAAAATCCCAGGGTCCACCAAACTGAGCTGGAAACCTCTCAACAGTAGCTGTTCTCATGTGATATCTGGTATTTCTTGTTTCCAGTTTGCCTCTTCCTTCTAGTCCCAAGAACAATTTTTCTGGTTGTATTTTGGCCTTACTTGCTTCTCCAATTCTGCCTGGAAGCAGAAAAACAAAGACAAATAAAAGGTAACCAAAGCGGTTGTTTCAATTTCACAGGGTTTCACACTCAGCCAAACTTCTCCATCTCTTTCCAAGTTTGTATAACCTCATGCAACCACACAACTTTATTGGCTTGATGGCCAGTGCACCAGACCATAATTTGCTTTAAAAACGTGGGGAGAAAAATTGGGAATGGCCCACTAAAATTCCTTCCTTTAGCTAGGGAGGACACGCAAGAAGTTTGGTTCACACAGCTGTGACAATACCAGGAATGTTTTCACCACAAATACCCACATTTAGATGTAGAAACACTGACAACTCAGACTGGGGCCCAAAATTCAGGTTTAGATTTTGTAGAAACAAGCTTTTTTGCAAAGGCTAAAACTGACTGAAATGTTTCTAGTATTGCAGTTGGAAGCAGGAGTTTTGAAACCAATAAAAATTTGGGTTTTTAGAAGTTCGGCCTTGGCATCACTGAGAAACTGAAACTGCCTCTCAAAATGGGTAATCTAACATTGCTGATGGGAATGCAAAACCCCAGTGCTAGCCTGCTGCAGGCTGTGGAGTCCTTGTCAAAATTCTGTCAACGATGAAAGGAACGTTGAGATGATTTCCATACCTTTGGGGGTTCCAAAATACTTCCCGAGACAAAGCTTTCCCACCTTTGGAATGTCTGGGCCAGTCTATACACAGTCTGAAACGGTCTCTGAGAGGTAAGAATTTCCCCTCTTCCTCTCAAAGGAGTGATAACTCTGAAACCTACAATGCTTGTTACATCTCAGTAGTACAGTGACTAGGAGCCATGGTCATGGAGTAGGACCCCTGTCATAAACAGATAGTTAAGGGTTAATGTCTCGTTTACCTGTAAAGGGTTAACAAACAGGGAACCAAAAACACCTGACCAGAGGACCAATCAGGAAACAAGATGCTTTCAAATCTCCGTGGAGGGAAGCCTTTGTTTGTGGTTTTTGGGTTTTGCTTTGTTCTCTCTGGATCCTGAAAGGGACTAGACGTGCAACCAGGTTTCTTGCCAATCTCCCTGCTACAGTCTCTTATATATTCAGAATAGTGAGTATTAAGTAAAAAGGCGGTTATAGTCTTTTGTTTTCTGTATTTGCAAATGTGTAGTTTGCTGGAAGTATTTTAAATTGTATTTTGCTGGGGGGAGGCTTCTCTCTGGTGTCTATAAGCTGAATGACCCTGTAATATTTACCATCTAGATTACAGAGACAACTTTTACTTTTTTTCTTTCTTTTAATAAAAAGTTTTGCTTTTTAAGACCTGTTTGATTTTTTCCCCTAGTTGAGGCTCAAGGGAATTGAGTCTGTACTTACCAGGGAAGTGGTGGGAGACAAGGAGAAAGAAGGGAGGGGGAAAGGGGAAATCCCTTTTTTTAGATTCACGGAGCTTGAATCTGTCTATCTCTCCAGGATAGCCCTGGGAAGGAACGCCTGGGAGGGGGAGGAGAAGGGGGGGGAAATGGTTTATTCCCCTTTGTTGTAAGACTCAAGGAATTTGGGTCTTGGGGTCCCCAGGGAAGGTTTTTGGGGGGACCAGAGTGACCCAAAACACTATATGTTTTTGGGTGGTGGCAGCTTATCAGATCTAAGCTGGTAATTAAGCTTAGTGGAATTCATGCTGGTACCCCACCTTTGGACCCTAAAGTTCAGATTGGGGATAGAATACCATGACAACCCCGGCTGTGCTAGGTGCTGTACAAACAGAATAAAAAGACAGTCCCTGCCCCAAGAAGCTTACTAGCTAAGTAATTGTTAACTATTTTGCTGCTGAGCAAAGCATGAAAGAGAGACAGAGGGTGATCGTATAACATAGATTTACCCCATCTTCTGCAAGTGGTATCTTGTTTTGGGATATTAAGTGGGTTGGGCTTAGAGTATTGCTATTTCCACCTCCAGTTTGACTCCTGGTTTGTCCCTTATTGTTAGAGTGAACGGGAATGGTTTTCCTTAATAGGACACTGACAACTTAATACCCACTTCATAGTTTTTAAACAAGGCTTTAGAAGTAGTTTGTGGTGTTGCATCTGCCTATGAAACACCCCCTCCTCCACGCCAGTTGTGTGGTTTTACAACCACATTTTCCTAGTTTTTCAACCCATTTTTTTCACTCCCCTGTTGCTGTGTGAAAGTCCCACACAAACAACAGGGAAAACTGAAGTACTGACACTGACCTATGCACAACATGCTGTCAGGTGCACAACATAAACAAGCTGAAGGTGGGGGTTGTAGGGAACCGTGTGAAAAACATGGTGTTTGGTTGGTGGTTTTTAATCCCTAGCCCTTTTCCATTAAAGTTATCCTAGTTGCTATTGGTTAGGTAACGTTTTCAGACAGACTTATACTTTAAATTGATGGTGCCCCTTTAAATGGAGAAAAACCATCCCTTATCCCTCTTCTCTGCAAATATATGTAGCCCTCACCATGGGGATTTATCACAAGGCAAGGAAGGAAAAGTTTGTAGGATCCTCATGTGTGCTGCAGCCATTCAAACCACTTGCTTTTTTCAAAAAAGAAAACGTTCTTGTACACCACTTATCTAACTCGGTTGCTATTTTGTACTTAGATGGATGTGAAGATGCTTTTTGGTTTCCATTTTCTGAATACTACAAAAACCCTCAACAACCTGGCATGCTAAAACAAAGAAAAACAGACTCCAGAGTAAAGTGCCCATTCATGTCATCCCACAATTTATTCCAAAGTGCTTACAGTTGAGGTTAGTCCCTTCAAGGCAAGTACAAATTGCAAATACACTCAAATCATAATGCACATGCTTTTTGGAAAATGTTAAGCCTTTTGTTCTGGAAAGGTTATTCCTATTGGCAACTGTCATCATTATTCAAGCCTTGTTTTCTTTTATGATTGTTCCTCAGCCACTGGCTGCTTGAGAACATCCCCAAAATTAATACATTTCAAAGAACTAGACATTTGGTATATAGCTTAATTACAGCCTATAAAATTAGCATTAAAATGCTAGAAATGCTGCTGCACTATAAGCGTGTTTAAGCTTTGTCGCAGAGGCAAGCTACTACAGATCCTTTAACTTAGCAGAGGTTTGGGCCAAGAAATTCTGCTTCATTAATTGTTTATTCCAAACCTGAAACTTAACACGCATTTTCCATGGACCTTTGACATTACTCGCAATGCAGGCTTATAATCTAATTATATTGTAAAGTAGAACAGCCATAGTGGTAGGAGACTTACTGGAAAGGGATTTCTGATGAAGAAGATGTGCCCTCCGTAGAATCCAGGTGCCTGAGCAATGGGTAAGACAGGTCTGTGGCCATGAGACAAAACTACTGGTTTTCATCAGTGGAGCAACCAGAAACGGACTGAGGGCCTAACTTTCATTTACAGGATGACTCTTTTAGTGGCATTGTAAATGCAGGCTATATCCACTGTCAGCCCGTTTATGCTGCCACCGCAGGGTTACAGAGCCTTAGCATATATGAGTCTTTTCCAGTAAGATCAATGACTGAGATTTTCAATGGAACCTATGGGCTTTAGGCACCCCATTACCATGGGATTTTTGCTGGAATTTGGGCACCTAAATCTCTAAGGCCTGCTCGACACTGGGCGGGGGGTGGTTTGTGCATTGTGAGAGTCTGGAGCAGAAGGGGGCCATAGAGAGAGGGGGAGGGGACTGAACATTGCAGTCACTCTCTGGGTAGCACAGAGTGAAGAGATCTGAGGGAAACAGGAAGGTGCCTACAGGCTGAGGGGAATAAGGCTAGTGGGAAAACACCTGGAATGCACAGGCTTGGAGCAGGCTGCTGTGACTGACCCTGACACAAGAGCCAGACTTCTAGGGAGAAGCCCTGGGAGGTGCTGGCTGTAACAGAGAGCCCAGAAAGGGGCTGGAGGAAAAGCCTGTGGTAGGAAGTTCAAGGAGGCAGCAGCAAGGCGTCTGATGGAGCAGGCGGTAGCTGCTTGTCCTGGGGTCCTCGAACTGGAGCCCAGTGTAGACCTCGGCTTTCCTATCAGCCACTGAGAAGGTAATGTGAACATGTTCCCCCCCTTTCCCCATGCCTGACATACGGAGAGCAGGATGACGTAAAATCCTGAGACAAGGGTATGAGGACAATGGGTCTGAGAGTTGGAGCTGAGGGCCAAATGTAAGGACATTGGCGTTTGTGTTGGACTTTCCATCCCTTCTCGGTAAGAGAATTAAAATGTGACCTGGCCAGAGGGCTGAGTCATGAAAAGAGACAGACCATTGCAGGCCTGGAGTGACCATCAATAGGGGGTGCTAGAGAAGGATATGCTGCTACAACACCCAGCCATAAGAGGACAGACCAGTGGTGAGTCAACCCTTCTCCATACCCCTATACACAAGCACACTTCTATATATATTTCCAAGGCTGGTACACAGGTGTTCTGTTTTTTTATGTGAACAGAGGATGCCATTCTTTGGAGCATCAGTCTGCCACCTTACGCAAGCAGGAAATTCACATTAAAATACAATTTTATCAAATTTATGACCATGTGCATCTTCTTCCATCACAAAATCTACTTTATGTTCAGCTTTGGCTGATTAGAATCATTGCCAAAATATATTTTCTTTAAATTTTTCTTTACCTCCATGAAAGGGGAAAAATCACAATCTTGAGAGAGACAAAAGGGCTGTATCTTTATGAATTCGAGCTTAGAGTTTGGATTGGAAATGAAATGTGGTAAGCAGGGAGGCGGTTATATGTTCTGAGCCTATGCTGCAACTTTTCAGAAAGAATTTAAGGCCAAGATTTTCAAAAGTAATAATGACTTTGGGTATTGGATTAGAGACACCTTGTAAGGTCCTGAGTTTTAGCAAATGCTGAGCAAGTACCTTCTGAATATCTGACCCCTCTATGGTTGGACACCCAAAATCTCTAGTCAATGTTGACAGTCTTGGACTTAATATCACTTTCATGAATATAGCAACATAACCCCAACAGCATGAAAATAACATTCATTCTGACAGGAACTCAGTCAGTCACCTACAGAAAAGCTTCTTTCCATCCCTTCATTGATCCAGGAACATACTTTGAGCCTAGCCAAAAACCCTGCTGAATTTCTGAGCATGCCGCCAAAGAAATTTACCAAATTCAGGTTATTTCAGACCAAGAAAAGAGCAAGTTCCAGAGACCTGGGGTCTTCACTGCACTTCTAGATGCTGCTTGTCCCTCATTACAAAGAGATCTAGCTCCCATGCCCCTGTTGACCATAACTGTGGCTGCATGCCATGGTGCAAGATCCCTCTAATCAAGCCTTGTACCAGACTCTGCAGAGGGTTTATTTCATTCAGAATGGAAAATGCTACATAGTATGGTTCAGTTCACCCATTGGCATGAGCAGGTGCAATTCTGCTAGAAACAATGAAGTTGCACCTGTAGCCTTGACTTCTAGATTTGGCTTGTCACCTAGATGGTGATCAATTTCCCTGTGGGATAGACCAGTGGGGCAAAAGTTCTATGAGCTTTCTTGCTTGATTTCCCCCAAAATGTTTTGGCACTGAGAGAGTTGGCTATCTCTTAGGAAATCCAGTGTAGAACCTCAAACTTCATGGGTCTCCTGTGGTCTGGGAAAGGCACTCACCCAGCCATTCGTAATCTCTATGCCTCTGCTGTATTGCTCTATTGCAACTTGAGCCCATCTTGGAGCGTTCCCAAACTGAGGGGAGGTAAAAATGAAGCCATCAGTGACTTTGCCTAATGAAGGAGCAAAGTAGGAAGCCAGCTCCTCAGCTGGTTGTAAATTGGTACAGCTCAACTGACTTCGAAGTCCATTCACACCAGCTGAGGATCTGGCCCAAGAATATTCTGTGATTTACAATGGGTTGATTTTTTTTTTCCTTGCTAAGATAAAAACATTGATCTAGTCATTGCCAAATACCCACATTTAAAACTTAGGCCAAGTCATTTTTAGCTAAGCAAACTTGGCATAAAACGAGTCTCCTGTAGAAATGCAAGAGTCCCATTACCGATTGCTTTGAAGTCTGATACTTTCCCTTCTCACCCTGCAACAAAGATTAAGTGGTCATCCAGCAGAAACTGCCTGATGCTGTCCTCTCCTCCTTGGACATTAGTATCCTGCAAGTTATGTGCCACAAAGATTAAGTGTTAATTCCAAGAGCGAAAACCTGGTTCCATCGAAGTCAACAGTACAACTCTCGCTGACTTCACTGGACTCAGGATTTCCCCCCATGGGCCTTAGTGTGCAATTTTGACAGCTCTTGAGAAATCAATGAGATGAGGAGGGTTATTTAAGAACATAAATAAAATTTTCCATTTAATCCCCCCCCATGATCTGGGGATTCTGACTGCCAGAAGCTGGGAGTAGACAACAGGGGATGGATCACTCACTAATTGCCCTGTATTGTTAATTCCCTCTGAAATAACTAACATCAGCTACAGTCAGAAGACAGGATACTGGACTAGCTGGGCCATTGATCTGATCCAGTATAGTCGTTCTTATGTTCTTAAAAAGCCTTGGGTAATTATCAGAATAGTCACTTTCCTATATAGCTCAACGCTCTGGAACAGGTCAGGGCATTGAATCCTGGTCTGTGTGGTTGAGGGTAAGAAGAACCTGGATAGCAGAGGGAGCGGTCATAGGTATTGCATCTGACTCAGCCAGAATGACTTCTGAGTCTCATAAAAGCTCATGTCAGGAAGGGGGCTACTGAGCTCTGAGTCAGGAGCAATCCTCTATTTAATAGCCCCTCCACCACTCTGAACGGCTGCAGCACACACTCCCTGGGTTCAGATTTGTTGGCAGCTCCAGGAGATGGCAAGTGAGGCTAATGCACCACCCTCACTTGGCTGCTTTCTGTCCCTTTGGAGGTGGCCAGTGCTGCCTGCAATACTAGCATGTTGCAGTGATATAAGGGAATTCTCCTGGCATCTTCGCCTCTCCTCTCCATGCAGTACTGGGCACAATCTGACCCTGTCTGGGTCAGGGTGCAGTATGCACTGATGAATACTGTCATAGCACTTCAGTGAGACATAAGCGTGTGCGTAAGTACTCTGCCGAATCAAGGCTATAATGGTGAAACGAGAGAGTCACTTACACAATGAAAAAAGCATGAATGAATGAATTTTCACTTATGAAAATGAGCAAAATCCTTGAAAATATCCCCAAACGTGGAGTTTTCCTCTCCCTCTACTCCCTCCTTAGCACATGGCCTATCATGTTGCACATATACAACTGAACAACATAAAATCTAGTGAGAAACTGGGCTTGCTCGCTTAGTAAAAAAATTCATAAATGTATTTCATTTTTTATGGGTTCAGCTTACAAAACTCACAGCAATGTGTCGGGTTGGTTTCTCCAGAGCACTAATAAAAAAAATCTTTCTTTAAAATTAATTAATAAATAAATAAAAATGAAAAACTGACCCAGCAGAACCCTTGCCAGGCTAACCCTCTGTGGCGTGATATAAAAAGCACGAAGCAGCAGCGTAGCCAATTGCTAAGAAAAAGCTTGAGTGTAGTGATCAAACCCAGCAGTGACCAAAAACTGTTTATGACTGAATTTCTGCATCATAAAAAAACAACACCGTTGAACCTAGCTATATTAAACAAAGGTTTTACATGGATCCTCCATTAAAAAAAAAGTCATGTCATATGTAACTTGGGTTCCCCATAGGTCAGTGGTTCTCAACTTCTTGTACTGATGACCCCTTTTACACAGCAAACCTCTGAGTGCGACCACCCCCCATACAGTAAAAATGCTTTTTTATACGTTCGACACCATTATAAATGCTGGAGGCAAAGCAGGGCTGGGGTGGAGGTTGAGAGCTCGTGACCCCATATGATAACCTTGCCACCCCCTGAAGTGTCCCAACCCCTAGTTTGAGAACCCCTGCTATAGGCAAAGCAGAGGTCCCTATCTCTGTGGTCCCAATCCTGCACTCCATGAATGCTCACGGTACAGTCAAAAGGCATTTTAAGTGCGCAAAGAACACAGCATCTGGTTCCCAAAATGTAAGTCTGCCAATAATAATGACGATGTATTTTTCATCCTTAAAAAAAAAAATCTGCAGACTGTGGTTGAAATTCTATCCTCGTTTACCCCCTTGAAAGTCACTGGAGTTGCACAAATGCGACTGAGCGCAGAACATGGCCCTTTATCATTTTTTCAATTTGTTACACCCATATGCAACCCTAGGTCAAAATTAACCTTTCCTAGTGCAATAGCAACCAAAACAAGCCCATAGATAGTGGGATCACTCATTTGACACATTGTGATGTAGCCCTGAAACATAATACTCATATCATATCAGCTGCTAACAAAAGCATTCTGGATACACTTCATAATACAGGTAGCTTAACTAGAGCATACTTACACTACAATTACAATGTAATTAGTCTGGTTGCCATGTAATTAATATTACCAGGATTCTAAAAATGTACATATTTAGCAGGAGATTGTCATTCAGCCATTGTAGTGGATCTTCCAGTTGTATGGATTAGCGGTACTTACGTGTAACAGAAACAATACTGTAACTAAAGTGTAAATGCCCTGGAGTTAAGCTACCTGTATTATGAAGTGTATCCAGATTCATGTTCCAGTGGAAGTGAATGATAACTCCTACAACTGCTTTTCCTGGGAAATTATTTTCAATCAAGCTAGTTGAAGTATTCATGATAAATAATTGATCAGATGAAATGTTTGTGAAATTATTTAGATTTCTGTAAACCTATTTTTTTATAAGTAGAGCTGATCAGGTGGAGGAAGGGGGAAATTTGCAAATATAAAAAAATAGTTGAGACTTTTTTTAATTCAGATTTTCAGCATTCGAAAGTTTAAAAACAATCCATCCAGCTCTATTGGTAGATTTAAAATCTGAGCAGCGGGAGGAATGGGAATTGCAGGATATTCATTTAAATTGTTCCTATTTTTTCCTTTCCAATTTTGAAATTAGAAACATTTCAACCTGCTGTATTTATAAACATTTCTCAAATATTTTGGCCGAGCTGGTTGCAGGTTATGGGATGTTGGTGAATAGTTCGCTTTGGCTAGTCACTATTTGTTAGTTATGTGTGAGGTACAATTGGTCACCAAAGTTATTAACAGATATTCTTGTTCGCATATAAAGAATAGCAGCCCCCTGCCATTCAGAAACCCATTCATAAATAGTGAATACAATGAGGCACAAGTGTGGTGGAACAGAACAGCTGTTAGGAATTTGAATTAATACTTGCAAACACTCTTTTTTTGCAGCATTCAGCCATATTTAGGGAGAGCTGTTCAAAAACATCTATAAGATTTAGGCTCATAAATCCTATTAAAATTCAAAGGAGGGTTGTGCTTTTAAACCCTTTGGGTACTTTAGAAAAGTTCCCCTTGAGTTTTTGGAAAAGGAAAAGTTAGCCTAGCACAGATTTGGTCAGAACATGTAGTTTAACACTTCTAACTCTTGGGATGGGTTATTAAACTTTTACCATGCTGAATAACAAAAGGAGATTGGGTTCCCTTGTTTCTTTGCTGGTTTTTTCTGCATGTGCAAAAAATATATCCTGGGCAAATAACGCTGATAGTGTGACCACGATTAGGCTGATAGAATCAATTTGGGATTAAAATGTGGTGCACCCTTTCCTTGTGGGAGTTAGATAGACCCCCCCCCCCCCGCACACACACAAAGTGAATGGCTTTCTGATGGTCTCAAAAAACTCTTGTTGTTTTTGCTGATTCCCAGCTCGTGTACACCTCCCGTCAGCTCTGGAAATGAGAGCACATGCTGGTTGTTGGGACATGTGTGCATCTGAGGAAGGTTGCAGGAATTAAAGTAGAATTTTCTCTCTCTCAAGCAGACTTGCAGAAGCAAGAAAAGTATTCAAGACACTTCCAACCCTCTGCCAGCGCAGGAAAAGCTCTGTCCTATCCTATCTCCGATAACAACGTCTTTCAGGCTTGCAGCTCTATAGAATGGGCATGTTGTTTGGGAAGCTACAGTTGCTAATGAAAGTAATAAGTGATGATCAGATAAGGTATGCCTGTACTGTGTTGTAAACCTGCGGTTGCGGGACCCATGCATGTGGACTTTGTGCTACCAAGCCTGCGCTTGAGCATCCACACCACATTGTTAACCTGGGTTTACAATTGCTAGACCAGATCTCACAGCCATTCTAATGTGTCCATGCTGCACCACACAGGCCTTCTGACTTAGGTCTGCAGCTTGAGCTGCCTCCTCAGTGGGATCTGGGCTCAGATCCACCCCACTCCCCTTGCTGACCCCAGTTTGGTTTGTGTGTGGATGGAGGGGTTGAGCTTAAATATGAGTCTGAGCTTGGGTTTACCATGCAGTGTAGACGTATCCTAAATAAAAGGCTGAACCTCTCTGAATATACCCGTCAGTGTGACTGCAAACCAAAGCATGAGCTACTCCTGCAATATCTTTACATCATGAATTAGAGTAAAATTTTCAGAAGTGCCTCAGTGGCCTGGGAGCCGAACTCCTATTTTCAAAAGTGAGTTGGAGTAAAGTTTTCGAAAGCACTTCAGAGCTGACACTGCATTGAAAGCCAATGGGAGTTAGCTTGACTAAGACAAAAGGTTGCGGGTTGCGGGTTGAAAGCCAATGGGAGTTAGTAAATGACTAAGACAAAAGGTTGCGGGTTGACTAGCTAGTATGTCTCAGTTACTTTCGCAGGTGAAAGTGAAAGCCTACGCTCCCCTGCCATGTTCAGATTCCAAACATAACAATAGGACACTCGCTCAAACTACATGGGCAGCTGATCTGAAAGCTACATAGGAATGCCACATGCATACTAACAGCTAAGGGGGAAAGGGTAGTGGAGCCTGGATTTGCAGTAACACTATTAAGAACAATAAGGAGGCAGAATTACCTCTTTATGAAGTGGAAAACTTCTCAAGACTATAAGATGCAACTAAAACACAAGCCTCTTTGTCCATCAAAACCATGAAACATCTTCTAAGACTCAGCATTGGATGCAAAACTCTGTGCATGAATGGGAAATGTGTTCTGTAAATAAATTTGGACATTACTGATTAGTTTTTGTGAACAGTTCCAGTAAGAATGAGACACTTCAGTCCATTCTGACCCGATAATATGGCACAGTCCCCACTTTAGAAACATGGAGATATTCAGAATGGATGTGTTTCGTGTACTGCATGCTGGGTAACAGCATGAAAGGACTCACGTTTCTAAAACAAAATGTACAGAGAGATTGCAAATCTAGCTAGCATTCCAGCCATGTGCACCCAGACTGGCTTCCTGCTGCCTTCTCCAAACTCTTCTGTCTTGCAACCTGTGTTCCTCCCTCCAATTCTATGCAGGTTGCTGGAGGGTGAAATGACCCAAGGAGGTTTCACTAGTTAATTCCTTCAGCAAACTGCAGTGTAATATTTTTTTTTCGGTGATCCTAGGTGGATGAAACTGTCCCTCAACCTTTTTCTTTATCCTTCTATTTAACATTTATGAGCATAGTTAAATATAACTGACCGTTTGCTTAGAGCTACAGGCCTGATCCAAAGCCATCAAAGTGAAAGGAAAACACTAAGTGCTTAATATCCAATTTGAGAAGAGGCATGACTTCTGCTTTCTGCAGAGACCGTGGTCAATGTTAATCACACCAAAAATAAACAGAAATGGAGAGCAAAATCATATCCTCTTCATTAAGGGATTTAAAGAGTCACTGTGGAGAATGAACAGGTGGGGGAAATCACGCTGACAGGACTAGCCCTCTGAAGACTGGCTGTTAATATTGAGTAGAGATCCTGCAAATGCCTTAAATCAAATCAATTTAGCCAAAGACCTCTCCACTTTCCAGTGTATTCATTATACCAGAGGGTGCACAATATTCTAATTCTAAGCATTAGTGCTACACAGTGTTTATGGTAGGAGAAGTAGCAGTGTTTGAATCAGATAGGCCCATTTAAAGGGAGATTTACATGTCAAGTTATACCCATTTAGCTAAAAGTGTATTTTTAAAGCGATTTAGTTAAACCTGTTCAAAATCATGTGTGAATCCTCTTAAATCCATTTAAATCCAATGTATGTTGATTAAGCTTAACCCAGTTCTTAACAACTAGAGCTGGTTGGGAGTTTTCTGTTGGAATGATTTTGCAATGCGACATGTGGTTGCTGGAAAACTGAAATTTTCTATGGGGAAAATTTCAATTTTGCCAAAATTTTTCAGTTTTCAGCCAGGAAAACTAAACCAAAATATTTAATTTTAAATAGGTTCAAACCTAACCAAATACTTTGGTTCGTTGAACTGACTGAAACATTTCATTTTGAGACAGTTCAGTATTAAATTACATTTATTTATCATGGTGCATTGCCTTATGGAAGTGGGCATTAGCTGAACTACAAATCTCTCTTCTATGGGTTGGGGTCCATGGCCGGAGTACATCTCACATGATGCAACATGGTGTCCCTTCTGACCAATTGGCATGATACATTAGGGGAGTCACATGGCTGCAGGTGCATACTGGGTGATATTATTCCAGACATCCAAGTTAGCACACGTTGAAATGAATGGGGCTGTTTATACTTCAGCGGAATTGTTCCAGGCTCTCTGCAAGCTCAGGCATTGAATTCACATGCTTTGTATTTGAACTTTTTCTTCACAACCATAATATCTGGAGACTCGATTTTTATTTAAAATGAACTCTGACACTCTAGAGAAGATCTGAAAGTCCTATCTGTGACCCTCTTAGCAGGGTATGCCCCACACTTGAAGCAACACTGGTTAGTGCTCTCCAGGATATTATCATATTAGTGTTAGAAATTAAAAAAGATTACACTTTCCAAAATGTTAAGGCATTGTCTTCAACCAGGAGTCCAGCTGAATGTGCTAGTGAATTCATTCCTGTTTACCAGTAAACTTTTATTTAATTTTCCAGTGCAAAATTAGATCATATAGGAAAACCTCATCAAATCATACTGTAAAAAGAGATGAATGCTCACTCAAGTTTTTCATTGGTTGCTGAATGAAAATCCCCTGTCAAACTACTGGAAATGAATGAACTTTGACTAGTTGAATGCATAAACATGCTGAGCAAATGCTTCAGGATGGGGAAAAAAAAAACTTATTTATTGTGCCCTCTGGGGAAATGTACCTCGTCTACTTCTTGTCACTAAATCACTTGCTAACAGTTATAGTGTGAGGTAAATTGCAGCTTAACCCAGATGAGTTTAAAGACCACTATGCTTAATGAATTCTCCTATTCATGCTGAAGGGTACGTCTGTGCTGGTGCCCCCTCTTAACAGCCTGGTGCCGAAAAGATCTGAAGTGATTTTATTATTTACTGAACAGGTGTCAGCAATCATATTCAGTGATGTCAAGCAGCTTGGTGGGAATTTGTTTTAAGATGACCATCAGAGCCTGCAATCGGTGATCACAGAACATTAATCTAGAAGACATAGTGTGAGTTAGTTCACTCCATTGTGATTAAGGAAGATGTGGATAAATTGGAGAAAGCAACAAAAATGATAAAGTGTTTAAAAACCCTGACCTATGAGGAAAGATGGAAAGAACTGAATGTTTAGTCTAGAGAAGAGAAGACTGAGAGCGACATGATAAGAGACTTCAAATAGGTTAAAGTTTTTTATAAAGAGGACAGTCATCAATTGTTCTCCATGTCCGCAGAGGGAAGAACATGAAGTAATGGGCTTAATTTGCAGCAAGGGAGATTTAGGTTAAAGATTAGGAAAAGCTTTCTAACTATAAGGCTCGTTAAGCTCCGGAAGAGGTCAGCTAGGGAGGTTATGGAATCTCCGTCACTGAAGGTTTCTAAGAAGAGGTTAGACAAACACCTGTCAGTGATGGTCTAAATTTCCTCAATCTTCCCTCAGTGCAGGGAGATGGATTAAATCACCCCTGGATGCTCCTTCCAGCTCTACATTGCTATGATTCCACGATGAGCATCTTTCATAATCTGATAGTGTTACTCTTCACGAACACCAGGACTCCAATGAACTCGATGGGAATAGTCATGCAAGTGACGGGAGGTTGCTGGAATATGGTCAAATGGCCCTGCTCTAGCAAAACACTCAAGTATGCATGTAACATCACTCTGGCAGCTGTCTACAGCTATACTAAGGAAACTCATATTCAGATGAGCTGCCAGAATTAAATAAACTTCTTTCCCAGACTCAAAGCTGCATGATATCTTGCTTATGCCCACGGTCTACTTTGAGAAATCAAAGTCATTTTTTTGACATCAACATATTGTGGGCCAGATCATGGCCCATGGTAAGGTTGCTTTGCACTGCTCTGGTGGCACAAAGCAGCCTTATCCAGCTACCTGGGGAATCCTCTCATGCATGTGAACCTCCAGAGTCTCATAGAGCTAATGCTGGCTCAATGCCACCTTGCCACCCTCGGTCATTGCAGAGGGTGTGGCTGGAGAGCTTCTGCATGCTGGTAATCCCCTGCTGGTGAAATGGTCCTATGAGGATTATTGCAACTGGTACAATTTACAGGCTGCTTATGTCCCAGCAACCTGAGGATCAGGAAGTCACAGTTGTGGCTGTGGGTGCCACCTACCTAAGCTGTGCTTGTGCTGAGGCTCTGGCTCCGTGAGTTAATGGCTGGCATATATCACACTGAGCTCAGCTTAATAAGGAAAAAAATTGTACAATGAACAACCAGGCAATTAAGGATTTCACTTTAAGGATCATAGAAGATTGTTAGAAGAGACCTCAGGAGGTCATCTAGTCCAATCCCCAGCTCAAAATAGGACCAAACCCAACAAAATCATCAAGATTTCATGCCCTACTTGATATATTGTGTTTGGCTTTCAAAAAATGCTCTTTTTAACTCATTCCCTTTGGGTCACTGTCACAGATCTGGGCTGCATGGGATTGTGAAGGATTTCTTTTATGTAGCAATGTTCCATTGGAAGTGAGACAATCAGTATAAGGGGCATCAATGTAAGTGTATTTCCCACCATTTAGCAGTTATCCTAGTGGGCACTTGAAATGTTTCCTGAAATTACAGTACCTTATCCTACAAGACTAAGGAACTTTGTCAAGAATAAATCTGAAAGAGTCGGCTGGTGGAAATTCTCCATCACAACAGGTTTTTGTTTTGTTTTGTTTTGACAGAAAATTGGGATTTTGATTAAACAAAAACATTTGCAGCAAGTGTCTGCTTTATGGGGAAAATTTCAACTTTTTGTTTAAGGAAACCCCAATAACTCCAAAACTGAAAAGGGCCAAAAAATAAAAAAAATTCAGTTTTCAGCCTAAAACTGAAACAACCCAGCCAGAAATTGAATTTTGATTTTCAGCCAAAAACTTTTCACTTTTTTTTTTTAAACCAAAAGATGAAATTTTCCATGGAAAAAAGATATTTTCTGACCAGCTCTGCTGATGAGTAATAGGCTATATTACTCACTATATTCCTCTCTGGTTTAAATCCATTGACTTGAATGAAGATACATCATGGATTAATTTGGCCACATATGGAGCCTAAGGGAGTTAGGCACCCAGATTCAAAATGCCAACTTATGCCTCTAGCATTTCAGAGCTTGTGATCTCAGAGACACTCTGGTAGATACAATGTGACATATTTATATGCTATTTATTTATGTATTTATTAACAAATGTTTCTACACAGCTCATCAGTTTATAAATTAGGAAAATATAAAACTATTCATACTTTGTTCTCCCTGATGGCTGGGTCTTTCCAAGGGACATATGTGCAAGGGACCCTGACATAGGTGGTCTGGCCTAGCAGTCACAGCTGGGCTGAGGACTGCCCACCAGGGACGGGAGTTGCTGGGCAGGCGTTAGAGGAATTGCCAGGCAGGAGTTGGAGGAATTGCAAGGCCAGTTCCCGTAAACAAGAGTCAGGGTTGGAGTCAGATCAGGGTCAGAGACAGAAGACCAGAGGCAGTTCTGGGCTAGAACTGAGAAGCCAGAATTGGGGTTGAAGTCAGGCTGGCATCGGAGACTGGAGGTCAGGTTTGGTCTTGTGGCAGGCCAAAGTCTGTGTGGTTGCTAACCCCTGGGGTTAAGTAGGGGCACTTGGCCAATCAGAGGGCTGCAGGGTACTGTCACTCTGGGTCTCTTTGGCAGTACTTCCTATGGTGCCTACTCTCCACAGTGGTCCCTGGCTGTGTCGCTTCATGGCCCCCCAGTGGCCCTGTGGGAGTATTATCTATCCTAGGCTCTGCAGACCTCACTTCAGGTACCTAATTCCCATTGACTTCCAGTAGGCGCTGAGCTCCTAAATCAAGTGCATTTAATCGACCTTTGTAAGCCAAGCTACTAGGGATTTTATACATGCAGTAATAAATTGGGGTTGTTCATTACAGTGTATTTCTTAGCCTAAAAGTATCACACTTCCTACATCACAAAAATTAATTCTCCAGGTTTGAGCTTTCAGTGAAAAATGCTCTTTTTTTTTTGTTTAAAGATTTTTGTCCTTTAATTTTGTGATGAGGCATTTTATTTATAATCATTGTTATTCAAGGATTACCAAATGGATTTATAACAATGAGACACTCATTTGAAAGTGTTTCCATAGCTGTTACACAGCAGGAAAAATAGGGAAGTTACCTCATTTTCTCCAGCCCTAAATATCCTTATAAATTCAACAAAGAAATTAATTAGCCACTATTTCTTGAAAATTAATTACTAAGGTTCCATTTTTCCATCAGATAATTCCTTAGTGCATTTTGGTTTTTAACTTCCGCTTAGTCTGAATCATTTTGATGTGTGAACAGACATTTTGTGTTTCCATGGGTTATTTCCACAGGTACAAATATCTTATGTAATTGACATTTTCCTGCTTACAAAAGCTGTCAGGCTTTAAAGTAGCAGTTGATTGATAAAACATGGTTTTTGGCTGTAACTTAACTTCATTGTTGGGCCTTATTACTCAAGTTTATAGTAGCTCTGCTCTTCAAAACAATATGCATTTGATGAATTAATGATTTGGGTTGTTTTTTTTTTTAATAAAAAAGCACCTATATTTGAATTTACTTTTGTAAATTAGAAGAGTGCAACTAACGGCTTTTCCAATTTCCTACTTTTGTTGGTAGCCACTATTTTTTTAAGTGATCGACTGGATTTTTAAATAATGGAATAGTCTTTAGAACTGTTTACAGTCACCAACTAATAACAAGGCCACTTTCTAATCCAAACTCTAAATTAAATGATGATAAAAAAAAACCCAATGAGACGTTTCATAAGGATTTTATTTGGGACACCAGTAGGGGCTTATAACTATCCTGATGCTTAAATATCAAGCTGATTGTAGAGGATTTGTATTTTAATTTTGATAAAGAGAAAGAAAAATGGAAAACCATTTCTTCTATCAGTCTACCCAACTAGACAAGTCCCTGACCAAAATCCCAGTGGGAGTCTTTCCTCTGACTTTAGTGAGCTTTGGATCAGGTTCCCAGTTAAGAGATTCAGGCAAAACTGGAGTCATGTTGCCATTATATCACTGTTAGTACATATTGGGACCTGAAGAGTGTGATTTCCTTAGCCTGGTTACTTTGCTAAGTCTACTCATGAAGACACCAAGAATGAAATGCTCCATGATGGAACAGATATCGACACTTTCCTCTCTAATTTGATGTCACACCTAATCCAGGGTAAAATCCGGCGTGGCCCCAAAATGGAAGAAAATGATCCCCAAGTCAGATAATCTTCATTGGCGGCTTCTTCCTACATCCTTGCTCACTATACTCCTCTCAAACTTCCCTCAAAACCATTCGCTTTCTGTTCATCCTCTCTTTGCTTTCACACCTTGTCTTCTGATCATGTACCAAGTGACTCCTTTTATCGTCAGCGCCCTCCTCAAATCCCATTTCTTTCACTAAACATTTCAGCCCTGACAATCACACCCTTCCATAGTGGAATTGTTTTCCACTGTCTCTATTAAGGTCTTCTGGGAAGGGAGGTTGCAATTTCTGGATGAGGTTTTCAAAGCTGCCGTAGCAATTTGAAAGCTAATTCCCATTAATTTTAGTTGGAAATTGGTTGTCCTATGGCCTTTGACAATAGACTGCTTTGAACGTTTCAGCCTGTGAAGTGTCCTGCTCTATTGATCATAAATAAACCTGGCACTTTTTATATTTTTGTTCCTATTTTCAGCTGGATTCTATTGTATTTGTATTTATTGCGCAATAGATGAAATTCACCCCGATGCAGAGGACCAGCAAAAATTCTGTGCAGCACTTCTGTCCCACATAAACCCCATTTTAGAGACATCGGTGGGCACAGGTGTTTTTCTGGCCAGCTGCACAGGGGGGATGAATTTCGCCCAATAGGGTCACTATCCATTTTTCCAAGTGCACTGTGCAATATAGTGCAAAAACTAAAAGGAAAAGAGATTCTAGCTCTTTTTTTTTTTTTTTTGCAATGGCAGAAAGGCTCATCTATGCAAAGCAGGGCCCTGATTCGGAAAAGCATCGTGGGTATCACAACTCATAAAAACACAAAGTGGAGCTGCCCTGAATAGGGAAGGTTTAAGCACATCCTGACATGCTTTTTTGAATCGGGGCCTAGCTGCAGGTTTGTCACATGCTGTTGACAGAAGAGAAGGTGTTGAATGGATATCAAAGCTTGTGAAGTCATTGTTTCTTTCAAGCAGATGTCTTCCTGCAGGGGTTGGTTTAATTGTTGTTCATCACCAATCTTATTATACACTGCTTTGAAGTTCTTCTTCTTCACATCTGATAGTATCGCAGGACAGCAGCAACTGATTAGCTCGTAAACCTTGTGATGTGTGTTGCCTTTATTTTATTCCGGATTGTCTTGATCTGACTTTTCTTTGGACTAAATAACACCACTTCTGTAAGATCTGATGGAAAAGAAAGCAGGCATATAGCCCCAGACACAGTAGGTATACCTGCTGTCTTTAATCTGACAGATATTTTCTTTGAGACTGGGCTTATTATGATTCAAACTGGGGTCACCAGTTACACCCATAAATTCAAAAAAATGTTAGGTTGTGCCCCGATCATGCATAAAATTGCTGAAAGCCTGGCAACTGCTGCATATGTTAGATGACAATTCCCAATAGGCAGAACACTTCTTAGGCTGTGAATAGTTCACAAGGTTGTACTGGCTTATGGAATTTGTTCAATTTTTGCAGCACTGTGTTTTTTTTCCCCTCCCTCCAGAGGTGGGGAAGAGGGGGCTGGCCAGCAAGCCCCCCCCCCCCACACCCCTCACTCAGCAGCAGCAATCCAGGAAAGGAGCACTCCAGAGGCACTGTTGAGAGGCAGTTTCCTTGGGCACATTTAGTTGAATGAAGCAATTTCCCAACCACCTGCAAGAAGCTTCTTTGTTGCATCAGTAAAGTAGGACTGCACAGACAGATATTAACTACATGGCTACGGAATATCTGAAACTTGACCAGAATTGCAAAATGCACACCAGCAAGAATCTCTTGTTAATCTCAACATTTCTAAAGGAGTGTGTACCAAAGGCCGCTTGATGAAACATCGCTGCTTCCTGCTCAAAGAGCTTTTTCTTTTTGATCAAATCTTGAGTCACCACCGCTCGTGGTCAGCGAGGTTCATCTATATTTAGCGCTAAGGTAGTTGCCAGAAGGTACTTTACAAGAAGAGAACATTAGAGACAAGATGAAAGCACCATGCTTACAACCATGGTGTCAGCTGCTGCAGAAAACCTCTCAGAACAACTGTCGCAAAGAAAGGCACCAGAAGCCACAGTAGTTGCGGTTATCTGTTTGTTTGTTTCATTTCTCTGTCTCCTAATCTTGAATGAGTGTGATCAGCATTAGAGACGAAGAAGGTGACATGGCGACAGCTCTGTGTGTAGGCAGTCGTTGTTGGTTCCAACCTAGGTTTGCCAAAATTCTCCACTCCCATTCTGCATCTTCCACACTGGGATAGGATGGAGTGGAAATTGCTCATCCCTCAAACATCATTCATGCAAATTGTGTGTGGTTGTTATGACTGTGGTTCGGGAAAGTGCAGGCCAAGGACTCTTAGGAAAAAAAAATTATGGATAGGGTTCTTAAAAATCTTCATTCCAGCCATATGACAATCTGGGCACTACTCCCACATCTGCCATCTTGAAAACTCAGAAGACAATGTTAGGGTGATCCAGCAGATTGCTCAATTCACTTTTTATTTGGGGCTTCTACCTGGATTTAAATTTCCACTATAGTTGTCAACAGCACAATCTCATACCCTACTGTAAAGGTTTTATGATGGATACATGGTGTGATCATTACACTGTAAGTCCTTTGAATTGGGGATTGTCTCTTTTCTGTGCTTGGGCAGCATCCAGCAAAATAGGGGGGCCTACTGATGCTATCGTAATATAAATATTTGTCACACTAATAATGGGCACACTTTAAAAGTATTGCCTGCTTTGAAAGATTGTGCCATAGTCAGATTATTTCTACTTAAACTGGGGGACACCAGAATAACCCGTAATACCTCTTCAAACAGTGGAAACTTTTTGAAAGCACCTACTGTCCCAAGTAAACAAAAGTCAGGCAAACTTTATGCACACAAACGGAATCCTCCAACCAGCCCTCCACTGCCACTTCCTGAGCCTGTACACCTGGTGTTTGATAGATACAGAGCAGAGTCTAGTTATGTTACCCATCAGCTGAAAAAATAAAATTTGGCAGTTAAGGCCAGAAGAAAATGAGTCTGGCAAATACATCCCCTTCTGGTTTTCCTGCCTCCCCATTTGGCAAGCCTTGCTTTCAAATCATAAGCTCTGCCCTTGTCCCCCAGTGACTAAAATTCATTATATAGCAGGGTAAAAGTCCACCTTCTGGTCATAAAACGCAACCTCACAAGCTGCCCATGCATATGATCACTACATGAAAACCTCCTCTAGCTTCCAACTCAGGACACTCTTTGAACCCAGCCAGATCTCCATAGATGAAAGGTGGGGAGGGGTAACAGTTGTTGAGTTCCCTCCCTGCTACAACAGACGTGTCCACAGATTCTGGCTATTTCCTACAGCCAGCCACACCCTCTGAAATTCTCTGGGGGAAAAAAAAGAGAAGGGGGACAGGACACTCAGCTAATGAGATTCGCAACACTGTTCACACTACACTAGTTAAAGTTGTGTTCATAATAAATTCTTTTTTCAAGCAGTTTGTTACTCAGCCATAAAAATCCTTCCGGGTTGAAATTTAGCATCCAAGCTCGCTGCCCAAGGACAATATTTTTGACAGAATTTGGAAACAATTGGTTTGGCACGGTCCTGCTACAGTTTTAGGGGAGTGTTTGGTGACAGATGTTATGATTTTGTGCTCCTATAATTTAAAAACAACTAATTTAGGGTCTCCTGAGGATATTCCATAATTTCCTCTGAAACACTGGGCCTGTTCCTAGTAAACTTCTGCAAATTGCTGCCACCACTGTAAATAGAAAAATAACAGAGTTCCTGGGCTAACTGCTTATCTGCTGTAAATCAGCTCCGAATCTTTGATGTTCCTCTGCACCAACTAAGGAGCTGTCGCCATGTATTTCGGAAAGCAAAACTGTGGTGCACCTACATGTACAGTTAGCTCTGGCTGTCATTTAATCAGGAGAAACTCCCACTGAATTTCAGCAATGGTTTGGCTGTGTAATGACTGCAGGACAGGACATAAAAAAAAGGTCTGACCCCACTCTCTTTCAAGCCAACAGCAAAACACTCACTGAATTCAGGGGTGCAGGATCAGTGCCTAAATAGCTCGGGGTGTCACTCATCCCTGTGCAAAGCGCTTGCATACAGCTTCCTGGTTGAGCACCGTGAGCCCATGACATCACTGCCCTGTGAGTTGCGCTGGCTGCCTATGGCTTACCAGGTTTAAGTGGAAATCCCTTAATGGCCTGGGACCTGTCTGTCTGAGAGGTCACCTCTCTCACTGTCCATGGCCATGCTGCACAGTGTCAAAGACCAATGCCATTGATATCTCCGGTAAAGGTCACTGAGGCCTATATTGCTAATTAACAATTTTCAGCACATCACTTACAACCTTCCACCTGGGTCAAGTGTTGTTTAAGCATCAGCTGTTACATGTCAGGATCAGTATTAGGCTATTGATGTAAGCAAAAACATAGATCTATTCTGGGCAATGGTAATGAAGTCTAGCGAGCCCATCTACTAAATAAAAGAGGGCATCAACCTTTTGTAAAAAGGCTCCATAAAATATTTTATCACAGCTGGCCAGAATGTTTTAGCTCAGAGTTTGGTCTGCAAAAATGAACTTTTTAAAAAAATGTCTGCTCATTTTGGTGAAAAGCTTCATTTTTGAACTTTTCTGCAATATTTTTTACCATTTTAACCCACATTTTGATTGAAATAACTTTTAAAATAATTCTTGACAGTTTTCATTTACCCCCAATCCATATTTTTTGCTGAACTGCAGGGTTTGAGATGCTCAGTGCCAGGTTCTTTTAATGGCAACTTTAGTCAGTGCCAGCTATCAGCAGTCCCAGGGGCTGTTGTAGTAACCAGGGTGCAAAGGAGTCCTGGGCTTGCACCATCCTTTCCCTAGCAACCATGAGGGAGGGTGGTGTGGAAGCCACTTTGGCAGCTCTCTGCCAGATGAGAAGCCCTTGTGCAAGGTACCTCTTCTGGGGGCTGGATCTGCTGGTAGACGAGAACAAAGCATCCCTGAATGTGAAACCCAGAACCAGGAGTATCATATTAATACAGGTTTCAAAGTAGCAGTCGTGTTAGTCTGTATCCGCAAAAAGAACAGGCGTACTTGTGGCACCTTAGAGACTAACATTTATTTCAGAATAAGCTTTCGAGGGCTACAGATCACTTCATCAGATGCATAGAATGGAACACACAGACAGGAGATATTTATACATACTTCCACCTTTTCACAAAAGCTTATACTGAAATAAATTTGTTAGTCTCCAAGGTGCCACAAGTCCTCCTGTTCATATTAATACAGGGTTTCTATAAGACCCAATCTGCCTCTGCAGCTTCTCCTCTGGAAAGGATCTTCTGATATGCAGGTTGCTCTCCGTTCAGGTGGGGGGACAGCCTCTTTTGGAAATTGCCTGAATTCAGTCGTTCATAGCCACTCTAGTCTTCCCCTTCTCCAGGGACTGTCCCACTTAGGGTGACCAGATAGCAAGTGGAAAAATTGGGATGGGGGGTGGGGGATAATAGGAGCCTATATAAGAAAAAGCCCCCCAAATGAGGACTGTCCCTATAAAATTGGGACATCTGGTCACCTTAGTCCCACCTGGTTGCCGTCTATAGAAAACAAACTCCAGGAACTGATAGTAAGACAAGCCCTGAGCATGCTCAATAAACTAAAATATGAAAACCTGAAAAATATGGCCAAAAAACTAAATATTTTGATTCAGAGATGCTACCATAGTGCCTCACGGGATTTGGTAGTTTGGCTACCTCATGTTCCTATTATCCTGAAAGAGTAGGATTCCCAGATCAGACTTCATCTCCCATGACTGCCAGGGACTGCCAGAATGCACCATGGCAGTTCCCTAAGAGGAGAGGGGTGGATGGGAAATGTAGTCTGGCCAGGGAGCATGGTCCATAGAGGAGAATGGAGTTATGAGGTACTGTGGGAACATGTCCCAATTGGAATTTTGGTTTTCAGCTTAAAAGTTTCAATTTTTCACTTAAAAAGTTGAAAAGTTTAATGAACTAAACCTCCATTTTCTGACCAGCTCTAATAATAACTTCTACTGATGTTCTTATAACCAACCATAACACGTGCTATTCATGTCTGTAATGCACTTATAATATCCATTAGCCACTTACTAACACTTTATTTATAAATGCACCCTTGATATAAAGCGTACATTCCTGTTGCAACTCTATTCACTTCAGTGGAGTTCACCAGGGATGCATTTGCTCCATTATGGTCTGGGTGGGACCAGTAGGATTGCCTGTTAAGGTTGTTTGACGTGTCTCATTATGAGTCCCACTTTTCAGTTTCTTATAACTTTACTGGATATTAACCATCAGGGCTGAAGTTTTTGCAATGTCTACCACAGGCTGAATCTTTTGGAAAATTTCAGCCAAAAGAGATCAGCTCTTTCTGAGAACAAAGCTAACGGGAAAATACAGTGTTTTGCCCATGTTAAAAACATTCTTCTGACCATATTTTGCAAAGTCATATGACTTTTAAAAATTATACCTTGCACATATTCATGAAAGGCTTGCTAGGGTTTTGCAGCTAAATTCTCCAAAGGGTTCCTCCTTGATGAGCGTCCTCCAGCCTGGGACTGAATAGGACTTGCCCTGCAATTGCAGCTGTGGGCTGCTGCAGACCAGGCACTGGAAATGTGAACATGGTCGCTCCTGTGAGCTCAGTGACCCCTATGCTGATGCCCAGGCAGTGAGGCGGAAGCTGTCTGAGTCAAATGCAGAGGGGACAAGAGCCTGACATGAGGCGAAGTGAGTGTGTGGGGAGTAGACTGAGACAAGGAGACTGGGCCTGGGTTCCAGGGAGGGAAATGAGGGGAACTGGGAGCCAGGGGGTGGGAGAGAGACTGGAATTGGACAAGGAGCCAGTGCGGAGACTGGGACTGGTGAGGTGGGGAAAGAAGCAGATAACAGTTGCACGGGCAAGTTTGGGCATTTGACCTTGAACTTTAATAATATTTTTAACGTGTGTGTGTGTATGTGTGTGTGTGTGTAATTTAATATTAAAGATGCAAAGAGTCTCTCCTCACCTTGCACAACTGCTCTTGTGTCCATCACAATCCCGAGGACTGCAAGGACTGCTCCCTTCCCTGGGGAAGGGAGAGTTCCCCTCCATACCGGACCATCCTGTAGGCTGGGCGCACCAAGGGGGAGAAGGATACGGCATTCTAAAGGATGGAGCTCCTGCTCCTGCACCGGGCCTCACTGAGTGCCCCAGCGGAGCATGGGTTTGCACTACTAGAATGACGGGCTGTGCCTAAACAGCACTACGTTGTTGAAAGGAGGCCTGCATTTCCCAGGCAGACACCAATAGGATCCTTTTCCACATATTGTGGCCAATGCTGGGTCGTGCATGCACACATTAACGGCTGCACCCGTTGCAGCTTTCTTTGCATATCCAACCCTAGCTCGTCTGTTTAAACAAGGCCCCAGTCCTTGTTTAAAATATCTCACTGACCTCTCTAGTCTCATCAGTGTGGGCATTTCGTTACATCACTTAGCTACACGTAACCCAGCTGCAGAGCTCCGCTGGTATACAGCGCGCCTTACAAACTCGCTAACTACAGAGAAACAACAGGGGGTAAACTGCAACCTTAGACGCTGTCCTGATCCAACCTAAGCTGTGCCACCCCAGACTGGGATGCACCTCTCAGAGGCACAATTCCTCCTCAGCTTTCCCTAGACTTTTACCTATACTAGCAGCAAATTATGACACTCCCCCACCAGCTGGCTCAGCTGATCTGCTAGACTCCACCCATTCCTCACCCCTCCATCCCCTCCCTATGCTGGGGAGGGAGTAAGCAGGCATGCAATGTCTGCTGATGCCTACACACCTAGATCCAAGGTAGAGGTAGCCCATTTCTGAGATCTGAAAGGAAATTGGACTCCCTTCTGCAGGTACAGTTGGCAAATTTCAGGTAAATTCCTGGCCCAACTGAAGTTTATGGAAAAACTCCTGTTGCCTTCAGTAGGCTCAGGTATGGCTTTCACCTTCAGCATTCGCACCCAGTGTGCTGCATTTCATAGAGTATCAGAGTTGGAAAGGACCTCAGGAGATAGTCTTGTCCAACCCCCTGTTCAAAGCAGGACTAGTCCCCAAACAGATTTTTTGCCCAGTTCACTAAATGCTCCCCCCTCCCAAGTATTGAACTCACAACCCTGGGTTTAACAGGCCAATGCTCACACTACTGAGCTAGCCCTCCTCATGCAAAAGTCTGTGCTCCCTGTGAGCATTCCCCATGAAGTCACAGTAGTGTTTGTGGGGGAAAGTACTACTTCCCATGCATAAGGGTGTCAAAGTCTGGGCCACAGGCAAATATTTGCCTGGAAGTGGTATGGGTCATATGTGACAGACCTGTTCTCCCTGCAGAATAGTAAATTGCACGATGTCAGATGTCAAGCATGCTTCCCAAACAATGTTTAGATACTCTATGGAGTGTTTATGTTGTGGGGGAGGGAATCCATTTCTCCTTGCAATAGGTTAAGCAGCCATTATCCCAAAGATAAGCTACTTGAATTAATATGTCAAGAAGGGGTCTAATTTATTTTAGTTGTTGAGTAAAAGAGGTCTTTAGCAGTAGGATTTCAGTGGGCTGCTTTTTCAAAACATGGCTTACGTTGCACTGCCAGGCTCCAGGAGTGTATGGGTGAGCTATTTGTCTATTTCAGTGATGCCAATCCTGCTCCCCTCGCCCCCCCGCCTCGCTGTCTGATTTTTTTTGGAAATGGCAGTGACAATCTGAACGTAGCAAAAGCAATAAATCTCTTCGCACAAATGGGTTACGGTTTCACCGAATCAAAATACAAGCGTCCTCTCTCCCACCACAGTTAGAACTTATTCCTGTCAAGTTTGCTATAAGCCAGGATTGCCACTCTGCATTAGGCACCCTTCAGCTTGGCTACTATTTCAGCAGCGTCATTTGACTTTTTCCTAATCCCCGTTACAACAACAGTGAAAGAAAAAAGTTCAATCAAGCTAACGCTTTCAAAATAATATTTGTAGATTCTTTAGTCCCCTCTGTGATACCATAACATTTAATCATGAAAGTCAGCCCCAGGTTTTGCTTGGCATCTCTGTCTACTTTGGTGTAGGGGAGAGCATTTTTCTGGGCCTCCGCCAGCTGCGGAGAAAGACCCTAGAAGATTACATCATTTATCAGCAGTGTTTCCAGAAAAAAAAGGAAACATTCCATGAAAAGATAATTTACTTGTCTTCATAATGTAAGCAGAAATTAAAGCAGAGAAATCCCTTCTGGCAGAATTTTTGACAGCTACTATCATTTTCATCATTGCTGACTGCACAGATCTACTTTGAAAATGAATACTGTTGCCACTTCAAAAGGAAAAAAAAATCCAGGAAAGGAGTGGAAGAGAGACCCTGTGATGTAAAAATTCATTGACTATGATATTTTCTGGGAAGTTTTACCTGCTCTGAAGGCCAAGTTGAAAGGGTTCCTTTGAGAGTCAGAGGAAAACATTTATAGCACATTTTGGTAGGATCACACTTCAGTATTTTGGAATAACTTAACTGTATTATTTTGTTTCCAGATGAATGTATATTTGGGTAAAGAAAAGAAAAACGATGGGCCCAAAACAGCACCATTTATATTTATGGTTTTTTTTTTTCCAGACAACGTATTAAATGCTTTAGAAAGTGAACTAGAAGGGAGCAATTGCATTTCATTGGTCTGAGTGTATAGAGCATATTAGAAGAATTAATAACAGTAACATCTAGACACCTCAACTGTGATCAGTTATTGGGTTAGGTCATATACAAACACGATGTCAGAGGCAGCTGCTTCCCCAAAGATCTTACAATCTAAATAGGCAAGTGGTGGGAGAAATGAAATGGGATTAGCCCCAGTTTTCACATGGAGAAGTGAGGAAAAGGGAGATTAAGATGGGGGCTGAGCACTTGACGATCTAGCCCTGAGCTTTTGGAAATTTGTCCTCAAGGCATTTGCCCGAGGTCATGGCGGAAGCCTAAGGCAGAGATGGCAACTGAAGCCGGGGCTCCTGACTGCCAACCCAGTTACAACCACCATCTTCCTCTCGCGGCAGATGAAAGCAGCAGCTGTCCATTTTCAGGATGAGAAGTAAAATAATGATTGTTAACCCTAAAATGTACATAGCCCTTTGGGGGGGGCAAATTCTCCTCTCAAGTACACTAGTTGCCCCATTACATTTTGGAGCACCTTGGTATGCTCAGCCCCGGCAGCCTGGCTGCCTATTTAGAGATCTATATGGGTATTTAGGCAACTACATTTGAAGGTTTTGCCCTCTACAAACTCTATCTCCAGTCACAGCTGAGTCGCCAGGCTGTGTACCAGGTATAGATGCTTTTCTGTACCCCTAATCATTTTTAGTGCCCTATTCTGTGCCTTTTTCAATTCTAGTGCATCTTTTTTTGAGATGGAGGAGATCAGTTCTGCATGCAGCATTCAAGGTGTGGGCGTACCATGGATTTGTTTATTGGCATTATGGTATTTACAGTCTTAGTATCTATCCCTTTCCGAATGGTTCCTAACATTCTATTAGCTTTCTTTGGCTGCTGTTGGACAGTGAGCAGATGTTTGCAGAGAACTATCCCCAATGACTCCAAGAGCTCTTTGAGTGGTAACAGCTAATTTAGACTCCATCATTTTATATGTATAGTTGGGATTATGTTTTCTAATGGGCACTACTATGCGTTGCTCAGTGCTGAAGTTCATCTGTCCTTTTGCTGCCCAGTCACCCAGTTTTGTGAGATCCCTTTGTAACTCTTCCCAGTCTGCTTTGGACGTCACTAGCTTGAGTAGTTTTGTAACGTCTGCAAACTTTGCCAGTTCCCTGCTTAACCCCTTTTCTAGCTCATTTATGAATCTGTTGAAAAGGCCTGGTCCTAGGGCAGCGCCTTGGGTCCCCCTGGCTATTTACCTCACTCCATTGTGATAATTTCCTGCATGGACCATCACTTTCCAGCTGAACAGAGCCAGGCTGTATTAGCTTCTTTGACAATTTCTTCAGGATGTGGCTGGGAGATGGTGTTCCTGGTGCTGCTACAGCCCCACTGCTTCTCCCTGCCCTGTCACCACACAAAATCCAGAAGGAGTTGGCTGGGACATTTAAGCTCTCCTTCCACCCAGGGGAGATTCAAATGCAGAGTCCCCTCCATGCATGGTGCTAAAGGGTATTGGGGAAAGGATTTGGTCCATTGTACACAGAAGTAACCAACAAACCAGGTGATGTACAGCACGTCCCTTTTCTGATGTTGCACAATACCAGTTTTGTTTTGGTGCAAGAAGGGTTGGGTGTAACTTGGATCCTATCCCCCAGATGCACCTCACACACCTGATGGGATAAATTGGCCTAGCACAAAGTAACACGGCGCAGTTTGGGCCCCTGAGCACCACAGGTGGATAGGGGTTGCCTGCGTAAATGGTTCAGCCATCTTTGCATCATTATCACTCCCTCCCGGGGATCCCCTGGAGAAAGGGAACTAGTTAGGATAGGGGTGGGCCCAGTGGGGCAGGCACTGTCCCCTCCCCAACCTACGGTGACCAGACAGCAAGTGTGAAAAATCGGGACAGGGTGGTGGGGGGTAATAGGAACCTATACAAAAAAAAGACCCAAAAATCAGGACTGTCCCTGTAAAATTGGGACATTTGGTCGCCCTACCCCAACCTAGCAGATTTCCCCCTGGCAGAAGCAACTTCTCAATGGTTCCTGCATCAGTAGAAAACAGGGCATTCATGGGGTCCATGAGACTGCCTCTGTTAAAGCACCAGAAGTCCCGGAGCCCTTGGATACACAGGGCAGCCCCATAGCTCTTTCCAAGGATGGTGAAGTCAATGCCACCTCTCTCCTTTGGCGAAAGGATGTAGTGGAAAATCCTCCTCTCGGGGGTTCCAGCATAGGAAGGGGCAATCTGGCCTTCAGTCATTTCACAGCTATACATTCCAACATACAACAAGCCCTTTATGTGAACTCAAAGAAGCCCTAGCTGTTCTAAATCTCAAACAAAATATGAGAGAGTTTTGACTGTGGTTTGAAAAGAAAACTCAAAGGTACCCCTATTGGAAAGAAAACAGGTCTTACCTACTAGGATCCCTGTGACTGTAGGGGATAAACACACTGTTTGCAATCTCTGCTGAATACTAACAGCTTTGTTATATGGCTAGTTTGAGGAAGCTTTGTAATACTGCTGTATGGTTTGGTACCTAGAGACCTGATGTGCGGATTGGAAAATAAAAGGCTGGTCTAAATGACCTGCCTGAATTGGCTTCAGAGCATTTGAGGATATACTGGAAGGAACAGCCAGTGGGAAGGGATGGACAGGAGTGATTCTATCTGAGCCCAGTCCTTGCAGTGGAGATAGGCCACTTGCGCAAGCTCCATATTATTTACAGGGCTCTCATTTTTTCTAGACGCCTTATATTTTCTAGCAAATCACGGCCTTATAGCTCCTCCCTTCTTCTCAGGGCCTGGATCCAGTTGGAAGCATTTCCAGGCTGGGTCAGTGAGAAACAAAATGAGGAAAAGAGGAAGCTGGCAGAGATACTCTTTGGCAGCTCTTGCTGGAGTCAGCACTGCCCTGTAATTTACAGCCTTGGTCCTGGAGAGTTCAGATTTCAAGGCGATTACCACCACTCCTACCTTCCTGCCAATATGTCTTACAATGGCACTTCAATGCTCCAACTGGTGAGCACTGTGAGTGGTGAGGTTCTGAGATCGAAGATGGACATCACTTTACAAAGGGGCTGCTTGTTGTTTTATTCCCGGCTGCGTAAAACCTGTTCCGATAATTTCACTGTCAAAAACTGAGAACGCCGAGAACATAAAGGGATGAACTGGTTCCAGAAGAGTGGATGGGTATTTACGCTGCTCCTTGCCACAGATAAGGCTGGACTATAAGGCTTCAAATGTCTCTGTGTACAACTAACAAGAGAGGTGCACAGTCAAGGGGTTCCCAGTAAGGGTCTAGGAGGAAGGATGGACGTGTGACTGAGGCTCTGGAGATGTGGGTTGGCTCAGTCTCAGATTCCCTCAGTTACGTAGGGCTAGATTCACAAATCGCTTACTCAGCCATGTGAGCCTTAGAAACTGTGGTGAGTGAAGGAGTCAGATGTGAGAGGAACCCTGAATTTGGCCCGTGCCTTCCCTCACCAGCCAAAGTGGGTGACTCTTGCAGGAAGCAAGTTGCTCCATGGTAAGGTGTGAGGTAACTTACCGGCCCTCACCCTCCCCAGAGCAAGGCAGTAACTGAGTCTCTCCAAGTCACAATTTCTTCTCTGTCAGCTCTTGGGAAAGTGCAGTTATGTGCCCCCCTCCCTTCCTCAGGGCAGACTTATAATGCTACAATCTAGCCCTTAATCTCTCTGGGCCTCTGCTCCCCAGTATTATATAGTGATTCTTTTGTCTGCCTCGCATGGTGTATTTAGATTGCAAAGTCTTCCTGGTCTGGCCTGTCACTCACAACACGTGTGTGCAGCACCCAGCCCCACAGGGCCCTGGTCTTGGTCGGGGCTGAGAGAGAAATAATAAGATGCCTTTTTTGAAACTTCCCAAATATTCATCCTTTTACTTTTCTTTAGCAGAGCTGTAGGCCAGCGTCAACAAAGCGGCCACTTTTTATGACTTAAAGGTCCAGTCCTGCTCACAGGAGGCTGTTAGGGCCAGATGTAAAAGGTATTTAGCCCCCTAATACCGATTGATTTCAGGGGACATTCGGCACCCGAATCTGGCTTTTAGTACTGTACTTCGTAAGGCTTATAACATCAAGAGTGAAAACTTGTCCCCGTTGAAGTGAATGGGCGTTTTTCCATGGACTTCAGTGGGGCCTGAAGTTTACCACAAGACATTCTGGTCCAAGTTTTTCTGCAGTGAACAGTAGCAGAGCAAACACTAATATTTCCACTGCCTTTGCAAAGAAAGTTTTATTTTCCAGTGGTGCATATGTCAAATGGAAGAGATCATATTTCTCTCCTTGCATTTGGGATGATTCTTTTCCCCCCAAAGAAGTTTTTTGATGGAGGCTTAATTGCAAGCGGGTTCTCCCTGATAAGAGTCTGTTTGCAAGTGTCAACCCCCACTTGGAGTTCAGCCCTCAGTCAGAGGAGCAGTAAAGCTGGCGTGCTTAAATAGGACAGGAATGCTACCATCACAGATGTGAGAGAGTTAATTTGGCCTGAATGCACTCTAGTAATGTTTATGTTTTAGATAAAGTGCCTACAATGTTGCAGGTTGCCCTTTCGACCCCCATTTCCTCATTCATGTGCAGCGAGGAGAAAGTGATGCTTAATTCCAAAACGTTGCTTTTATTAGCTCCCAGAGTGGGCTAGGATTTCATCCTGGCCTTATCTCTGTTATAAACATCCTGTTACCATTCATATCGCAGCTATATCTTTGGGAAAATGATTAAATACATTCCATCAGACACAAGCTTCATCCCTGGATGCATCCTGCACAGTCCACAGTGATACAGCGCGTGGGGGTATTTTCAAACAGTGTGAGCCTGATAGTTGGGGGGCCGGGTGTGGCGGGGGGGCGTGCAGGTTTGAAACTCCATTGAGAGAAAACATGTGGGGATCTTTCTCACTAAACATCGGCTTCTGTGCAGGGATATGCATTGCTCACAGCTAAACACTGAGCCAGATTCTTTGTCACTTTCGTAGAGCTCAGCAAGAGATGCAGCCCTGACGCTCAGAACAGAATTTAGCCATAATGGCGTTATTCTGATTTCACCTACACCAACCTTTCACTGCACTCACGCTCATGGACCAGTTCCTCAGCTGGTGTAAATTGCCTTTGCTGATTTGTACCCACTGTGGATTCGGCCCATTGACTTCAGTGATGCGATTCCTGATTTACAAGCGGACTCAAGTCCTAAATATGTTACTGTTGACTTCACTTTTCATTTAAACAAGTATTTGTATAAAGAGCCATTGACAAAACCAGCATTCTGGTGGGAGGACAGAGGAGAGGGGAAGCGGCCGAAATATGAATGATTTATGTAAGCGAGCGCCATTTTTTTCTTCCTTTTTTGGCCATCCTCGTATCTCTGTGCCCTGTACAGCTCAGATGTATGTCACCGGCATTTATAATGCAAGAAAGCCCCAGTGTAAATTACATAATTAAAAATAATAGAGGACAAAGCTGAGTATAATGTGTGATTCTTTTCTTAACCAGGACGTTACTTTTTCTATACCAACTATTGTCTGAATTTGTATTTCTGGGGTCGATAAGTTACTGGAATATAGAGTAACTTTGTGTGGGACAAATGAGGGTGATGTAGGTTAAAACTGTCCTCTTAGATATGAATAGAGTGACTGCTGATCTACACCTCTATCCCGATGGAACGCTGTCCTTGGGAGCCAAAAAATCTTACCGCGTTATAGGTAAAACCATGTTATATTGAACTTGCTTTGATCCACTGGAGTGCACAGCCCTGCTCCTGCCCCCCTCCCCCCTGGAGCACTGCTTTACCGCGTTATATCCAAATTCATATTATATCGGGTGGTGTTATAGCAAGGTAGTGGTGTACTGGATTTGTTGTGATGCCTTGCTAGCCCCTTCTCCAGCTATATCCATTGGCATTGTTACAGTATGTGCTTTGATTTCATTATGCCCACTAGGCCAGGCCAAGATTTTCAGAAATGTGTGTCAACAGTTAAGCTCCTGAAGGCATATTCAAGCACACAGGGAGAAATTTGCAAAGGTATAAAGGTCTGGTAGATTCTCAGCTTCAGTTGACTTTCTGGAGGAAGTGGGTGCCAAATTCATCTTTGTGCCTTTATTCTAAACCCTAAAATCTTTCCTTTATATACGTAGCCAGATTTTCACACATGCTGAGCATCCAGAAGTTCCCATTTATTTGTAGTTGCAATGGAAATCCACATTATGGGGCAGTCATCTGTGAGCATTTCCATATGACAGGTGTTAGTTTTAATTAGAGTTTGTTCAGAACCCAATGCCCTTTCTAAACATGCCCCAGGCTCTGAGATAGTCTGGATTAGATTCAAGCTTTGCAACTTGGACCTCTCAGTTTTCTGAGTCAAGTCCTGAATGAGTAGATGCATCAAGTTTGGGGTGTGAGGAGAGAAATACCCACCCCCAAACCTTGGACTTGCACTAGAGGTGCTACATAAAGGGTGTTCCAACCCAGTGGTTGGGTTACAGCTAGTTGGAAAAGCCAAGTGCTTTGCATTGGATTTTTTTTTTTAAATATATTCTTGAAACCAAAAAAAAATTTGCATTGTTTCAAGTTTCAAACGGTTTCCATCAAAAAAAAAGACTGGTTTTAAATAAGATTTCAAAAAACAAAATTTGTTACTGAAAATTGAACTGAAAAACAAACATTTTAAATGAGACCTGAAACTTTTTACCCAACATTTTCTGTGAAAAATGTTTGTTTTGCTTGAAAAGCTATTTTTTGGTCAAGCATTTTTTTCTGACAAAATTGTTGTCACCTGCATCCCATTAAACAATACCTCCTGCAGGGGGAGTGGACACAGCTAGTAGCTTCACTCTCCAGCCCCACATCCTCTTTCCCTTAGCTCTTTTCTTCTCTTTATACTCTGCCATGCATGGAAGCCCCTATGGATCAGAGATCAATTCCACACAGAGATTGGTCTACCTCAGGGGTAGGCAACCTATGGCACGTATGCCAAAGGTGGCACGTGAGCTGATTTTCAGTGGCATTCACACTGCCCGGGTCCTGGCCACTGATCCGGGGGTGGGGGGGGGCTCTGCATTTTAATTTAATTTTAAATGAAGCTTCTTAAACATTTTAAAAACCTTATTTACTTTACATACAATAGTTTAGTTATATATTATAGACTTATAGAAAGAGGACTTCTAAAAACATTAAAATGTATTACTGGCACACGAAACCTTAAATTAGCGTGAATAAATGAAGACTCGGCACAGCACTTCTGAAAGGTTGCCGACCCCTGTTCTACCTCTTCACAGGCCTTGAAATTCTGACCTCCCTCACACCCATCTCTGCTCGCAGAGCCATGCTGCACCAGTTGCACCTACAGAGACCCCACCATCTTTGTAGGAGAGGCAGGAATAATAAAAATAGTCATTATTATGATCATTATTATTGTTATTATCATAATGCCTCTGCCCCAGAGTTCTGAGCAATGATCTATTTCTGTAGTTTGGATTATGGTTTTCTGTGGATGTGGTTGTGCAGCCTAGAAAAGCAAAAGCTGAGCCATTGATGGCTTGCATTAGAGTTGCTTTTTTCATGAGATGGCTCCCCCTTAAACTACCCAGCCTCTGATAACAGTGAAAAACAGTGCGCCACTGCATAAGCCCCAGCAGCATATTCCCCTTAATTTACAACAGACATGTGGAGAGGAAGGATGATGGCAATTCATTAAAATAAAACCAAAACAACAACAGCAATCCTCTCTAGTATTCTGGGGTGTATAGAGTGTGCTCTTATTTCTACCACCAGCTAATCCTCCAGCCCCCTGTTGGGTTTTGCACCCAGTGCAACAGTACTCATCTTCCACTGGGCACAGATTCACAGAATTTTGCCTCTTCGTCATGTGAATGTTTCAATATGTGGTTATTACAAGCTGAGCTTACAAACAAATGCTTCCTGAAATAAACTGATCTGATTCCCACTCCCCTCCTCTGCTACAGAACAAACAACCCCATATATTGATTGGCCAACAATATACAAAGGCTCAGCATAGCTGAGACATCCCTTTAAAGCCATGGTGACTTGCCTCCTATCAGATTTGTTAAGTTTAACTACACTTCCCTCAAACATCACATCCCGTAATGTATATTTAAACAGGTCTTGGCCTCTTGGGAACATGTTCTAATGACCTTTGTGTTAACCCAGTGCATTCTGCAGTGTAAACACAATACCTTGAGTCCTACAGAATCATGAACCAATTAGCGAACGTAGGCCTGATTCTGTTCCATTGAAGTCAATGAGAGTTTGGCCACTGACTGCAGTAAAAGCCAGATCAGGCTCTATATGTGAATGTTACATGCAGAATACATCCTCTCCATTTTAAAATTCACAAGACAGTCCATTTGCATCATGGAGATGGGTTAGCTGCAGGATACACCAAAGTTCTGTACTAGGGTTAGTGTTATTTGGCATATTTATCAATGATTTGGTTACGGGAGTGAAAAGGGCAGAAGTGAACTTCATACGCACAGCAACATTCTTTAGGATAGTCAAGACTAGAGAAGACAGTGAGGAACCGTGGAAGGTCCTAAGAAAGTTGAGTGAATGGGCAACTTAACGGCAGATGAAATTTGTGGTCAAGAAGTGTTGATAATGCACACTGGAAAGACTAATTTGAGTTACTCACATATAATGGTGCTTCTGAGTTAGCTGTAATGACTTAGGAAAACGAGGCAGGCATCATTGTGGACAGATCAATGAAAAATTCTGTTCAGTGTGCCTCAACAGCTAAGAAAAGCAAAGGAAATGTGCGACTGTATAAAGAACAGGATAGAAAACAATACTGAATATATTAGTACATAAATCCAGTGGTATATCCTGACTTGGAATAATGCTCATTTCTGGGAATCAGACAAGGGTCTATAATGGTTAGTAAAACCTATGAAGAACACAGGAAAAGCTCCATAAATGAGAGCGTGTGAAGACTGGGACTCTTCAGTTAAGAGCAGAGAGGAGGAGATATGAAAGAAATAGATCATAGAATGGAAAAAAGCTGAGACACGTTTTCTGGTTCTAACTTGCTTTAATTTTTTCAATGAACCATGACCTTTTTCTTCAAGATTAAAAAAATAAAGAAAATTTTCATTGTTCTCAGTTTTTTTCTGTTTAAAAATAAAAACAAAAAGATTTAAAAAAAAAAAGATGTTCAGTTTTTCATCGGAACACCAGAAAGTTTTAGGGATATTTTGGTTTCAGAGATATTTCCTGTCCCTAAAATGGGGAATGTGACTAGCATCGGTAATATCTCTAGATCTGAAAAGAGCTTTTTAAGGGCCTGACCCTACTGAAGTTAGCAGAAAGCTCATTGATTTCAGTGTGGTTTTGGCTCAGACCTAAGGCTCTGATTCAGAAGTCTATGCCTAGTCAGTAAAGCAATTAAGCATGCAGTTAACCCTGGGCATATGCTTAATTCCCATTGCATTCATGCCTCTCAGAATGTGAGTCTCATGCCTAATTCCCTTAGGTCCAGTTGCAAAATCTCCCTAAGGCCCTTAGGCTAAGGAGGAGATTTCCAAATGCACAAACAGGTGCCTAACTCCTTTGCGAGACAATGGGATTTAGGTACCTAAAATCCCCCTCTAATTGAATTGCTAAATCAGGGCCTACTGCCTACTGCAGACCCTATAGTTTGTTGGTATAGCAAGGTCAAGACTCGCCAGTGCAGCACCTCCTGCTGGTTGTCTTGGGAATTAGCTCTTTTCCAGCTCTAAGAGCACCCTCTGTTGGCCAGTCTCACCTGCCTCAGGTAGGCACGTCCCTCCCAGACTTCCATAGCCCAAGTAACTGCTTTGGCGTTACCCAAGGCCTCAGCCTGGGGAGTTGTCAGGCTGGAGCTCCCCAGCTCTGCTTGCCTTTCCCCAGCGCTGCTCTGCTCTGGGTCCCCTATTCCCAGGCAGGTAGGCGCCTCTCTCGCCACAGCTAGAGAAAGACTGAGCCAGCTCCTCCCTGAGCCCTTCTAACAGAGCCAGGTGTGGTTGCTTCTTCAATCAGCCCAGCCTTTTCCCACCAGATCGGGGTAACTGCCCCACTACAGTGAGATAGCAGCACGCTGTAATCTTTACAGCAGACATGATTTTGGGATCTTCCACTATCTGTTATATCCTCGGGTCTGGTCTGACCAGCAACTGATTCCATAATAATGGAACACTCCCCCACTTTACAAAAGTGCGCCACAGAAGACAGAACCCAGAGTTCCAGCAACTGCCTTCCTTCCATGATATGCTGATTAAAATCAAGAAGGCACATGGTTTTCGTAGTGTTCGCTTTTTTTTTACAATTTTTTTTAAATTTAATATTTGATCTCTGATCTACCTCTCCCCTATATTTTTTCAATAAGCTTGTTTTGGTGTTCGACCCAAAGAACTGTCAGCCTGAGTTGGAAATGCTGAGGCCTGACATTACTAGATTAAATGTCAACCAGATGTTGGTGCACTTCCCCTGTGAGGCTTTAAAGAAGCTTCCCAATTTAGGGTTGTGTTTCATAGTTAGGGGAAACTGAGTTCATACCTTAGGAGTGCAGAATAAAAGAGACAGAAAGCCTTGGCGGGAAAATGAAATCACAGGGAAATTACGTGAGACTAGAGAACTTGATTCCAAAATGGAATCCACAATAATCAGTGTCTATCTATTCTTATGTTAAGTTGGGCTGAAATAAATTAAATTCAAACAAAATCTATTTGTCCATAACATTAAGAGGCACACTTAAACCCCACCAAATCAGGGAAATGCAGAATAAAAACTAAGAATCCAGACTGGTGCTCTATCTTCTCTTTAACTCCTCCACTGTGGTGGTGGGGGTGCTGCTACTGAGGATGATGGGAAAACAGAGAGCTAGTACTGTGGGGCGTGGTGGCTCGGATACTGGGCTGAGACTTATGAGTCCTATTAATCTAGTCCTAGCTCTGCTGCTGTCCTGTAGGAGGATGCTGGACAAATTACCAGTGTCACAATTTCACTAGCTTCATGCCTCAGTTTCTCCATCTGTCAGCAATAGTCATGCCACTTTTGTAAAGTGCTTTGAGAGCAGTGCACTATTATCGCTGCTCTTGTTGTAGATAAGGCATTAATCTGGGACTCAGGAGACCTGGGTTTAGTTCCCAGCCCTGCCTTAGACTCCTTGTGTGATCTTGCACAAGTCAATTCATCTCTCTGTGTGTCAGTTCCCCCTCTGTAAAATGGGAAGAATGATGTTTCCTTTGTCTGTGTTGTTTCTTGTAAAGTCTTCAGGGCAGGGACTGTCTCTAATCAGTTTTACAATGCCCTGTACAACGGGGCCCCAGTCTTGTGCTGGGGCCTCGAGGTGCTAATGTAATACAAACAATAAATAAATAACAAAGTTACAACATGTGGCTGAGAACTGGCTCTCGTCCCAGAAACGCAGAGTGAATTTTCCTGCTTTTGTTGAGTTAGCTTGGTTCCAGTTTGTTGGTTGATGTAACAAAGACGTTTGTAGCTCAATAATTTCTAATGATCTGATTATGATCATGAAAAAAAATGTAGCGGTGGCCTTGAACTGCACCCCTAGACCTCATCACTGAACGTTTGAGAAACATCTGGAATCCAGACTCATACATAAATCATGCAGTTAGTCATTACCTCTAGATAACAGTCTGGACCAAAACCCCAGATCTGGATACTTTCACATATTGGTGTGTGCAAACGCCAGAGCTGGATCTGACTTTTCTGGCTCAAATCCCCTTCTCTAGAAAAAGTAGCTAAAACATGTGTGTTGAAAGAGTTAACTCATTCTAAAGGTTGCATGTGAGTGCTGGGCTCCCCCTAAAGTCAATGGAAGTGATGTTTCCAATGGGCTGGCCATTCTGCAGGGAGTATACGCTCTCTGCACAGCCTCCAAATGCACCCTCTGTATGTGCATTGGAACCATGCTGGTTCAACGGCCAGGGGTTGCTCCCCACCCATGCAAGTAAGGCAGGATTTGCCCATCAGTCTCACTAGTATCAATGCACAGCAATTCCATCAGTCAGCAGAGTCACTCCAGATTTACATGGTGTCGCTAAGGTGAGAATCTGGCTTTAGGTACAGACCTGCCAGGGAGTTGTGAACTATAATGAATGAAATCCTGGCTCCGCTGAAGTCAATGGCAAATCTCTCATTGATTTCAGTGACACCAGGATCTTGCCCATTACGTTTTAGGATTTTAGGGCAGTGCTCCAATCGCAATCCCAAACCTGTTTTGGACCACTTGTCAAGACTGCAGCAATTAGCAATGATCAACGAACCTCCACAGCAGTAATACGTCTTTTAGAAGGCTGAAAATGCTTGCTTTCACCCTAACATAGACAGCTCGGGGAAACAGGAATGAGGTGAGCAATTGGAGAACTTCCCAGAAATGTGTCACACAAACCTGAACTGGGAGAGAGACATGTGAGAATTTTAAACTACTCTTTTATTAGAGGATGGAGTACTCCACATGTGGGATGTCGATGCAGCCTTCTGAAAACAAATATACTTCATCACTGCATGTGACTCATCATCCTGCAAAAATGTCCCTTTTGACAACATGATGCAATCTGAAAAATAGATGGAAGAGACACAGAGGACAAAGAGAGATGTGAAGGGGGAAAAATAATAAAAACACAACAATTCATCTAGCCACACAATACATTGTTACAAAACAGTTCTGGGGTATTGTCTTTGCCTTAATCAAAACAAAGGTTGGAAAGCACTAGAATCAATTAATGGTCTTTTGAAAAATCCTCCTCCATAGAAACAAGGATGAATAATCATATGTTTGTTATGGGGTCAGTCCATCTCCCACTGAAGTCAATGGAAAAAATCAGTAATTTCACTGGAAGTCAATTCAGGCGCTATACAACTTCAGCAAAAATGGTTGTTTAACTAAGAAATAAAGTACTTACCTTTACAAGTGCTAGGATTTTGTAAGCCTTGTCTATTCAGTCGCCTAAGACATCCGTGGAAATGTCCAGACATGCTCAGTTTTAACTGCTAGCTACTCTGGAAAAACGCAGCCATCGGGTCTGCTGGAGAGCAACACAAATAGAAAACATACAATGCTTGTTTTTGCTCTCAGGTACGCCAAGGTAGGGTAACCCTGGAGCAACTCCAGTGACTTTATTGAAGTTACTCTGGGTTTCCGCTGGCATAACCCAGATCAGAATCTGACCCCTGTAATTTATAGAATACAGTGTTACATTTTAGTGATCATGATGGAGTGTTTGCAGAGAAAAGGTTAAAGATCAGTGCTGCTTTAATGCATGTTAAACACCCAGTATTGACTTCTTTTGGGTGTTTTGAACATGTAAAAGCTACAGGATTGGGTCCTATTTGCTGCAAATTAGGGACCTAATCTAGCATACAGGCTTCAATGGGCCTTCAGTGGATTTCAGTACTGACTTCAGTGATAACTGAGAGTGCTAAGCAGCTTGCAGATAAACTTTTCTCTTTCATAAAATGTCCAGACACACTTTTTTAGCCATGGCTACCACAAAAATAGTGTAAGTAAGTTTGAAACTTGAACTTGGCACTTATTTTGACCTCACTGCAGACTAAATGCTTTGCTTGGATTGAGAAAAATTGATCTTCAATTATCAAAGTTATGGCTGTTTAAGATGACCTGCTGCACGTCCTCTGTAGGAAATTCGCTACTGCAGCACACTTAAAGAGCAATGCATTGTGTATGTTTGCACAGTTAGCTAAAAGCCCCCTTTGTCAAAACTGCTTTCCTAAATTTAAATATTCACGTGTTTAAAACTACTCAAATAATTTTCTTCAAACTTGGCTTATTTTGTAGATCTCATTGAGGACTATAATCAAAATAGCTATGTCTATTTGAGATCAACAAATCCTGAAACTGGCTATGCATACCCACACAGGTAAGAACATTTATAATTAGCCTTCAAAGCTAAGAGACATTCATCAATCCTTAGGCAACTGGTATCTGTTAAACCTACAAATGCCCAGTTTTTTTAAATGATATTGGTCAGCACTCTTTGACCTGTGCTAACAAATGCCTGCAACTCAGAGAGCTGAGAACTTGTTTTTCTTTTCTTTTCTTTTCTTTTTTTAGTGGGGAGGGTGGTCCATTTTTTTCCCTTCTAGTAAGCAAATGCAAAACCACTGTGTTAAAGCAATGCCAAGGGAGCACAGAGAAGTATTAAACATACAGAAAATGCAAAGGGTAAGGCTGAATGCAAAACCTTAACCAATGGCCTAGTGTGGACTCTCGTGCAAGAACAGGTTAGGGGCCCCATTCTCGATTGCCAAATCTAAAATTGAGATGGCCCCCCACAACTTACCCACCGCCCCCAACATCCCCAATTCCCTATCACCGCTCACCCCACAGGCCCCAAAACTCCTCACTCACCTCTTAGCCCAACAACAACTGGTCCCCCTCACCCACCACCACCAGGACCTTCCTGGCCACTCACCATCACCCCTCCCTCCCAGTTCTGTGCTCCTCTCTTGTTCTGGGCAAGGGCAGTGCCTCCCAATCCTGGTCACCCAGAAGCTCCACTTGTACCCACCCTGCACTCAAATGGCTTGGGCAAAATTTGAGTGACTAGTGGCATTACAACCTAGCTCATGGGGTCTCAGCCTCACTCAGGTTTGGCCCAGCTGCCCCTCCAAAACTGAATGGGGTTGTGACCCCCCCCACGGACTTTGCTGCAAAGCCACACAAGTTTGGCCCTGCTGTGAAGGCCCACATAAAAGAGGCAGCAGAGCCAAATTTGAGTAAGTGGTGTTGCAACCTTGTGCACCACATGAAAGGCTGAAGTGCTGCTCTGGCTGGTTGGGCCCCCATGACCTTGTGGGCCCTGGTGCAACTGCACACTTGCACCATACAGCTATTCCACTGACCTTAACCATGGCCCCTTGCATGTTCGTATTCTTAAAACAGGTTTGGGGATGGGGCAGGAGTCCTGGGAGGGGGGCAGATAGGAGGTGGGGGCCAAGCCACGACTGGCCCGCCATACAATTTCCAAAACCCGATGAGGTCCTCGGGCCAAAAAGTTTGCCCTCTCCTGTTCTAGTCCTTTAAGACTTTGCAGGCTAAGTAGACATGACAAAGAAAATGTTGTTATTGACATCTTACAGATAGGGAACTGAGGCACAGACAGATTAAGATCCAGATTCTCAAAGATATTTAGGCTCCAAATGGGAGCAATGCACCTTAATATTTCTGAGGATCTCCGGAGTCCCAGGACAATACTGCACCCACAAAAACATCCCCTTACTTGGCAAAAAGCTAGTCCTGAGGCCAGAGAAGTCTTTCAGTGTCCCTATGAAAAATCCAACCACCCTGAGCTGAGTTATCAGCCTTGGGAAACCACATGCTTGTCCCACTGAAGGACTGAAGAGGAACACAGCATGATGATCCTATGTTTAAGGCCCTGGATTGGGCAAATCACTTAATCTATCAAATGAGGACCATAATGCTTAACTAACTCCCAAACACATTTTTTTTTCCAGAATTTTCTTTCATGAAACATTTCAAAATTTTAGCTTGTGGTCCAGATTTGGGATGAATTTTTTTCTTGTGAAATGTTGAAATTTTCACTGGCTGGAAAAGCCATTTTCTGACTAAATCTACTAGCAGCCTCCAAGCACTTTGAGATCCATTAATGAATACATATTATCGTTATTAGCTGTATTTTTGGGGTGGCATTAGGTTCAGGCATTTGCTAGAAGGCATTGTAATCTAGCATGATGAGTGCTAGCTATGAATCCAACAGCTGCATATTCTAGCGCTGTGTCTGACAGTTACTTCTCCTCCTCCTTCTTCTTCTTATCATTGAGGTGGCTTTTTCCTAAGCACTTTGTTTGGAGAGAAGGTAGGTACACTGCACACAGGCCTGTGTGCGGCTCATCTAGCTACACAGTGGTTGTACTTGTTCATAATGAGTGCAGTGAATGAAGCGACCTACCTCAGTCATTTTACAATATAGCCTCTGAATCTTGGCCGATCAGTTACTGACAAAGAGCTTTTGGATCAGGTGTTTGATGTCTCATTTAAAATCCAGCTAAGAAATAGGGATATTCAGGTCTGGATTTTTTTAAATTTCAATTTTTTCTTCTCCATTTAGAAAATTACAAGCCATTGAGAAACTAGAGTTAGTTGAAAATGCTCAATCTTTGAAATTTTGGCACACTTTTTTGACCCACAATTCATTCCATTTTTTGACCAGCTAGAAAGCCAGTTGAAAAGACATCAAAGTTTAAAATGTGGGCAAATTTTTTAATCTTTTTTTTAATGGAACAGAGTGTTCATGAAAATGACATCACCTTCCCCTTCTCCCCCCACTAGGTCCATTAGAAAGTATGATATGTGCTCCATTACAAACTCAGCAATACTTTCTAAACTTCAGCAATCTCCTAGGCAGCTATCGTCCTTACAGGATCTAAAATAACCTAAGCATCTCCCAGGCTGTGCATGTGGATCGTATATTAGTGTCTCTGGATATACTTTGTCAGTCTACCCTCTGCTTGTTTGGGATAGGGAGTGAGGAAAATTCGATGGTTTAGGCAGAAACTAATGTGCTGAGCTAGGTTAAAATTCTTTGGACAGTAAAATGGTCTTTATTTACAGTGCAATGTGTTTCCCCACACAGTTCAGCCTTAGTTCAATCCGAGTCATAAAAAATCCTGCTCTGACTGATATAAGTGTACAGAACTGGTTTTTACATTGAGCACGAGAAGGCCAGAGTAATTTATCAATTAAACAAGAACGTTTATGGGTTAATTAGCCAGACCTACAGTGCTAATGAGCTTCATGCAAGCCATTCAAAGGAGTAGCCTTGCACAGCACAGAGCTCTTAACCCCTTCATTCAGCCTGTGATTTTGTGAATCGCTAAAAATGTCCACAGAAACGTGTGGCTTTCAACTATTTTTTTTTCAATGAGAAAACTATTTTTGGAAACTGAAAAATTTCTGTTTTCTAATTTGGTTTGGGGATTTTCCAGGCTTTTACCCCCTTTTTCCACTGGAAAATGTGGGGAAAGTATAAAAAATCCAAAGTGTGATGAAGTATTTTGCTCGTGTTTCACGCCTTTTGCTATTTTTCAGCTGGCAAAATAATGGGAAACAGGCAACGTGTGGAAAGTGGGATTTTTCCAGTGTGGAAAAGTCAAAAACAAATCCAAAAACTGAACTGGAAAGTCATTTTTTTTTCAATGTACAAAAATCAAAATGAAACACGTATCATCTGCACATGTCATTTCATGAAAAGTTTTGATGCCACTACTTTTCATCTTGCTTCGGGATGAAAACAAATGTTGAAATATATTAAAATTTCCCCTGGCTTGTGAATCCCATTTCCCAAATGCCTGTAAATAAGAATAACTTAGGGCATGATGGTAAATAATGAATACATTTTATGTTTTTTGGTTGCAGGGAGGTGGGGCTGGAGCATAGAGAAGTGGCCGCACAAAGCATTACAAGCTGAGCTAGTATCAGTTATAATAATTTCCCCATCCATGGATTTTCAGCTTTCTTCTCACTTTTATTCATAATTCTCCTAATCTTTTTCCTTGAGTAGCTGAAGTGTAAATGTCACTTTGCATTTTTTTTCCTGGTGGGGCTCACATACTGCCTCTGACCCTTGGCTATGTCCCATAGAAGCTGTAGTCATTTTCAGTTAAGGGTAATTGGCAGCAAAATACACTTTGTTCTCTACAGTGTTAAAAATGGGCTACTTTGTTTTGCCAACCTTCCTGAACTTCCTTTCCCTTCAATGAAGGAGTGCAACATTTGTATAAGAAAGAAATATTGTCTTCAGTGGGAAATGTATTCCATGTGTGTTATAATTTATATTATGACAGATCTTTCTTAGCTTACAATATTGTTATTCACAGTGTGGAAAGAAACTTTATCAACTTCTTTTTTTTTAAAATGTGTTCTCTGAGGCAGCCATAATTTTTATTTGCGGAAATATGTGATAAATTTGAATAATAAATTTCTATTAAAACTCCCATTTGTATTCAATTTCCTTCATAAATCTGGATAAGATGTCAGCTGAACGGTTCATATATAAAATATTAGACCAAACATTGCCTGTCTAATTGAAAAATCTGTCTTCATCAAGGACCCAGAGCTGAGCTTAAGAATGAAAGATGTAGGCTTTATTTAATGCAGTTCTGCCCTGCTTGTCATGAATGCTGCCTTTTCCTCCCCATTTACCACCTCCACATAAATAGCACAGCGCTATTCCCCAAGTAGCCTTAAAGAGGCAAATACAAAGATATGCAGAGAAAGGTACAGCCATTGGTGTGTATTGAGTGGTTTAACCTACTTTATGCTCCCAGGCACTAATCCTACTGCACTTAAAGGATGGGCGTTTGTATCCCTGCTGCATTGGCTGGACCAAGCTCAAAATTTACAGCTAATGTAATAATCTTCCAGTTGTGAATGCACCGGGTTGGAAGGCTGCAGGCAAGGTCACATCAGGGGGTCATTCTTGTCATCACCAGAGGATGTAGCTACAACAGTCTTGCAAGATAAAGATGAAAGGAGAAAGGGAAATGAAAAAAGGAGAGTGGAAAGTTTTTGTAGACGCGCACACACATAAAAAGTGTGTGTGCTTGCAGAACCGCTGGGACTTCTCTTGCTGATTTAAGGCTCAGTAAGTGAGTGTGAAAACCTGCCAAACCCACCAGCATTCCCTGACCTAGCGAGCCTTCCACCTCAGTGAATACAAAGTAAGTCATGGTTTGAAATGGGGACGGGAAAGGGCCTCTCTATCCAATGCATACTGGAACCAATGAGAGTGTTTTTATTGCCTTCCATGGACACTGAATGGGGCCCTTAAATAATAAAGCCCTGTCTCTGCTGGATCTTCTAAACTACCCGGGTCCCTTGAACAGACAGGGGAGAAAAATCCACAACCCCTGACTATAATCCATTCCCCAGAGAATCCCAGCACATGTAAGACATTAACATACAGGGCCAGGCTCCACTGGTGTCTCTCCACTGAATTTCAGGGAGTTATAAGAGGGAGATCTTGACCCAATTATTTCGTTTGAACATTGTAGAATGTACGGCCTTAAGTCATGATGATTAATATTTTGGTTGTTCCTGAGTAATTTTGGATTTTATGCCAGGAGGCCTCTAAATCTGTTTCAAGAGTTGACATGATAGAGATTACATATGTCAGCCCTGTTCTTAGCTTAACTCAGGAAGCAAAGAGGTGAATGAAAAAATAATAATAATTTTCAAACTGCAGTCAAGTACAGAGGAGATAATGTTTATGGCTTTACCTCTAGTTCTGTAAGTGAGTCTACCTTGGCATTGACTTTGGACTGAACAAATGTAAGAAGTTGTGCATGCTACTGATCATAACACAAAAACCAGAGATGGGCAGGCCCAGTATGTCTACACTGAACCCAGCTGCCTTCAGCAAGCTTTTGTGGGGCACTAATCTGAACCTGGTCAGTGGCAGCGATCCAAAGTCAGACCATGCATCTGACGAAGTGGGTATTCACCCACAAAAGCTCATGCTCCAATACGTCTGTTAGTCTATAAGGTGCCACAGGACTCTTTGCTGCAAAGTCAGACCTGGAGTCCTCTCCAGAGACCAATGACGGGCCAGTGCTTAGGGGACTAGTCACTGAACTTGGAAACCTGGGTTCAATTCCTTGCTCTTCCCCCAGTGGCCTGTATCACCTTGTCCAAGTCACTTAGGGCCAGATTCACAAAGGAAGTTAGGTGCCTAAATCCAACATTCAGGTACTGCTGACGTTCACAAAAACACCTAACTCTGTGGGCATCTAAGTTTCTGCTGGTGGACTTGTGCAAAACCACCTAAGTCCTGAGACCAGCTCACAAACTGTTTGGAGCCCTAGATCATGGCAAAATGCTCAAACCAAGCATGTTCAGAATATGCATAATTCACACAGCTAGGGGCATGCAGGTCCAGAGGGTGTACATATCCCAGCATAGCCAATAGCCTCATGGTTAGGGCCTCTTCTTGAGAGGTGGGAGACCTGAGGTCACGTTCCTGCTCCAAATCAGGCACTACGAGGATCTGAAAACACATCCCCACATTACATGTGAGTGACCTAACCACTGAGCTAGTGTGGAGGGTCTCTCTCTCTCTCTTTCCCCCCCTTTCTCTCCAAGTTTGTTGACAGATAGGGCCTAACTCCAGGAGAGGGTTCATGGCTGAGATTGCCAAGTGGAGATAGGCACCTTCTGCCATCCTGTCAGTCAAGCACCTAAAGCCCAGATCCATGGGAATTAGACACCTAAGAACCTTTGTGGATTTGGATCCTGAGCTCTGCCCCTTCCCTCAGCATTTCACTTTCAGCTAGCGTAGACGACTTCCGACTCACTGTGTTGGGGTCTGAGAAGCCCTTTCATAGGTGCCTAACTCTCCCCGTGCATAGTAGAAGGAGTCTGAGTGACTAACTTGGAGCTGTGAAGTCCACGGGAGGCAGAACACCAGGTACGGCAATGCCTAAATCTCCTTTGTGGCTCTAGTCCTTAACCTCTCTGAGCTATAGTTAAATCAGAGTAATGGGATGTCCAGAGCTCACCGGGGTGTTGTGAAGTTAAATATATTAAAGAATATGAGGTGTTCAGCTACTAGAGAGAGAACCATATAAGTACATGGGTGGTTCCTAAGAAACTCTTGTGTAATAGCTGCTCTCAGGAACATTCTGCTGTTTTCACCTCCCATGGCCACCTTATATATGCCAGCCAATGCCGTTATAACGCAAGAAAAAGTGTTCTTTTATGACTTGGGGCTTGCGCTGGAAATCTAGAGTTCCTCTCACCCCACAGGAAGTCTTTGACTATTGCTTCTATCGAATATATTCCCTTTATTCTGGTCTCTGCAGCCTATGGTCCTGATCTAAAGCCCACTGAAGTCACTAGAAGGCTTTCCACTGATGTCAATGGCCTTTGGAGTTGGTCCCAAACATATGGGAGTTAGTTAATTTATTAAGCACAAAGGGGTGCATTTCATCCATTAGGCCAAATCCTTCTTGGGTGAGGATTGCCTGGAGACAATACGAATGGAATTCCATGCCTGGAGGTGGTATAAAAGAAGACAGGAAGATGGGAGAGGAGAGACGAAAACAGGACAATTCAAGAATAGTTAAGGCCCAGATCCTCAGAGGTATTGATTTCACTGGACGTTGAGTGCTCAGTCAAAAGCCCCACTGAAGTGGATGGGTGCAGGGATGCCAGAACAGGGGAGAACATGGGCCAGGCCCCCTCACTTTTTACTGTCCCTAAGGAAAAGTGAGGGGGGAGGGGAGAGGTCTTGGAGCGAAGAGGCGGCATGGGAAGGGGGGTTGAGGGGAAGAGGTGGCGCAAGGGCAGAGAATTGGTGCAAGGGTCTTGGGGGGGGGGTAAAGGACTGTGTGTGGGAGTGAGGCCATGGTTTGGGCACCATTGGGCCCCCCACTGTTAGGCAGCTTTCACTGCCCCTGTATGGGAGTGACTGGTACATGAGGAATGCAGGGTCAGGCCAATATACTGGGTGGGCGACTTTGATGTTAACAATAGCAATTATGAAAAAACCAAAATGTAAACCCAAATAATAATTTATTCCATTTTAATTACAACATCCCTTCATAACTCTCAGAAACAGGAGTACTTCATTCTGACCAAGCGCATAAAAAATACATTGGGCCCTATTCTGTCCAGGTTCACTGTGTTCTTAAAGGGGTGAGCTCTATGTCATCTTCGTTAGTAGCTGGAAAATTTTCCAAGGTCTAATTCTTCCTCCCACTAATGGGCTGTGGGTCGAAGGTTTTTCAGGGAAGCTGCAGTGTTACAATAAAATCACAGCCCAACAATTTCTCTGGAGATGGGTGGAAAAAGGGGAAGGGTCCCATGGAAAACTTCATTTTTACTCACCTCCCTCCCCCTACAAAAAACACTGAACATTCTTGGCCAAACTCCAAATTTTTTCAGCAGAAAACTTCCAAAGCTGAAAACATTTCAGCTGAAAAAGTTTACTTTTTAGCCTTTCTATTTTTTCTAATAAAAAATGGAACATTTTCAAGGAGAGCTGCCCCTTTCTGGGAAATGCTTCATTTGGTCAGAAACTCAATTTTCTATCAAAAAAAAAGATTTGAAGGAAAAGTTTTGCTCAGCCCCAGCTTTTACCCTTACAGTATATTAGAAGAATGTGAAGACTTTTATTGCTGTTAAGAGACATTTTAAAATGCAAATTAGAAGCAAAATATGTTTCACTTAGCAATGGACCTTAAGGGCAAGCAGTGGAGATACAAAGACAACAGATCAAGTCCTGGCCTCATTGAAGACAGTTGCAAAACATCAGAATTTCACACAATGACAGTAAGTATCTGAACACTAAAATGAGGTTGAGTATGATATGGATAGAAGTAGAACATGCTTTTTGTCCCATTTCTCCTTTCTGCATGAATGCAGTACGTTCAGGGGTTACTATTCAACTAGAGGGACTTTTAGTTTCAACCCAGCTTTACCATATGATAGGGTTTATACAAAATCACATTCCATTGCTGTTAGATTATTAGTAAAATAATCACTGTAGACTATAACAAGGTTCAAAAAAGAGTTAGATAAATTCATGGAGGATAGGCCCATCAATGGCTATTAGCCAGGATGGGCAGGGATGCAAAACCATGCTCTGAAGTGTCCCTAGCCTCTGTTTGCCAGAAGCTGGGAATGGGCGATGGGGGATGGATCACTTGATGATTACCTGCTCTGTTCATTCCCTCTGGGGCACCTGGCATTGGCCACTGTCAGAAGACAGGATACTGAGCTAGATGGACCTTTGGTCTGATCCAATACGGCCATTCTTATGTTCCTATGTTATATTACAGTAACACTTACAGGCCATAACCAAAATCAAGAAGCTGACATGGATTCTTTCACTAGAAATTGGGACGCCAGTGTTCTAGGTGCTCCATGAACACAGAGTGAGCTGTGACAGTCCCTGACCACAGTAATGATAAATATTATTCACATATGCCTAGTATTTTCACCCATAGCTCTCAAAGCACTTTACAGAGGTGGACAGTGTCATTACCCCTGTTTTAATGGATGAGGCCAATTAGGCACAGAAACATCAAGTGACTTGGTCACCCAGGAAGAGAACCCAGGTCTCCTAAGTGCCAAGCCAATGTTCTAGCCACTGGGCAACACTGTCTCCTTCGTGTACATGTTTTTCAACTGCACCTAGTTAGCTAACCACAAAAGGATCAAAGTTCAGTCTGGAGCACCCACAGAGAAAAATCAGTGGGTGCTGCTCAGCAGCATCCACCAGCAGCCAAGCTACCTCACCCCCCAGTCCCTCTTATCTGCTGGTGGCCCAGTGACCAACTCCTCCCACTCCGTCCCAGCACCTCCGCCCACTGCAAACAGTTCATGGCATGCAGGAAGCTCTGTGAGGGAGATGGAGGAGCAGGGATGGGGCACGCTCAGGGGGGGAGGCGGGATGGAGGTGGAGACTTGGAGAAAGAGGTGGAATGGGGGAGCTGAGCCTGGTGCAGAGTGGGGAGTTGAGCACCCGCAGCCAGAGGGGAAGTTGACGCCTATGCTGTCTGTGGACTTATACAGAAGCTCTGCTAGCAATAACTATGCTTAAACACAGGCTACAACAAGGATAGAGCTTCCAAAATTCTTCTGAATGACTTGGTTCTATGTCGCCCCCCCGATGGCCCTGTAACTTTTTCAGGTTTTTCAGTCTCCCCAACTAGGTTGTTTTATTCCCAGGCCCTGTAATTAAATGCATGCAAATTTGTTTATTAGAAAGTAGACAGGAAAACAAAACACAGCCGAGTGTAAAAGAACAGAGTTACCACTTCCCGATTTCACTATGATACTGTCATTTGTGCAGTGACCTCTCTATGGACCCCGCATCACTCTTGCTGTAACGGCAAGAGCAGCAGCGATTTGGATGGAGCTGAATAACCTCTGTCATTGTCCTGGCCTGCCATGAGGTTTCTCAGCTCAATGCCACACTTGAATGACACTCTGTCATTATGCTATATTTAGGTAATGAAAGGTGTAATTAGCTTTGTTCTGCTGCAAGCTGATCTGGCTCTGTGAGCATTACAAAGGGTAATAAAATAGGTGCCTGGATATAAAAACCTGAATAAGCATATTATTCAATGCAATTTCTCGAGCCAAAAACTGATGAAAGAACTGGGGAGCCACAGCTGCTTGAATAGCCAACAACGAGGCTTGTCATTAGGGCCCATGCAAAGAACCCAACCAAGGTATGTCACAGTATCAACACAGCCCATTCAATCAAGGCAGCGTTTCTATAACTGAAGGCATTTTGTGATTATTGCTTTCCTCTCACAGTACAGTATCTTCTCTCTCTTTGAGGACATTGTGAAAGGAGAGGTTTGGGGTTATTGTCAGCAACCATCTGGAGCTAGCATCATCCCTGGGCCATCCCCGGTGTGGAGTTGCACTTTTGTCGTTAATTGTTCTCCCCGGCCATTGTTTGGGATTTTAGCCATCTGTTTTAGCAGATGCGATCAGCTCTCCGTAGGAATGAATGCAATTGATAATATGAAGGTCCTGGCAGGAAAGACACTGAAGCAGAAGTCACTGGTGCCAAATTAGCCAGGTCCTAGGTCATCATATGTTGTCTTAAGTGAGTGATTCTAACGGAAGAAAGAGGTTTTGCAGTGCTTGTGCAAAACGGCAAAACATTCCATACAGCACATGGGACAAAATCCTGGTGTAAATAGGTGGAAAGCCAATGGACCTATGCAGATTTATACCAGCAGAGGAGGGGCCCATATTCATGCAATGGTGCAAGGAGAGTGTATCTTTTCTATGGGCAGCATTATATCTTCAACTGTCACTGTAGTCACCATGCCAGAGAAAACAGAATAGAATCTCTTGGTTCATATACATAGAATATTTCAGGAATGGAAGGGACCTCAGGAGGTTATCTAGTCCAACCCCCTGCTCAGAGCAGGACCCATCCCCAACTATTATTCCCCTCAGATCCCTAAATGGCCCCCTCAAGGATTGAGCTCATAACCCTGGGTTTAGCAGGCCAATGCTCAAACCACTGAGCTATCCCTACAAGGGCTTTCTGAATACTAAAACACCTCTAAAGCCCCAAGTGCTTACAAGCAAACAGAAGCTGCTCTAAATTGTGTATACACCTCTGCAAGAATCACCTGGGGCAAAATAACATGTTTTTTGTTTTCACTAATAAAGGTGATCTAGCATGTTTGCTCATGACTTTGGTTGGGGCAAACAAGTTGTTCCAACACATTTCTGGGGCGAGGGGTGTTGTATTGATGAACATACATGCAGCACAGGGGGGCAAATATGCAGGTCCCTACTGCGTGCATTGCTTAGGCTGGTGCCCAGTTGTGACAACGGAGACTAGACATTTATGGAAACCTATCTGACTTTACTACTACCTGTTCACTCCACTCTACCTCCACGTTTCTGCTATCTGCCTGATGTCTTTTGTCATAATCCTAGTCGAGGGTCTCTCTGTGGAAGGGATTTCCTTTGATTTATTTATTTGTACAACACCGAGCACAATAGGGTCCTGAGTGGTGGTCAGGGCGTCTAGGTGATATGGGTAGGAATTACTCTGAGCCCCCAGAAGAAAGCGGTAAAACTCCTTTGTTCCTCCTGGGAACAAAGTTAGGCTGACCCTGAGAGCTTTTAAAAATCCCACCTACGGTGAAAACAGCAGCAATTATCATTATAATAAAAAGAACACTCAAACTCATATGTTTTTTCTTGTGGGTGGTACTCAGGTCCCTGGATCAGATAAATTCTGGCTACCAACCTTTTTCTTACAACAGCCATTGTTAGAGTAAACACATCCTCTACTATCAGAATAACCTGAGTTTACTTATGGCCACCTGTAGTTCCCACATTACAAGGCATAGAACTGTCCAGGAAGTTACCAGAAGCTCCAAGCCAGACAGAACGGCCAAGCCATAGGCTTGGTGCAGGAATCACTGCGAGAAATTCTGCGGCATGCGTTTTTCAGGAGATGAGATTAGATTCTCATAATGACCCCTTCTGGGCTTAAAATCTGTGAAACTAAAGCCCAATCCTAAATCCGTTGAAGTCAAAGGAAAGACTTCCATTGACTTTAACTGGTTTCAGATCAGACCCATAAAGATTGTAGGTTCTTCCTCCACAGCCATCTCCAGAAATATGAGTTTAAAAACACACCACATACAACTAAATCTAATTAAAGGGACGACAGCATTTTCCCAAGCAGCAGAACCGGACCTTAATAAAACACTCAAAATCCTCAAGCCTAAACATGCCCCATGGCCCAGCTGAGCCCAGCTTCACTGAGCTCTCTTCCAAACCCGCAACTGACGCAAGTCAATACAGCTCCATTCCTGCCACCAGTGAATACACTCCCCTTGACTTTTACTAAGGACTATTTCTAACCTCCAGAGGTTATGGGTATTTTCTCACTTACTCTCCATATGAAACGATAACTACATGGGCCAAGCAACATCATCTCCTGCCAGGAGGTAGTAGAAAGCTGGGCCCTCTGAGAGGCAGGATCGTCCAGTGGTTAGGGCTCTGGATGGAACTTGTGTTCAGTTCCCTGCTCTATCACAAACTTCCTGTGTGACATTGAGCAAGTCTCAGTTTCCCATCTGTGCAATGGGGGTAAGAGCACTGCCCCACCCCACAGGGGGATTGGGAGATGCTATGGTGATGGGCGCCATATATGTACCTAAGATATGTCTCTTGGAGATCATTTACGGAAAACTAAACTAATATTGAAGGGGGACATTAATTAGCTATAAAGATAAATCAAGTCTTTAGGTGCTCACACTTCAGATAAGTCCCATCAAATTTTACACTTGTGCAGGACAGCATAGCAAGCTCCTATATTTATTAAAAATGCTATTCATATCCAGCTAGAAGGGGTTTAGATGTTGTCGCTTGTTGCAGCCAATGAACCAGCAGAACTTCCAGCAAGCTCTTCCTTTAGAACAGTAGTTCTCAAACTTTTGCGCTAGTGATCCCTTTCACATAGCAAGCCTCTGAGTGCGACACTCCCGTATAAATTCAAAACACTTTTTTATATATTTAACACCATTACAAATGCTGGAGGCAAAGCGGGGTTTGGGGTGGAGGCTGACAACTCATAAATGTGTATCCGCATCCAAGCCGTGCTCTGCAAACATGGTCCACAAATATCAAGTGGGTATCCGCAGATTTGCAAGGCTCTATAAATACAGTAGAGGCAGGGGCAGAAGTTAATGCAATGCAAACCTGTAGCTATCCTAAACACACTTTCATCAGGCTTCTTCTCTATTGGCCTGTCTCTCCAGCAGTGGAGATTCAGATTAAATTAATCTGCCCCCAAGCCACTTTAGCACCTTTCTCTCTCTGCATATTTTGACATGTGAGATGAGCTCTCCTTATTTGTAATTAGACTATCCCCAAAGTGCCCTTTCTCCAGCGTCTGGAATGCTCTGCTTCTCAGCTGATTTTGGCAAGAGAGAGTGATACCACCCATTTTACTGACACCAGGGAACCCTTTTGATCTTGGCAGGGAACCTGCAGGGAATGCTTACAAGGGTTACAGACAACATTCAATCTATGGCATGAGATACACTCTCCATTTGGATTAGAATAAGCCTATGAGGCTGGAAAAGGCATCACTGAAGTAGTCTATAGAAGATTAATTGCAAATGATTTTACATCAGTCCCACAAGATCCCATCCAATTCCCTTTATATTTGTAGGCCAGCTAGTCTTGCCAAAGCCTTGAAGAGCTCCGGCTAAAACAAAATGAGGTTGTAGGTTTCTTCTGGCTGCAGCAGAGGTCAGTACTTTACACTGAAATACGCTGGTGTGCTGAGGTCCCATGAGCTTACTTCGAAAGCATGTTTGGTTGGGTGAACTTTATGAGTATGAATATATGCAAATTCATGTGTTTATATTAAATGATAGCTGATGATAATCATATGTGGATGGGTTAGGGGTTACTGGCTGTATGGCTTTCTCTTATATTTTGTGTTTATCTTAATGCAGGCATGGCTAGGGTGACCAGACAGCAAATGTGAAAAATTGGGACAGTGGGTGGGAGGGGGTAATAGGAACCTATATAAGAAAAAGACCCAAAAATCTGGACCGTCCCTATAAAATCAGGACATCTGGTCACCCTAGGCAGAGCAAATGAAAGATCATGGGCTTTGTCCTCCCTGTACCAGTAGTTTTGACATGGCTGCAGCTAGTCTACATCAATCCTATACGCCATCATCTGGGCCTGACCTCAGCTATCTACATCAAGGTAAAAATGACAGTGCCCTGTCTCCAGTAGGATTTTGCATCAAGAGAGCTATCCCAAGTCAATTAAGTCAATGTAAGACTATGCCTTTGTTTGCAGTGAAAATATAGCCCACATGAATAATCGGAAATAAAGAAGAATTCCCACAGTGTAAGAAGTGGCCGTTCATGAATCTGGTTGTAGGCGATACCCATGTATGTTTTTTGACAGTCAGCGCTGATCTTGCAGTGCATTCTGCACACTGCCAGGTGACTTGCTCTTTAGGGACCATATTAAACTGAAGTCCCTTTCATTCTTTTCTAGAGACGAAAATTAAAGAGACCGGGGCATTCCCCCCCACTGCATTTGTGACGGTTACTATAATGTTTGAGGAAGTGGTTAGTGTGGAAGAGGAATGAGGAGGGTAAGGAGTTTTTTAGGTACAGATTCAATGCTTCGGGCTGAAAAAATGTTACACAAATGCAGCATATTATTAGTTTGTACTAGTTCATATTCACATGATGTGATGAGCATGTCTTATCTGAACAGTGCAATGAACGTGGAAATCTGCCGGAAATGAATAGGCTTTTTGTATCGCTCTGCCCATTGCAATTATGATGATGATTTTACTGGTCATTATGATGACAAAACTTGCATTTTTTGGATGAACGGGCTAACTTTAGGGAAAGTTAATTGATTTATAAAGAAGGAGTTTCTTCCGTGCCTTTTCCAAAAGCCAGGTCAGGCATCTGGAGGGGATTTTCTTAGGACTTTGCCCTCCTCTGTAAATTGCACATTGCATCCTCTGTAAATACTACTACTTAGCTCTTATATAGCACTTCCCATCAGAGTGCTTTACAAGGGAGGGCAGTATATTACAGATGGGGAAACTGCAGCATGAGGCAGTGAAGTGACTTGCCTAAGGTCAGCCAGCAGGCCAGGCACAAGGATGGGACTAGAACCTAGATCCCCAGAGTCTCTGGCTAGTGCCCACTCTCTCCCCTCTAGATCATGCTATTGACTTTCCATTTAGCTATGGGAACATTATTACTCTGGTAATTGGCTGAGCCTTAACCAGTGGGCGGGGCATTCACCCAGGCCAGGGCTTTATAAAGCCATGCACAAGTGACCAGGGAGCTGTGTGACCAGGGGCTGCTAACAGGGAGTTTCACAAGGGAGTTTGGAAGGGGAGTAGGAAGGGAGCGGGAGTCCCTTGTCAGTCCTATCCATGACCCATTAGTCCCTTGAAAACCTATAAACCAAACTAATCCAAAACCTCTCTCTTTAAAGCAGAGCAGAGCCGACACGGAGCTGCAGACAGGGGCGTCTGAGAGGGAGTTCGACAAAGGGAGGCTTACGATGGTTAGGAGGACCTGCAACACCTGTGCCAGCACTGCTCCTGTCTCCTCCACCTGCGCCTGTAGCCAGACAGAGCACCAGAGCATGGATGCTTCTACCCAGATTCTGGTGTGGTTTTGCAAAGACTGTAACTTGCAATTTCCACTTACTGATATCCAGGCGGGGAGAGCCATCCAATGTGAAAGGTGCTACTGGTGTAATCTTCAGGCAGCGGTGGGAGAGCTACAGGAGAGTGGCTAGTTGGGTGAGCATCCGTACTACTGAGCAATTCCTGGACAGTGTCCATGTTGGAAACAGCTGAGGCAGCTGTCCCAGTTCACAGGAAGCTGACGGCACCACTGGTGTGAGGAGGAGATGGCTCAGGGTGGACGACTGGCAGCTGGTTCTTCTGGCCAGCGGCAGTGCTCCACCCCTTGCGGCGAACCCTCCCGCTGTGATAATAGGTAACTGTTATGCTCTTCTTGATATACAGGAGAGAAGGAATTCACCCCTACAGTTAAGGAGGAGAAGCCTCGACCCCTAAGGCTGGGAGGTCTGCTGCCACCACTGAAAATAGGAAACGTAGATAGTGTTGGTCGGGAGACTCTCTACTGGGGGGACGGAGGCACCCCATCTGTCGCCTGACTTTCATTCATGGAGGTATGCTGCCCTGCCGGGGGCCGTGTAACCAAATGTTACAGAGGCAGTGTCGAGGATTATCCGGAACCTTCTACTACTTACCTCCATGCTCCTCTCATGTGGGCACAAATGATACTGCGATGGTTGTAACGCTGGAGGAATCAGTGTGACTACGGGCTCTGGAGAGATACCGGTAAAGGATTTGGAGTGCAGTGGTTATTCTCTTCAATCTTTCCTGTCAAAAGGTAGAGGGCCGGGCAGAGACAATATCATTGGAGTGTAATGGCCCTGCTGCGAAGAGTGGCGCCAGGAGGCTTTGCTCCTTGACCATGGGATTGTTATTCAAGGAAGGAACTGCCTAAGGCAGAGATGGCTGTTCAGCTTCAAGGGGGAAAGACCCTATTTGCACACAGGGACTGGCTAACTAGTGAGGAGGGCTTTAAACTAGGTTCGACGGGGACAGGTGAGCAAAGCTCACAGGTAAATGGGGAACATTGAAAGACTGGGAGATGGGTCGGAAAACAGAGGGACGCGTGGGTATTAATAGCAGAAGAGAAGGAGGGTCAGGGCGAACTGGGGGGCAAGATCAAACCATTTATCTTAGGATGCCTCATATACCAATGTGAGAAGCATGGGTAATAAGAGCGGAAGAACTAGAAATGCTAATAATAAATACAACTATGACATTGTTGGACATCACTGAAACTTGGTGGGATAAATACAGATTGGAATGTTGGTG
>NC_133771.1:209874895-209969864 GCF_003597395.2 Chelonoidis abingdonii | reverse complement strand
ACTGAACAAAGCAAGCTAAACTGCAGGCAAAGATCAGTTAGACATTAGAAAATTCCAATTCAGGTGTACCAACTGGAATAATTGCCTAGAGGTTTTGATTCTCATCTTGGAAATAAGCTATTAATAAATGTCATCAGGAGGGATGGTCTAGACAGTATTTGGTCCTGCCATGAGGGCAGGGGACTGGACTCGATGACCTCGCGAGGTCCCTTCCAGTCCTAGAGTCTATGAATCTATGAATCTATGAATTATCCTACAAAGGTGTGCCAAGAGCTTCACAAAGAAATGAACAGGTTATTTTTAAAGGCATGTAAACAGTGCAGAAAACTTAATGACACGTAACAATAACTTACACTGAAAGATTGGGTAGAAATGCATTATATAAATTCTCCCTGTGGCTAAAATATTCCTTTGATTGATTTATTGTTCCCAGATTACATTTTTAATGGAAGCAGGAATGTTTTCGCAGGCAAATACACACCGGTCATTTTGCCCAGCGCTGACATCAGGCAGCAACCTTCTGCAGAAAGGCTTTCAGGAGTGGGGGAAATGTGTGGCAGCTGAAGAATGAGGCATGTAAATATTAAAGATATCAGCCCAGGATATGGTTCCAGGGAGTATTTCTAAGCCATTCAAACAAACATAAGCAGCAAAATACAGTCCCATTGCTTTATGGCCAGATTCATCAAAGCATTTAAATGGATGCTTAAAGTTAAGCATGTGCTTAAATATTAAGCTGCTGATTTATTTGTATTATTGTAGTGCTTAGGGGCCCCAGTTATGGACCAGTACCTGTTTGTGCTAGGTGCTGTACAAAGACACTCAATTTATTTGATCAACTGGACCTTAGGTGCATATTATTGTAAAATTGCTTTAAAATATTACCACGCTGTTAATAACAAGATGTGAGGGACAAATCTTTGCACATCAAAGCAACCAATCATAAGCTGTTGTGCTATTCCTGCAGGTTAATGTTGCCAGACAAAGAAGCAGTCAAAACATTCTCTCAATGCTTAAAGTAACTAGCTTAATGTTTCTGAGTCACCAGTATTAGTTCTGCCTTGTTTAACTTTAAAGGAAACCTGTAGGTAATGAGTCAGTGAAATAGCTTTGAGACATGCAGAGCACCTATTGCAAATTGTATGTGAAATTGCTTTTTACTTGCAACAGTAACATCTAGAGAAAGTGCTGTTGCTTTCAATTCGTTATTGCCTTTTTGTTGCAGCAAAGATCACCTGTCTTTAGTTACAAGTCAGAAATATTTAATGGATTGAAACAGCTACAAAGACACTATATGTATTTAGCTACGTTGTTGATTTGGGGAAGAGATTAGACAACCAAGACTTCATGGGGTGAGAAATGGAGTTGATTTTTTCCTGCGCTTTCAGTGGAAGTGATCTGACTTGACTCTGCAAGATCTGCACTCTGACCCCAGTCCTGCAAAGTGCTTAAGCACGTGCTTAACTTTATGCACATTCACATACTTAATGTAAAGCAAATGCTTAAGCGCTTTGCTCAGTGTGGGCTCGGGTGTCCCAGAGTACCTTGTAGAGTCAAGCCCTTAGTGATCAAATGCCATGTTGCCCACTTACAGCCACTTACTCCAAATATCATTTTGGCCAGCACAAAATCAATACACACACAGAGATGGTCCAAGAACAGAAAAAACAAAGGTGTTGACATTTTTGTGATTTAAAATGAATAAAGAAAAGATTGAAGCTGTGGGCAATTCATGTGAAACTGAGAACAGAGGAATATCTACATTGGGGGTGAGTGCCTAAATCAGCTTTCTGATTCTTAAATATTTTGGAGAATGGTTAGCAGCAAATGGAGAAACTTTGTACAGAATGCTGAGCAAGGCTGCTGAGCGTGGGAGAAAGTCTGGCATAAGATAAGTGCAGTAGTTTCTGATAAATATATGCCTGGACTACTTAAAGGACAACTATACAAAACCATGGTAAGACCAGTTCTTTCTATGGGTCAGAGATATGGGCAATCAAAGACCTGAAGCCATTGAAATTAGATATTTGATGGCAGTGAGAGGGTCACATGACTGGAACACATGTGGAATGATGTCTCCAGGAGTGAGAACAAAGTCTGTGGTGCTAGAGAGAAACTGCAAGAGGAGATGCTGAGATGGTATGGGCAGGGTATGAAGGATGGATGAAGGGAATCCTGTTTGGAAGGCACTTGAGACTAGAATTCACAGGTAGAGAACAAAAGGATGGCCATGAAAATGGTGGGTAGAGTGTGTACGAGACGACGGAATGGATATGGAGCAAGGATTGGAACAGCAAGCCTGCAAAAGACTGATCTGGCAACTTCAGCCCAGCTCACTTAGAAAAAGGGAAGAAGATTTGCAGTGGTGTAATTAACCACACAACTGGTGGAATACTGGAGAACCTGGCTCTGCTGACTAAGGAAAACAACAAAGAAAGAACAAAAATAAAGTCTCTATGAAGCAGCTACATAGTGACTAACTTCCCATCTGCTCCTGCAGCAGGCAGAGAATTTCATCTAACAATATGTAGATGAAACAGTATGTACCATCTGCAGTATGTAAAATGCAGAACGACAACATCTCCTTCCAGTTTCTGAGTGACAAACAGAAAACAAAAATTAAGTCAAAAGCCTTGTCTACACTAGGGGGATAAGTCAACCTAAGTTATGCAACTGCAGCTATGTAAATAACGTCACTGGAGTTGACATAGCTTAAGTGTACTTACTGCAGTGGGTCGATAGGAGAGCTCTCCCATCGACTTACCTTACACTTCTTGTTCCAGTAGAGTACTAGAGTTGTCAGGAGAGTGATCTGCAGTCGATATAGTGGGTCTTCACTAGACCTGCTAAATTGACTCCCCGTGAATCGATCGCCACAGCTTCGATCATCAGTAAGTGGAGACATGCCCTAAATCTAAAGGAGCATGTTGTTTCCCAGCACTATTGTCTGCATAGCTCAGCCAAGTATCTGAATAGTGCAAAGTGATGGTACTACCATGAGCAGATTCAGGTTTTGGTTTAACCTTGGCATTTATACAACTGCTGTAAAAGTGATAGTCTCAATCTCTGGCTAGTTGTGCGCTCCATCATATTGCTTGAGCTGGACATAGATTTTAGGTACAATGGAAAGAGGAAGCTATCTAAACAGGAGAAAATATAAACTAAGGTTCAGGCTCTGATCCCGTTTAAAATGGCGTCAATTCAGAATAACTCCCATGATTCAACAGAATGACTCCAGATTTATACCTGATCAGAATATTGTTCCCAGTCTGAATGACTGAATTGAGTTGTTTGGAAAAATTGTACGATCCACTCAGATCAGCCAAACATCCTCAGTCATTTCTTTAACAAGGTAATTCCCTTGGCGTATCCCTTGTGCATCCCTCTAACAATTCCCTGCTTCTTTTCTTGTTAGTGTTATTAATTATTATTATAATTACTGAGTCCTGGCCCTGAACATCATCTGTCATGTTTTTCTCTTGGGACAGATAGAGCAGGTCCATAGCTCGAAGGCAATAATGGATCCATTAATCCCTTAAATTCTCAAGCCACTAAAGAGAAACAAATAAGCACTGTGTGATAGCATGGGTTATATATACACCTTGGCTTGGAAGCTTCTACTGAAAATCAGAGGTCCACAGCAGTTAAAATTCCTGCATGTGCTATCACTTGTAATAATGGATCTTCTCAGCTTGTCTGGGCCTGTGGGTCTAAAAGTGTGAACTTCTACTGTTTAAGAACATGCACCTACTACGTGGCCTTTAGAGTGACTCTGTATTAGCATGGGTTCCATACTGAGGGTTGGATTTTCCGAATGGGTATACTTGTGGGCAGCACAAGGGCCCCCTAGCCCTGCTTTCATTTGCAAAGTACAATTAAGTCTTTTCCTTATCTCGTCAATTCCTTTAATCTTCCTTCAGTCCCATGTTTCTGCGCTGGAATGCAATTGTTCTCCTACATCCTTGTCCAGTGCTGTAGAATGCTGATGAGCCCATTCTTGGTCAAGCCCCAGGCAGCTGTGTTTAGGTAATTTCTTCAGGTCGAAAGCCTTCAGCCTACAGTTTTTCAATTACTGAGTGCAGGTTTCTTGATTGTTGGCAATTACCTGGCTAGGTTGGGTATTTCAACTCCCACCTTTTTCTGTTCCTTTTTCTGATTTGGTCATAAGATATTAATTAAAGAGATGAAGCAGAGTTTCATTCCATTTTCACTGATGTTTCTTAAGGGTGAAGAATTACAGAAATGCGATAAATGCATTTTCCTTTGGGATTAGATTAACTTGAAAGTACACCAGTGAAAAATGTATCTTCTTTTGACCTGCAATATACTCACAACTGCTGGGTTTGCGAAGAGCTATAAAGGATCTAACAGACATAACAAATTAAGTTTGTTTCCCTCCTTAACTGACCGCTCATTCATTAAAGTTTTCAAAAACGTTAGCAGCAGGATATAATGTTCCTCTGGACTAGAAATTTCTTCTACAGGATTCTTCATCACTATTCTTATTTCTTGGTCATCCTTTTTGTGCACTAATTAGTATACTCTTTTCACTGGGTACTTCTGAATAATACTTTTGATACTTTGGCATCCTTTGTCTAAGAGTAAAACTTGACACACTAAGATGCACAGAATATTCTCAATTTCTCTTTCGCCTAAACTGATTAATAGATGCGTAGGTGGGAAACTCTCTGACCTCTCAGTGAAGTTATTCAAAAAATTTTCATTGAAACTTTTAAAAGAAAAAGGGTTTTAAAAAAATTTGAACATTTGCATGGAAAATTTTCATTTTCGTTGAAATTTTTGCCACAACCCAAAAATTTTTATCAAAATGGGGAGATGAGGGAAATCTTGGGAAATGCTGAAAAATATCATTAAAAAGAAACAATTTTCCACAAGTTAGCAATTTTGACCCACTCTAATGTTGAAATATGCTTCAGTTAGAGGCTAAGTCAGTTATTTCTGATCTTCAAATAACAAATACGTTTACTTGAATAAGGATAGGTTCATGAAGAATTCACTAATCAACAAAAGGGGCTCCATTTGTAATGGACAATATTCACAAGGATTATTTCAGCTAGCTCTCCTGATGTGTTGTTTGCTAAGATGCCCTCCCATTTGTCATTACATCATTACATGGATGTTCTTCTAAAAGATCTGCTCTAGGAAGTTCTAGGGCCTGTGTTATACAGGAGATCAGGCAGAAGGATCATAATGGTCCCTTCAGGCCTTAGACTCAGTGAATCTACATTTCACACAAGATTGAAGATGGCAGGATCTAACAGACAGGGCACTGGGCTAGGAATTAGGACACCTGGGTTTTATTCTGGTGCCTGTTCCTGTGTGACCTTAGGTAAGTCACTACATGCCTGTTTTGACTCACCCTTTGACTGTCCTGGCTGTTTAACTGTCTAGAACAAAATCCTTTTTCAGACTTGGCTGAAGGCCTCAGGAGTTACTTTCCCTCTTCTCCACTGCTGAGGTGCTATCACATTTCCTATCATTCTCTGGACGCTGTTTTAGCTGAAATTAGGTAAGCAGCAATAGTGTTATGATTCTTTGGGCAGAATACACTGGGATTCAGCTATGCTGGTCTTAACTGGAGGCATATAGTTTTATTCCCACGTACCCAGCTGAAAACATACCCCTAGATGCTTTCATGCATGAATCCTACTTTATATTCCTTAGCTCCCATATCTGCAGCAGCTCTTTTCTTCTTCACTGAAATGATTATTTGCTTAAGGTGGCATGCAATATTGATCTCATTGCTTTTCTTTGGGATTGTTCTTTTCCCACGCTGTTTCGTCTGGCGACTTGGGGTTCACAACATGGGCCTATACGGTGTGAGATAGCTAGAGACCACACAGAAACAGAACATTGGCCATTAGTAATTTCTATAGGAGAAGCCAGCTTCATCAATGCTCATATAATCAATGCTTTGAGGACCATGCAAAGTTTTACCATCAGATTTTTCCATTGTTGCATGTTGTTAGAGATAAAGTTATCACAGTTTTGATTATAGGGCTTCACAACAGTGTCAGTCCCCCCCCCAAGAGATGTTGTAAGATATTAGTGGATTCCTAGGCAGGTACTAATAGGTTTACTGGCCTTCTGAATCTTACAGGCTCTCCAGGAAACTGCATTGTTCATGCTCCCCCCTGCCCCCACCGCCACCCCAAAGCACCTAGCAAGTTCTTAACACTGACTTCTCTTGTTATGCAAGAGCAAGTCATGGATGGTTGAGTTCTGGCCTTTTGCTAAGCAAGGATGTGTTAGCTTTTTCACTCGATTTAGCTTACTTGATGATCTAAGAGGCAGATGAAACTGATGGCACCTTGAGTGGGAATTAAGTAGTTTTTTCTGCCGCTCCTCTGTTTTGGTTAAATAGAAACTGACAAGGCTGATGATTCACTTCCTTCACTGCCTAAGCCCCTCCTCAGTCTGCCTTCACTAAAGCACCCAACTAGCATTCTTTCAATTCTATTGTGCATGACCTGTCTATAGAACCTTAAAGGAGAATTTCCAGGTGAGCTCTTGCTTTGATGTGATTTACTCTTTCTTTAAAAAAGAAAAGAAAAAAGCATGAGCACTTCAGTCTCCTGGGGGTCCAGGTGCTACTAAAGATACAAGTGATATTTGGATTACATGTTAGAGTGGAAGCATTATACAACCTGACATCCTGAAGAGGCTTAGTAGCACAAATGTGCTTATTTGCTTGCTTGAAATGTCAGCTGGTATATTCTCCTCCTCCTCCTCCTCCTCCCCCTCTCTTTACCTGAGTGCAGCAGATGAAATGCCAAGAACTGCCACTCCTGAAAGTAAGCTAGCTTCGGGGCGTAAGTTGCACTTTGATAATGGTATTCTTTCTGTGGGTGGTCAAATTCCCCTCCACCTCCTCCTTTGGATCCTTATCATTAACAGACGGAAAGATAAGGTTCATTAGTAACTCCTCTAAGTTGTGGACACTGCAGGGCTTTATTAAGAAGTCTGCTTATCAGTGATAATGTTAATTGATGATAGCTGTTTTTGTACATTTCTTTAGCTCTAGATTTTTGCTTCTGTCAGTCTCCAAAGGCAGGACTTCTGTATGTATGTACCTTCTTATAAACTTTTAAAAGGTATAGGTATGTGCATATAAACCTTCCCTTCACAAGTGAAAGGCAGCAAGCTGTTTATTACAAATAAAATTGATGGCTCATTACCTGTTCAAAAATAAATAGGAGGTTTGTCTAAAAATAATGGTTTGACAAAACCTAAAATATATTTCCACTATTCACATTTCTATAAAATAGTTTTTGGACTAAAATGTTCCCCTGTTTACAGCCTAAACTGCAGCACAGTAAAAACACAGCGACAGCAGAGACAGAAGGGGTTTGGAGATGGGTGATAAGATGTATTAGGGTCTTGGGGAAATTGTCATATGAAGAGAGAACAAAACGACTTGGAACTTGCCTTAAGCTTGGTCCTCACTTAAAAGTTTTGCTGTTACTATTTTGGTTAGGGTGTTTTGTTTGGTTTTTTACAGGAAGAGTTATACCACTGAAAGACCTATGCAGTTACACCAGTATAAAAGAGCTTATAACAATATAGCTTATTCTGTATGGTACTTCAATGCACTTTGAAACCAGTGTAACTGCATCCACATAAGGGGTTTGTACTGCTTTAACTATTCCAGCATAGTTAAAGTAATACAACTGTCTAGTGTAGACACAGCCTTAGAAAGGAGATGAATAAAAGGTGATAACATAAAACATATAAAATAATGACTAGGGTAGAGAAGGTAGATTGGGGCTGCCGATTCAGCCTCTCTCATATGACAAGAACGAGGGGACAGTCAACACAATGAAATGCTTTGTCCTACCACACAGAATTAGACAGCAGAATTCACTGCCACACGATCGCACTGAGGCCAAGAGTTTAGCAGGAATGGTTAAGAGATAGATACATTTTTATGCAGAACAAGAAAACCCAGAGTAATAACAGTAAATATTTTAAAAAATAAACAAGAGTTTTAGAAGGGATATAAACTTTCATTCTTCAGGGCATAAGCCAACCAGGGGTGCTTGAACAATGTGTATAGTGGGTGTGCCGAGAGCCGTTGAACCAAACTGGAAACCCTGTGTATAATGGATCCCACTTCAAGCCAAGGGGTGCAGCAGCACCCCCAGTTCCAGCACCTATGACACCAACCTGTAACTATTGAGAGTTAGGAGGAAACTTTCCCAGGGGGCAGGGTACCCCCATAACTGTCTGCTACAGAGCTGCTTCTTCTGAAGCAGCTTGTGCTGGCTGCTGTCTGCAGGGGTGAAAGTAACTGATGACACCAGTGGTATGGGGTGGGGGTGGCTCTGGCCCCCAGACAGGGCATGGCCTTAGGCAGAAGGGGCAGGGTTGGGGGTCAACATCTCTCAGCCAGCCCTTGGCCCACACCACCCGGGGCTCGAGTGTTGATTTAAATAGCCCGGAGCACCGGCGCAGCAGCATCCAGAGCCCCTGGCCCTTTTGAATGGTCGGCTCCAGGGCAGCTGCCTCCCTTCCCCCCACCCCGCCCGTCAGCGGCAGGGGGTGAGGGGCAAAAGGGGCAGGAACGTTAAAGCGCTGCAGGGTCCTTCGCCGTGGCAGCGCTTTAACATTGCTGCACCCCCACCCCCTGGTTGCGGTGCAGCGATATTAAAATGCTGCCATGGCAAGGGACCATCCTTAAAGTGCTGCCACTGCACTTTAACATTGTGGGCTGGGTATGGGCTGGTGTGGGTTCTTACCGGTATGGAGTACCAGCCCATACCGGCTCACTTTCACCCCTGACTGTTGGACACAGACACTGGACCAGCTGGATCTTGGGTCTGATGCAGTCTGGCAATCCTTGTGTTACTGTGCAATGCCAGACATGAACATGATTGGAAATAGCATGGCCTAGATTCACTGCACAAGCTGAACAAAGTGCATGGAGGGGGAAACACAATAAACACAAATATACAATGCTGATGAGGGGGAAAACATTTTTTTAAAGGAATTTCTCTTTTACTAATGGGGCATTGCCGAGAATGTAGGAAGGGATTCTTCAAACATGGGATCAAACTTTGTTTCTTGTTTCATCCCTACTGCCCTAGTGAAGTCAATGGGGTGGCAAGGACGTTCTTAAGAGCAGAATTTGGGCCATGGTTTTGGCTGAGAGAAAAAAATGGCATTAATACAGCGGGTTGAAAATTGAGAAATTCTGATAATTCGCCTTTTGTTTTCACCCGAATCATGACAAAACGTGGAAATATGGGTTTGTCAGCAGTCCTGCTTGATTTTCACTTTTTGCATTACAAATAAAGATGCCTATGCTCATTCTCCAACTGCTTTCATTACCACTGCTTGAATGCTCAGTGATAAGTTCAGGATGGAGGGTGGATTCCTGCTTGTCCCAGGAAGAGTGTGAATCATCAAGCTTCACTGTCTTAGCAATTCCTGGGGGGTTGGGGGGAGCCGTGTATTAATTATGCATATTAAAGCCTGTGTGTAAACACAGCCATGTTTATTGCAGGCTTATCTCTTCAGACTTTGCAGCGGGATGTTGTAAATAGCAGCAATTAAACAAAAATCTACAGCTGGCTAAATCTTTATCTTGGTCTTTGCCACTTTGTGTATAGAAAGCATTTTTCCTTTATGCCTCATAATCATACACATGAGAAGAATGCATGAGGGAACTTCTGTCTGAATCACTGCTTTCATTAGGGAAAAGCTCTGCCATATGTAAAAAAGACCTCTAGACCTTTTTATGACCATCTGTAACTTTGCCCTGTCTTAAGGCTACAATCTGCTCTCCTCCAGTGAGTGGATCTGAGCTGAGCAGCAATGGGAGTGGTTCTCTCTCTTGCAAGATACGGTAAGAAGGGTCAACTTCTCCACATGGTCACGCGCTTTCAGTACAGGTGACCAAACCATGCATGAAGTGTCCATATTAATCGCAAAAGGTTTTCAAACTGGGAAGTGGTGCCCTTAGAAATGGGCAGCAGGAGCCCATCGCACCATTAATACAGATCCTACTGCCTTGCAACTTGTCAGAATGAAGCCCAGGCCTTGGGGAATAGATCTTCACCCCTGTAGGTGGATGAAATGCTGCTCAACAGCTTTTGTAATATGGCAATGCTAGATAATTGGCTAGCCAGGTGCTGTATACAAAGAATTGTGAAGGGCACCCAAGGTTACAGGGCAGAGATGACACAGGTACTTGTTTTTCAGGACTGTACCCTGGAATAGCCCATATGGCACCTTGGTTTATCTCAATGGGAACTTCTCCAATTGAACGTTCTTTTCTTTGCAAAATTTGTAGTGATTTGTAGTCGTGATTTTGTTGTGCTCATTCTGGATCATCCCTCTCTCCCAATATCAGCCCTTCGTTTGCTATTGCCCGGAGTCCCATCAGGCCCTCCAGCACTTGGGGCAATCTGTTCTGGTACCAGGCTGATTCCCACTGGCATCCTTAACTATCTGCATCTCCCAAATGGAGTTGCAAAGGTTGTCAAGTAACTGGACTTGTCCTCCAATTCGATGTCCCAGAATCCATTTTTTACATCGCACACTGTAAGGAGTCTCGCGTTAGATGGACCTGGTAATATGTCCTCAATTGGAGGCACAGGGAAATGGCTCCATTTCAAAGCTTTGTTGAAGGGCTTTGCGTCTATACATATTCTCAGTTTTCTGGATGGCTTTCTTACCACCGCAAGGCTGCTTATCCACTCTGTAATCTTCTCAATAGGCAGCATAATTCCATGATTCTGTAGGCTCTGCAGTTTGTCTTTCAGTGGCTGTAGTAACGCAATGGGTACTTTTTGGCAATTTAACTGGCTTTACCTTGGTGTTAATCTCTAGTTTATAAACACAGTCTAGCCGCATGTCTCTCTGAAGCACATCTCTATACTCCCTCTGTATCACATCCTGATCCCAGGTAATTCCATCCAATGTGTCTTCAGTCACCCTGCTATCCACTTTCATGACATTCTGGAACTGTACTTCTATCACGTTCATGGCTGGGGCAGTCTTGCTGTCCCAAAGTGGGACTGCTGTCTCATCATCTTTGACCACAAAGTCCAGTCTGTATTTCTTCTATACGCTGGATTTCTTAATTTAATTTTACATTGCCCCCATTAGTTTTAAAACAATAAGCTTCTACATTGTTAACAGCAGGTTAGTCTCTTCCAACTGTATGTCTGGGTTCACTGAACTGATCAGGATAATGTTACAACTTTGCAACACAATCTAATTGAATTATATCACTTTCTTCCCAAGTAACATGGCTGCATATAGCTGCTTCCTAGGGTGCTTCCTAGGGTCTTCTTGTGCTGTGTTTACCACTATTCAGTCACCTACATAATGTCCTCATACTCACTGTTGCTCTGTTTGGTTACTGTGTGTACCTTGGATTCGTTTTTCTTCCTTCTGGACAAACACTTGGCTGCAAAATGATTACATTTGTCACAGATATGGCATTTTCCCCCATAAACCAGGCACTTCTCTTTTTGTCTTATGTTTTCTCCTACAGTAATTGCATGTGTCCACACTGTTGCCATCTACTGATGTTGTATATGGTTTTGATTTCTCTTTCTTATGTACTGCATGGACAGTTTCTGCTGACTTCCCTTCCAGACATCTAGACCTCTCTTTGGACAGCTCTGCAGGCCTGCATATCTCCAAGCTTTTCTCCAAAGTGAAGTCAGCTTCCCTCGGCAACAACTCTTGGCTTTGCAAATCTCACATCCCACGCACTGTCCAGTCCCCTCTGTTTAATATTTCCAAAATTGCAGCTGGCTGCTAGCACTTTTAAGTTGGTGCTCTGTTGAGCTATACCCTCCCCAGCTGAATGATCCCCAGTAAAGAAATTGTATCTTTCCACCATTTCATTCTTCTTGGGGTTACAGTGAATATCAAAACAAGCCATTTTCTAAGGTGCATTGGGGAATTTCTATGCACAGATGCTCACTTATCTCTCTCTGGTCAGGTACCAAAACCATTTTATTTTCACAGCACCTCCTTTATCTGTCATACCGATATCTACTAGAGGTTAAATTCCTCTTTCCAGCTCTTCCATACCTGAGTTAAATTCTTAGCTTGCAGGCTTCATGTGCCTGGAGGCTTCAGCCTCTCAATTTTCTGTTATCAGCCCTGTCTTGTAAAACAAACTGTGTACTGACAGAAGTATCCTTATCGCTGCAGTGCAGCTCTGAATGGTCTCTCCTGCTGTCTAGGGCTTGATTCCCACTGCCATCATGTTTTATGTTTCATTGAGTCTGGATCTTCTGGCATATGTCTTTTAACAATCCGCCCTCCTCTAGGACGTATAGTCTCTAGGCTCGGGGTTACTGGAGTCTCCCTTGAAACACTCTCTTCCTTTTGTCTTTTCTCTGGCATGCCCACTTCTAACAATGCCAGCTTGGGATTCTCCTGCTGTAGCCTCCGACCTGGATAGCTCATGAACAGCATCCAGCACGTAAGTCACTGCCAGTTATGTCTGTGCTGCAGCCAGCCAGCAACACCTTGGTGCTTATCAGCCTTAACAATTATCACAGGGTGACCCCAACCCACTCCTAGTCCCAGATTTTCCTGCAGAAATGTATGTCCTGCGCAGTCCAGCCCAGCCCTCCTCTGGACAGTGTGGCTATACTGAGTCTGTTATTCCTGAAAGAAAATAATATACACACAACTTGTTACCCCAAATGGAGTTAGCCAGACACTTCAACTTGATTAGATAAAACAATAAAACAAGTTTATCATCTACAAAGAGAGAGATGTTAAGTTAGTACAAGTCATGAGGTGTAAAAGAAATGGCCCTTAGTTTAAAAACTGCTCTATGACCTTTTTAATTTTACATGCCAGCAATCGAGTTCCATTTTGGTTTAGGTGAAGCCCATCCTTCCTGTACAGGCTCCTCCTTTCCCCAAAAGTTCCCCAGTTCCTAATAAATCTAAACTCTCTTCCTCACTCCATCATCTCATCATGCCTTGAGACACTGTAGTTCTGCCTGTATCTGGCCCTGCACATGGAACTGGAAGCATTTCAGAGAATGCTACCATGGAGGTCCTGGATTTCAGTCTCTCACCTAGCAGCCTAAATTTGGCCTCTCTTCTATCCTTCCCTGTGTCATTGGTACCTACATGCACCACGACCACTGGCTTCTCCCCAGCACCACACAAGTCTGTCTAGATGTTTTGAGAGATCTGCAACCTTTGCACCAGGCAGGCAAGTCATCGCGCCATTCTCCCAGTCATCGCAAACCCAGCTATCTATGTTTCTAATACCATACCTGTCTCTTCCTAATAACTGTAGTCCCTCCCCTGGGAGGTATCCTCAGTGCGAGAGGATACCTGGTGGTCATCTGGCAGGAGGGTCCCAACTATGGGATCATTTCTCTCTACTCCAGTTTGATGGTCTCCTTCCCTGAGACTTTCATCCTCTTCAACAGCTCACAGGCTCTCAAACCAAGGGTGGGGCCATTCTACGGTGTCCTGGAAAGTTTCATCTCTATACCTCTCTGTCTCCCTTGGCTCCTCCAGTTCAGCCACTCTGGTCTCCAAAGCCCATACACGGTCTCTGAGGGCCAGGAGCTCCTTGTACTGAATGCACACGTACCCATAAGGCAGGTAATCATACATGCTGCATTCAGTGCAATAACCTGGATAGCCCTGCTCTGTTGCTGGACTTCTACCTGCATTTTCTTTTTACTCCCACAGCTCTTGCCTTTGTTGTTGTTTTGTTTTTATCAGAGGGTGTTTATTTTCTTAAGCTTAAAGAGTGTTAATGAAGTATATCTAGCTACCCCCTATTCCCCCTCTAAACTTCCTCACAAAACTCCCCTGTTAGCTGCTCCTGTTCGCTAGCTCCTCTGGTCAGCTCCTTTGACAAAAGGACATAGAAAGCTGCTCTAAAACAACAGCTGGTGATTCACTTGTTGCAGGAGGGAATCCACAGGCAGTGTAAAGCCAGGGGTTTTTCCTGAATGGGCTGGGGGAGTGGCCAAGGGGAAGAGTGGTTGGAGTCAGAGGGCAATACACTAGCAGTCTAGCCCAGCATCCTGTCTTCAGATAGTGGCCAATGCCGCAGAGGGAACGAACAGAACAGGTGATCATCAAGTGATCCATCCCCTGTCGCCCATTCCCAGCTTCTGGCAAACAGAGGCTAGGGACACCATCCCTGCCCACCCTGGCTCATAGCCATTGATGGACCTATCCTCCATGAATTTATTTAGTTCTTTTTTTAACCCTTCACAACATCCTCTGGCAATGACTTCCACAGGTTGACTGTGTGTTGTGTGAAGAAATACTTCCTTTTGTTTGTTTTAAACCTGCTGCTTATTAATTTAATTTGATGACCTCCCCCCCTAGTTCTTGTGTTATGAGAAAAAAAAAAAACTTCTTTTGGGGGAATGAGTCAGATTTGAGAATCAGGAGGTCCCAAGCTGCTGCCACTACCTTGCTGTGTGGCCTCAGGTGAGTAATTTCACCTCTCTGCCTCAGTTTCCCCATCTCTTGCTTAGCCATCCACCTCACAGGGTGTTGTGGTGATTGATCAGCTAAGGAAGCTACCCTTCGTTTAAATTCAGGCCCCCTTACACCACTCTGGCAGTGAGTGTAAATGTAATTTATTCCCAGCTGAAGACTCCTTTATGCTGCCGAGCCATGTAAAGCAGCCATAACATAACAAAGAGTCAGGCTCAGTGTCGGCACGAAGTGTAATATATAATGTTCTATAACTGCAAAGTATTATTACTATTGAACAGGGTGCCAATAAACCCTCTTGTACCCTCAAAGCAATGTTATTTTCATATTATCTCATACCCGGCAAATCTAGCTGTGGTATGTTCCATTTCCTCCAGGCTGCTTTTTCCAAAAGTATTGGTTGGAACGCTGCAAAATGCAGTGGTTTTTAGAAGAAAATTAGACAGCCCACAAAGCACTGAGAGAGTGCTTCTCAGATTCACTTCTTCACCACATTCATTACATCAAGCTTTCTCATCAACTGTTCAGGACAGAATGAATCTCTCTTTTCATAAATATAATCACAAAAAGCATAATTTCGTCTTTCACTTGGAGCTAATCTACAAAATAATAATATGTTGTGCTTCCATATCACTTTCTGAGGTCCCCAAAGTCTTTTGCAAATATAAACGGAGCCTCAGCATCCCTGCCAGGTATACTAAATCCATCACAGAAATGGGGAAACTGAGACATGGAGCTGCTAAGCAACTGGCTCAAGATCACACACCCTATTTCTGATAGAGTTGGGGCAGAACTCACAAGTACTAACTTCTACTTTAGCCACAATACCACTTTCTTTTGAGAATGTCAGCTAATGAAAGTCAGTGGGCCTTAGGCAGGGTGCAGCTCATAGAATATCACAGTTGGAAGGGACCTCAGGAGGTCATCTAGTCCAACCTCCTGCTCAAAGCATGACCAATCCCCACCTAAATCATCCCAGCCAGGGCTTTGTCAAGCCTGACTTTAAAAACCTCAAGGGAAGGAGATTCCACCACCTCCCTAGGTAACCCATTCCAGTGCTTCACCACCCTCCTAGTGAAAAAGTATTTCCTAATATTCAACCTAAATCTTCCCCAATTTGAGACCGTTACTCCTTGTTCTGTCACCTGCTACCACTAAGAACAGTCCAGATCCATCCTCTTTGGAACCCCCTTCAGGTAGTTGAAAGCAGCTATCAAATCCCCCCTCATTCTTCTCTTCTGCAGACTAAACAATCCCAGTTCCCTCAGCCTCTCCTCATAAGTCATGTGCTCCAGCCCCCTAAACATTTTTGTTGCCCTCCGCTGGACTCATTCCAATTTTTCCACATCCTTCTTGTAGTGTGGGGCTCAAAATTGGACACAGTACTCCAGATGAGGCCTCACCAGTGCCAAAAAGAGGGGAATGATCACATCCCTTGATTTGCTGGCCATGCTCCTACTTATACAGCCCAATGCCGTTAGCCTTCTTGACAACAAGGGCACACTGTTGACTTATATCCAGCTTCTCATCCACTGTAACCCCTGGGCCCTTTCCTGTAGAACTGCTGCCTAGCCACTCGGTCCCTAGTCTGTAAGAGTGAATGTCTGCACTTGTCCTTGTTGAACCTCATCAGATTTCAGTTGAACCTCATCAGTTATAAAGATGGCTGTGGAGAGGAGGGTACTAAAAGAACTTCCTTACCTGGGTTTGAATCTATTCTGATATGGTTAATATGAACGCTTGGTCATTGGTAGCAGATTCATGTAGCTACGATGTAGCAGTGGTGCTGCACAGAATGGATTTCTATCTTGAATGGTCATTCACAAGTCATCTTGCAGCAAAAATCAGTATGGGAGGATTTAGGCTCCTTTAAATCCCTCAGGGTTGCATCTTCCAACCTCATTTGTGGTCGGCCTTCTGAACTACTTCCTTCAAACTCAGTTGTATAAACCTTCCGTAAAAGCGTACCCTCTTCTGAAAGTTGGACATGACCCCATCATGGCAATCACTTGTTCTCTCTCCTCAGTGGTCAGCCTAGAATGATCTGGGCTGCTCCCTTTTATATGGAGGCAGCAGTTGGAACAGGCCCAGCATGGTCAGAGGGACGGGACTTCCGCTACCCATAATGTGGGGTTAACACTTTCTTGCCCAATGCAGGATATGCATACACTGTCACAGGCTAATGTGTTATGCAATTTCGGGTCACCCAGAACTATTCATGAATTCACATTAAATTTGGTGAACTGTTTTGTCTGGTTTTCTTTTTTAAATGAAAACATTTTATGTTGACATTTTCAAAATGAAACATTGATTTTTTTTTCATCTGGAAATGATCTTTCATCTAGAAATTTCCTTAATTTTTTTTTTTTTTTAAGTGCTAACCCTCCCCTCCTCTCCGCAAAGGAAATGAAATGTTTTGGACAACCCTAAATGATTTTTTGTCACTCTTCTAATTCACAAAGAAAACAAAAAAAAATTCATTTTGGGTTGATCCAAAACCTTTTTTTTTCTGATTTTTTTGGTTCAGCCAATGAACCAAAAAACCAATTATTTGCACAGTGCTACTAGCAAAACACTTTTGGGAAAGCCAATTAGTTCAATTGAAACAGCACAGTGTCTCTTGAAACTTTGTGACTGTAAATTACAGCAGCAGCAGATCATGGTAGACAGGTAGATAAAGCTACCCAACGCCTTACTCCACAAGTAGACCCACTGGAATGCATAGGACTGCTCGTGGAGACGGTTGCTATTTAATGTGAGTAAGGATGGTAGAATCAAGCACAAAGTGTGTGAAAAGAATAACTGGGAAACAGAAAATTGTATATCATCTAAGGAGGCATCCCTTAATATCATTTACAAGTCTGAGGGCTGGTCTACACTAGGGGAGGGGATCAATCTAAGATACGCAACTTCAGCTACGTGAATAGCGTAGCTGAAGTCGAAGTATCTTAGATCAAATTACCTACCATCCTCACGGTGTGGGATCGAAGTCTGCTGCTCCCTCTGTCAATTCCGCTACCACCGTTCGTGTTAGTGGAGTTCCAGAGTCGACAGGAGCGCATTCAGTGATCGATATATCGTGTCTAGATGAGAAGCGATATATCGATCCCCGAGAAATCAATTGCTACCTGCCAATACGGCCGGTAGTGAAGACGTACCCTGAGGGACATTCATTGTGCCTAAAAACAATCAGATGTGTGAAAAGGGAGGCCAAATTTAAGAAATCTTGCCCATAAAGCGTGAGGATACGGTAAAAGTAAATTCACTGCTCTCCCTTCTTAAAACTCCCTTATTGCTACGAAAATGTGAGTGGACACCAAACTAATATATATAGTGCTAGATCCCCCGAAGACGTAAAAGGACCTAGGAACTGCGCTGATTTCGAGCAGCTGAGGAGCTAGCCCATGATTCCTTGAATGCCCTCTGTATGGCAAATCACAATCAGAAAAGGGAAAATGCGAACAATGGCCTTTGCAGGAAGATTTTTTTTCTTTCGGGTGAAACTCTTGATAAATCAGGGAAGCATCTTTTTCTATTGGTTTATAAACTGAGCAAAGACCTGACCAAAGGAAGCTGATGGGGCATGGGATTTTAAGGAGGAGTTTCATTTAGCTGATATTCCCCCTAGTGCTTTCGGCAAATACATGCTCAGTCGTCCTGCAAAGAATTTATCCAGCAACCTCAGACAGAGATGAGGACAACTAAGTCATTCCCCACAACTCTTCCCTGCCCCCCTGCCATGTACAAAAGAAAGAAAATCCCCCCAGTAATCCTGAACTAGTTTGGACAATGGCATCATTTCTCACATGATGCAGCTGGGAATTAGGCAGCTCTTTGAAATGTTCTTTCCTAGCAGGACCTGTTCCAAAGGTAGGGCTCACCCTACAATAAAATTGCCAACCAAGCCTCGCTCAGTAGAGAACTAATTTCGTCTCCTGTACACTTGATGAATGAAGAATTTCCTCTTGGGACTAAATTACAGGCCTCGTCAGGGTTGCTCTTTCGCGACCTGTTATTTAGATGTAATTTTCCAACAGGGCTGGAAAACATAGCCATGAGCTAGAATAGTATTTGCTGTGAACAGCTGCCACCCACCGTCCTTCACATCCCAAACCCTCTCCTCCAACGCCCCCCCTCTACGCGAGACCCACTTGCGTTACATCTGTCAGATCCCCATTGAGGTCCTTAATTAAACCACAAGAATGAGACTGCTCTTCGTCCCTGAGTCCTTGTTACACAAAGAGTCATGTCGTGTCTGAACATGCTCACAAACAGATGAGAAAGCTTCCCCCCCCCCCCCCGACACTGATGATTACAACCTTGTGTCGTGCTTTTCCCCTTTGGCTGGAAGATAGACTTCTGCTCCTCCTTCGGCTTTTTGAACCGTTGGAAGCTGTGTAAACACACAGCATGTTAGGAAGGTTCTGTTGATCTAAAGCCTGCTGAGCGCAAAGAGATTCCTTTAAAAACTCCCATCTCATGAAGCATTAGTGATACCTGTTTTGAGGTCAACAACGATAAGGTCTTAAAACCAAGGCAGAAACTTTCTAGCCAGTCATTGCCTGCCCAACAATCAAGACCGAGGAACGGCTGACTATTAATATTTAAAGGGGTTTTATAACACTCCAATAATTGTTCACGCTTTAATCCCAGAAGTCTATCTCCAATTAAGAGGTTGACTATTTTAATACAGAGCAGTAAAGCTGCATGTTATGGGAACATGTTGCAATGCAGTCCATCGAGCCATCTGGGAGTCACTTTGCAAAACAGGCATAAATCCACAGGGCATGGAAGTAATCCAAGATGCAGGCCTTTATTTTATCCATTTGCGCACACTTACGCCTTTCCTCTACGCAGACTGGGCTGTGTGGCCAGAGGGAGAAGGCTGCGCGGCACGCATAATTGAAAGTCTTGGAGGTGAAAAGTTGGGATCCGTGCCGTGTCGGTGACGATGACCAAATAGCCTGAAATAATTTGCAAACATAAAGCTGGTGTGGAGGCTAAACAGACTGAAGAGCCGCCGACAGCAAATTATATAGTTTTAGAATAGCATGAAGGAGATGGGAGAAATGCTTCGGGACAAATTCTGAGCTCATTTGCACCCAGGAGGGAAGAGCCGGGACCTTAATTCATAGCCTCGCCAGTGACATTCAGCATTTGGAACATGCCCTGGTGTACACCCCATGCAATCACATTCATGTCAGCTGGGGGCCTTGAATGAGGAGCAAAGCCAGAGCAGAGTCTGGTCCAGTGTATTCACATTCGTCAGTGGACGGAAGATGGCAAGGCCCTTGAAATGTTGGAAAGAGCAGATGCTTAGCAGGGAATGCCTGGGCTTTACCTAGTCTGATTACAGGATTTCATGGTAAAACAAACCCTCCTGGGGCATCCTGAGACCTATCTCATCATCTCCATGTTACGTGTTCCTTTTGAGGCCAAATGATGGCTGCTCTGACTAGCAAGAGATAGGGCAGAGAGCGCATGGAGCCCCTTCACTCAGCCCCCACCACAAATGCACAGAGACCAGCCACAATTTGACTACTTGAGACCCAGTCCTGCTCCCATTAAAGTCAGCAGGTATCTCTCCATTGACTTCAACAGATGCAGAATTAGGCCCTGGGTGTAACAAGGAACAGAGGGGAAAGCAGCACCCGTGCTGCCAATAGAATTAGCCCAAAGGAGGGCAAGTCTGGGTGATGCACTGGCCATTGGCTATAGAGCTGTGCCGAAGGGTATAACCAGATTGTGCAGGGAGCGTGTTGTCCATAGCACACAAGAGGGGGTTGATGTCTACCGTTAAGGCCCTCTGGTATTATGGTTCCAGGAGCCCTTGTCTTGGTGGGTAACATCTCCTAACTATCCTAACATGCCTCCCCCGAAGAAGCCTTTATTTTCCCCTTAATCCTCAGTGTTGTGTGAGGGGTATATAAAAGAGGTGTGTCCGCATACCCCTAAGGAGCATCGTCTACTAGCATGTAAGAATATGTAGCACTGTTCATAAGTTAGCAGGTTCAATAAATCTGTAGTTATGCACTGTAAAACACTTCCTGAGTCCAGCTCTTAACTCTCGGCTTGGAAAATAAGGATGCCTGAAAACTACATTTGGGCATTTAAATCCATTCTTAGGCCTGAAAAATAGGCACTTGTGTACCAACATAGCTATTGCAGAGCTGTGTGTTACAGATCTGTGTGCAACATATATTTATATTGAGATAATACTGAGTATACATATGCTCGTGACAGAGCCAGGTGAGTAATTCAGAATGAATGTTTTCCTACTTGCAAAGTTCTGTTCTTTTTCTGCTCACCTGTTATCTACCAACAGACCATGGTTTTCTTAAATTTATTCTTGATTTGAAAATAATTGCTCCTGCAAAAAATTCTTGGTCATTGCTGTTATTGCAGAAACCTACAGAAACTTGGAGGGAGGAGCACAGGGTCATAAAGAAAGGATTTGAAAGAGGAATCAGGCAGCCAGTCTGTGTGCACATGGCTGGAATGCTAGCTGCAGCTGCAGTATCTCTGTAAATAGCTCTCTTCATAAAAAGCGGTTTAGCTGTAGAAACATAAAGCCCTCACATGTTATTACCCAGCACATCAAACATGATGGCAGTGGTCAGTCTAGTGAAACCCACAGCAAGTAAGTCGGTGCAAATAGCAGGCAAATAAAGCAGCATCTAGAAGACTGCAAACAGGCAGCATGGGAGGATTCAGACCACTGGAAAAGCTTGATTTCCAGACAAAAAGACCTTGCCCAAGTGAGGAAATAAGAACTGTAGAACAAATACACAAGTTCAAGCTAAAGGAAACGAGGAAGCAGGACAGAGACAGACTGTAAATGCAGGCATCAGAGAATCATAGAATTGTAGAACTTGAGGAGACCTTGAGAGGTCATCTAGTCCAGTCCCCTGCACTCAAGGCAGGACTAAGTATTATCTAGACCAGTGGTTCTCAAACTATGGCCGCCACATGCTCTGGGAAAGCCCCTGGCGGGCCTGGCTGGTTTGTTTACCTGCTGCGTCAAGGTGAGGGAGGAGCTGTGTGCGCCCAAGATGGGATTTTGTTTAAAGGAGACCAAGCAATAATCCCAGCAAATTGAAGAGCTCACATCATAAGAAGGGTACACACCTCATACCTTGGGCTAAAACCCTGCCTGAGAAATGTGATCTGAAAACTGAAGGTGCGTTATGAAAAGTATGACATACCTGACCCACTATGCTCAGACATGGGCCACAGTACATTGCAGCAGAACTGAAACGATTCAGCTTCAAATGGGACCTTGAGCACAAGATGCCAACAGGACACCAACCAACAAAATGAACACAGCAACAGGGTAGAAGCACATCCCCCACCAACAGATGCGACACAAACATGTGAAAGGCTAGTTTGAAGAGCATCATACTTGAAGGGCGCTATGGGGTATAACAGACTGCAGTTAGGGTTCCCACCCATTCGATTTTTACCCAGACAGTCTGGCTTTTGGCTTCTGTGTATGGATATCCTTAGGGTTGCCAAGTGTCCAGTTTTGGGGAACCCTATATGGCACCCAAACCAAAAGTCCAGTTACCGTGGGGCAGGGAGTGAGGGAGGCACCAGGTCATTAAGCCATGCCAGCTCCTGTTCAGCCAGGGCCATCTCCTACCTGCAGGCAGGCTCCTTGAGGTGATCCAGCAAGTGACGGCAGAAGAAGGAAGAGGTGAAACAGGGTGGGGCCTTGGAGAAAGAGGTGGAGCAGGGCGTGGGGCCTCAGAGGAAGAGGCTGGTGGGGGGTGGGGCCTCATGGGTCCAGTTACCAGCAATCAGTGAGCTGGCATCAAAGCCATGTCCTTGTGGTGGGCTATGTCCTAATAAGTTCATCTCCAGCTAGTCAGCAAAGGACTGTGTAAAAGACACAACACAGTTGCTAAAAGGAAAGTTGTAGCAACCTGAATTGGACTTGGAGGAAGAAGTACGGGTTGTAGGAGGGAAGAATTTGGAGGAGGTCAGTCTGTGTGCACATGGCTGGAATGCTAGCTGCAGCTGCAGCCTCCCTAGAAATTGGTCTCTTCATAAAGAGCCAGTTTAGTTTTCGAGTCTCGTGCTACTATCCAGTACGTGAAAGAGTTTAGTTGTAGCAATAGCATTACTATAGCTCCCAGGGACCTGTCCCAGTTCTGGATTAGGGCTCAGCATGCCACATGTTGTACAAACAGAACAAAAAGACATTCTCTGGCCCAAAGAACTTGCAGTCTGTAGAGATTGCTCGATCAGTAGTTTGCTCCTGAGTAGATTATACAAGCATTCAGTACACCAGGTATTTTTATTGGACGTGTAGTTCAAATTGTGCATTTCTGCTTCCTGACTTGGCTATACCTTGAAACAAGGCATTAATTAACGAGAGAATTCAGACTGCATAGAGTTTAAACTGCAGCGTCATTTGTGCCAGCGTGAATGACAGCAACAGAGCAGATTTGTGGTACAACCCTATGACACAGGAGCAAGATAGGCTAGCTCACTGGAAACGGCTGCATTTCTCACCATTTTGGCGTAACAGGCCTATAAACACAGAGGTGACCCCTCTGTCTTTTATGAATCCAAAGGGGCAGCCACAGACCAATGTCTGATCTTGCTGTGCTGTGTTGTATGCACATAGGGTTAGATTTCCAAAGTCGGGTTTGCACAGCTGCATACACTTGGCTGAAATGCCCTCCTTCGCAGAGGGCCAATACAGCACTTAAGGGCTGGTCTACACAATGGGGGGATGGGGAGGGGAGAATCGATCGAAGTTACGCAACTTCAGCTATGTGAATAATGTAGCTGAAGTCGACGTACTTAAATCGACTTACTTTCGCGGAGGTGTGTTGACGGGAGACGCTCACCCTTGCACTTCTCGCTGAGGTGGAGTTCCGGAGTCAACGCTAGAGCAATCAGCGGTCGATTTATCGCGTCTATACTGGACACGATAAATCGACCTCCGCTGGATCTATCGCTGCTTGTCGATGTAGCCGGTACTATAGACAAGCCCTTAGTCTTAAACAGGACTTAAGTGGTGCACTGACATTCCTCTGGCCTTCTGCAGAGGGCAGAATTTCACCCAGGTGCATGTGCACAAATCAGGCATTGTCAGCCCATATGGCCAATTATATTTTATCAGCACTATCAAAATCCCCTTCAAATGCTTCCCCCCCCCCCCCCCCATTTACCTTATATGCAGGAAAGCATTGCTGAAAGTGCAACTTTAAAACGATCCCTTTACTGCAAAGGTCTGAGTGAAAGTGACGCATTTGCATATAACCAAGTCTCCTGGGTCATCTTGTTTGATGACACCCAATACACACCATTCTATGGGAAGCTAAAAGCAGTGTGTGCAAATATAGGCTCTGACTCTGTGGGTGCTCCAAGGCTGGAGCACCCACTGGCAGCTCCCCGCCCCTCCTGCCCAGCTCACCTCTGCCTCCTCCCCTGAGCGCGTTGCGTGCCTGCTTTTTCCCCCTAGCTCCCAGCACTTGCGCCACAAAACAGCTGTTTTGTGTGGCTGAGAGGGAAGGAGGAACGTGGCACGCCCAGGGAAGAGGCAGGGTTAGGGTGGGGATTTGGGGAAGGGGTCCAATAGAGGCAGAGAGGGGGCGGAGTTGGGGCGAGGACTTTGGGGAAGGGGTTCGAATAGGGGCAGGGAAGGGACAGGGAAAAGGTGGAGTCAGGGCCGGGCCAGGAACAGGGGGTGCGAGCACACAGCCGCACTGGGGAAAGTTGGCGCCCATGTGTGCAAATGCACACACACACACCCCTCTACAGCCTGCCACTTATGTGCTAATTACTAGTTAAAATTCACAAAGTCCGGTATTCCAATCATGCAGCTATAACTATAATGCCTTCTTTAGGGACACATCCAAGGATGGGCCAGCCCCTCTCAGGAAGATTATAGTTACAGAATTTCCTTATTCCAGAACTGTGTGCGTGTACCTGATAAGCCAGGCTTTGTGTTTGCTGGCTCGGAAATGAAAAGGTTCCAAGTCTAGGAAGACCTTAATTAAAGCCAATGAGGAATTTCAAAGTGATTAGAGTGGAGGGCAGCCCCCCTTCGTAAGCAGAACCCAGAAGTAGAGCAAGAATGGCCACTTGCCCTTTGACAGAGAAGACGGTGCTTGGAGGCAGAACAACTGATTCCTCCCCCTCTTGTTAAGTGTTACAGGACCTCACTATAGTCCTGTAGTTATTAAAGTTATTCAGTAAATATAGTGACCAGGGGGCCATATTTCCAAAACACGGTGGTGACACCTAGATTAGCCAACGCATCCTCAATTCGAGTGTGGAGCACTAGCTGGAATGGTACGAGACCCATCAGCCCTGTTGTAGGTCCAGTCAGCAAAATGTGCCCCTAACGGTATTACTATATTAGTATCTATCAATTATATTTATTACTAATGAATAAGGGCTAGAGCACCTCTTTGCAAACCCTGGAATGTCTTCTGTCTCCTTGGCAGACCTGAGGTCTGGTTTACGCTGGGTGCTCTTGCTCCTTTTTCACCAAGCTAAAAATTTCAGACGAGCATCTGATCTCAGCGCTCCCCTTCTGTACTATGCCTCACTCCCATCTCCAGCCACCTTGCAAAAGAGCAGCTGTAATGAGATGTTAATGCGGATGGACTGCAGCCCAGATACTGTTAGAGGAATGGTGAAGTATCTGAACCGGATTTTTTTCTTTGCATTTGAGTGTTTAGAGCAGTGGTGGCCAACCTGAGCCAGAATTTACCAATGTACATTGCCAAAGAGCCACAGTAATACATCAGCAGCCTCTCATCAGCTTCCCCCCACACTGCTCCCAGCGCCTCCCACCCACTGGCAGCCATGCTGATCAGCACTTCCTCCCAATCAGCTGTTTTGTGGCATGCAGGAGGCTCTGGGGAGGAGGTGGAGGAGCAAGGGCATGGCAGACTCAGGGGTGGGGGCGGGAAGGGGTGGAGGGGGGGCAGGGCCTGTAGCAGAGCCAGGGGGTGAGCACCCCCCAGCACACTGGAAAGTTGGCACCTGTAGCACCAGCCCTGGAGTCAGTGCCTGTACAAGGAGCTTCATGTTAACTTCAGAAGAGCCACATGTGGCTCCGGAGTCACAGGTTGGCCACCCTTGGTTTAGAGGAAGGCCCCTCCCTGGTATATGGCAATGTTGGACACTGGAATGGTGCGGGAGGGGCTCTCTGGGAGCAGCCCACATGTCTTAAAGCAATGTTGTCAACTGCTATGATTTTATCACAAGTCTCACAGGATTTGGGGTTTTTCATAAAGACCCAGCACCCAGATTCATGGACTTAGGTGAAAATCTCACCTCCCCTGCTAAAGTCAGTTTTTTGGTCACTACTGAAGGTTTGTAAGAACAGGTTACGCAAACACTTGTCGGGGGTGATCTAGGACCAGTTTACTTGCTCCAGCCTTAGCACAGAGGGCGTGGACTAGCACAGATGATCCCTTCTAGCCCTGCATTTCTCCGACTCTAGAGCTGAGAAGAAAAGCTTGACAATACGAAGCAAGAGCACCTGGAAGGCTCAGAGACCAGTAGGAAAATAAAATGCAGTCCAAAATTTATTATTAAAAAAAATCTCATGCTGCTTGAAGCCTCTGCTAACAGCTTTGGAACAAGTTTTGATTCTGCCCATTCATGGACTCTTTACTTAAGATGTTTGTCCTGAAATTGTCCACATCTACTGCAGCCCAACACTGGCACTTTACTATTGTCTCCTCTAGTTTCTTGTTCATCAGACTTGACTAACAGTCAGGGGTGGCTCTAGGCATTTTGCCACCCCAAGCAAGGCAGGCAGGCTTACCTTTGGGGGCTTGCCTGCGGAGGGTCCGCTGGTCCCACGGCTTCAAAGCCCCGGGACCAGCAGACCCTCTGCAGGCAAGTTGCCGAAGGCAGCCTGCCTGCCGCCTTCAGGGCGACCGGCAGAGCGCCCCCAGTAGCTTGCCGCCCCAAGCACACGCTTGGCGTGCTGGGGCCTAGAGCCGCCCTTGCTAACAGTTCTCATGCGGTTTCATCACCATCTTATTTTGGTGCAATCCTCCTGCTCCGTGCCATATTTTCCACTGCTAGCAGCATGATCATCAATACAAATATTGCAGACTGTTAGGCCATTGCCAAATTCCATGAAGCTGCTGTTAACCTGTAAGCAAGGTATTTAACTATATGGCATTAGGGTTAATTACACTGATGGCTCTGACGTGACTTTATAAGTGGTGGTAGATCACTGTTACTCTCCTTGTAAAAACATAGCGGCCTCATGAAACCTTCTGACGCAGCTCCATCTGCTGGCTCCAGATGCTAAACTGAGCTCATTCCTTGACTGCCTTTGCTTTCCTGGGGCTGTTGATCCACACTGAACATTTTAATTCTTCTGCCTGCGTTAGTTTCTGGCATGAGCAGCGGCAGGGTCAGGTCTGGTTTTAGCATATTTTTCCTTGCATTTTAAAGTTTATATAATCTGAGTCACCTTTAATTGTTCTAAGGTAAACAGATGAATCACCCTGGGGGAAATATACCACCAAAGGTCAAGGTTCAAAGTAAGTTGTTTCTCCCCCTTTGGGTTTAAATAAGGAAAACTGGGCTGGTTGGAAAATAAAACTATTTTATTTGGGAGTTTAACAGACACTGACTGATTTTTTTAGTTTCCTGGACCCTTTACTTTTACATTGGACTCTGGATAAACAGGTATTAGAGCCACACCTGCCATGGAAAGAGCAGCAGGAGTTCAGCACACTCTGTTAACAGAAGCTCTCTTGTTCTGGCTACAGACAGATTCTTGATAACTTCTGATTCAGGCTGTTCGTACTGGGCACGCTTTTCCTTTCGGAAAGATCCTAATCAGTCAACGAGAAAACATCATAAAAAAGGAGCAGTGTGTTAATATTTTTGGAAACTTAGCTATGATGGCTGGAAATCCCAACACTCACTGCTCTGATTTCGTCTCCATTTGAGAGCCCATTAATAATAAGCTGTCATTTTTTCTCAACGTCATCTGTCAGCGTGGATGGAGGCTCCAGTTATTGGCTTTCGGGTTAGCAGTCCTGGCCCATGCAAAGCCTCACAAGGATGAAGGGTTGTCTCCCCTGTAAACTGGGGATACCAAGAGTTGCTGGATGTGTTGTGAAAACAAAAGCATTAAAGACTGAGAGGCGTGCAGGTGATGTGATAATAGGGGTCATATAAGTATCCTGGAGCCCCAGTTTTCCTGCCGGAATGTAAATAAGAATATTTAGGGGCCACACTGACAAAAAGTTATTTTAGCGCCTAAAGATGCATACAGGCAGGTGCCTAATGGATTTACAGAAGTGCCCAAGCAGGTTAGGTGCCTAATGCCCATGGAAATCAATGAGACTTGGATGCCTAACTCATGTAGGCACTTTTGAAAATCCCACTAGGTGTATATACCTGCACCTTTAGTCACCTCAACACCTTTAAAAATCTAACCCCACAATGCAAGGCTTTTTTAAAGTGCCTAAACATGGATTTTAAGAACCCAAGTTTAGACAACCTGGTTGGAAAAATGTTGGCCCTAAATCCCAAGGAATAGATCTAGCTCCGTTTTCATGTGAGCTTGAACTACGGTAGAACCTCAGCATTACAAACACTTTGGGAATAGAGGTTGTTCGTAACTCTGAAATGTTCGGAACTCTGAACAAAACGTTACAGTTGCTCTTTCAAAACTTTACAAGCAAACATTGACTTAATACAGTTTTGAAACTTTACTGTGCAGAAGAAAACTGCTGCTTTAACCATCTTAATTTAAATGAAACACACAGAAACTGTTTCCTTACCTTGTCAAATCTTTTTTTTAAACATTCCTTTTATTTTTTTTAGTAGTTGTACATTTAATACAGTACTGTACTGTCTTTGCTTCCTCCCCTCACCCCCTTCTCTCTCTGCTGCTGCCTGGTTGCGTACTTCCAGTTCCAAATGAGGTGTGTGGTTGACCAGTCAGTTCGTAACTCTGGTGTTCATACTCTGACGTTCTACTGTATTACCAATATTCCATCCTATGGCTTTTAAAGCTGCTATAATCAATCCTGAAAATCTCTCTCTCCTTTTCTTTCCCCAAAGGGATCTTTTGATTCCATCCATAAGACTTCCTTGATGAAATCTGTTTATACTGATTTTCACTCTGCTTGCTCCTCTGGACGAGCTTAAACAAAACAGTCCAAGTCCTTTGACTGTTTCACCATTGTACACACTTATCACAAGGCCTCGGTCACTGCAAAAAGCACCTTATTTCTCTCACAGTTTCTCCCCTGCCCTCTCTGAGGAAGTTAAAGCAGCATTGAAGCCAGAGCCCCATCAACATTTTGGAAACTAAAGGGGCTCGTAACAACACTGAGTCTGTTTGCATTTACATTACAGTTACCTGAGATCTCTTGTGCATTTCATCCATGGGACTGAGTGTCTCTCGGTTTTTTTGTTTTCGTTGTTGGTAACATTGGAGTTCTTCTGTCTGGTTCCTTAGTTCTGCCTCTATCAGTAGCTTCCACAGGCTCTTCCAGCCCAAAGGCTGGAGACCTGGCAAGGAAGAGATCCCACAAACAGAGCAGCTTCTGTGTCACTCCTGCAGTTATCTGGCTGGCTACCCTAACTTTCTGCTGAAGCAAACAAGTGCCATGGTACAGGTGGAAGCAGATAACTTTGGGGCTGGGTGAGAAACACACATAATTAGTTATGAATTACATTTCATATCAATGGCCAGGAGGGATCAAGAAACAGAGGAGGCAAAATTCTTCCTACTCAGGTTGATCCAAAAACCATTGAAGTTATTGGAAAAACTTGTCAGGTATTGCTATAGGCTGTGGATCAGGTCCATCATACAAGTGAAGGGAATGCAAAAGGAAATCTGCGTACATGGTACGGAGTGACAATTCCAGCAGCCTTTTCCCTGGCAGATCGAGTTCAAAAATTGTTTTGCTGTGGAATAAAGCAAAAAAAAACATGGTGGGGGAAAGACACACATGTATGATGGCGAGTTCAATATTAATTTCAAAGATAGCATATGCTACATTTCCACACACCTAATAGAAAGTCACCAGTAACGAAATAGATTGGTTTGCCAGAGATAAACATTACAGCTCTCACATTCTTGGTTCTTTCCCTCTCCTCCTTTCTCTGGAGAGCTTTTTCAGATGATTTCTTTCAGTTTGACCTCCGGGCTGTTTGAAAGATTTACTGAGTGCCTTAAATATAGTTATTTTTGCAAAACTGATGTATAGCATTAACTATAGGAGAGTCTTTCCAGTGATGTGCAAATAAGTCAGGGGAGAAGAAGAAGAAGAAAAAAAAAAGAGTGAACCAATAAGGTAACCAAACAGGAATGTAAACTGAATAGAGCCCTTTATGCACAAGGTGAAAGGTTCAGTTTTTTCCAGAATTTAACATATTGAAAAGCTTGTGTCAGAGCCCACACGCTCAACTCCTTTTGATACTCATCAATGTTTTTTAAACTACCCTGATGACTATGTGTATTACTCTGCACCTCGAAAAATGTTGCTCTTGGAAACTCACTGGTAAATATAAATACGTGGTCGGGAAGCATAATCTTATTGTAACGTATGTGCAATCCCAATTCAGATCGGTACGACCCGGCTTTAGGCTCTACAAGATGTTTGGCAGGGTTCTTGTTGGTTTTAAGCAAGTCATTTGATTTGCGATCCCCGCCCCCCTGCATAAATTCCCTCCTTAATGCAAACCTGGGGGCAGATCCTTAGCTGGTGTAGATAGGCTTAGCTGCATTGACACCCGCTCATTATGTTTAATATATAGGAAGAATTAGTCATACGGGCCCCAATTCAAAGAACTAGCCCTATTCAGTATAGTCCTGGGAGTTTGCCATTGACTTTGACGAGCCCTATGCTTTTCTTGCAGAGGGATGTTCTTAAGTGTTTTCTGAATTGGGTCCCAAGTCATAACAACTGGAAACGGGCCCAAACCAAACCCCAGCTCAAAACGCTTTCTAACTTTGTGGCAGTTTGTAACTCAAGCCCATCTCTAATAGCAATGTTGCTTTGCAAGCTGGCTGGCTCCTTTTACACAAATAACAGAGTCCTGCCGAAAACAAGGAAGATATACATTTCCACATGGTGTATAATTTTCTCCATCCCTTCCTCCTGCTGCCCCTCCATGAATTCTCTCTCCTTTCACACACATATACATGCGAAAAGGGCTGAAATACAATAGACCATTTAAATTGTTGCATGGAGGGGAGGAGGAAGTCCAGTAAGGGTGAAGTTTATCATAATCAGGCTGGGAGTCCTGGCCTGACGTCACTGTCTACCAAACCGTTTCACATCAGCAATGACACTGCCACACACCATTTTCGCACGCACACACTAGGGCTCACAGCATCCCCAGTATCCGGGCTGAGGCAGTGACTCTGGCGCTAGGGTGTGTAATCTGCCCTGCCCTCTGTGGTGCTCTGTCTTCCTCTAGTGGTGGCTGGGCCAAAGACAGAACACCACGAGCCTGTTACAGAGCTGGGTCCTTTAGTTCCAGTTGTGGAGCCCATGCAGCATTGCAACCCCAAAGGCCCAAAAATGAGGAGTCAGACCCCATAAAACTTGAGATTTAAAAAAAATTAAATAAAACAAATACTGAAAGGAAAATTCATTTCCAACCAAATAAAAATCATCAAAATATTTCAATTTTTGTAAATTTAGGTGAAACAATTTGGCAAAACCAGCAAGAATTTACATGTTGCCAAATGTGCATTTTTCTCTCCCCGCCATATCCCCCAAATTTTCCCCAGCTCTACTCTTTGGGACCTTCTTACCCCTAGAGTGAGATCCCTTCAGCTCCGAGTTGAATTACATTGGAGAGGATTTGTAAGGAAGTAAGCACCTCCCATTCTGTACCTGTCCAGGGATCACGGGCAGAGGGTGGAGCCCCCTTCAAGGGAGATTCTGCCCCTTCCACCCACCCCCTCTCCTGCAGCCAGAGCCCCGAGACCCCGTGCCATTCCCCACAGCCAGAGCGATGAGTCCCCCCCCCCCACTGCATAGAGGAGTCCTGAGCATCCCCCGCCCTTGGCGGGAAGAGTCCCAGGCCAGCCAAAGCCCCAAACCTCTCTCCACACTTGCCCAGAGGTGCCCCGAGGCCTTCCCCACACACCTGTCCGGAGGAGACCCTGGTCAGCCACACCACACCTCCCGTCCCCAGACCTCAAGCTGCTGTGAGGAAAAGCCTCTCACTCTCATCTAAAGAAACTTTTTATATGCCTCATGCAGGTTCCAGGATGGCTGAGGAGACAGTATTTTCTGCTCAGCTTCCTGGGTTCAATCAATCATCTCTCTAGAGTCCAAGGAGATTATTGATGAACCCAGGAAGCTGAATAGCACATGCCACCTCCTGAGCCATCCTGGGACCTGCCTGGAGCATAATACAACAAAAACGTCCCCCCAAAAGCTTGCAACTGGGGATCTGGACGCAGCAGCAGTGCCTCCTCTGGTCTATTACACCCACCGTCCATGGCAGGGGTGTCAGTCTATCACTGTGCATGGATCCTGGGTGACTGGGCAACAAAATGGCAGATGAAATTCAGTGTTGATACATGTAAAATAATGCACATTGGACAGCATAATCCCAACTATACATACACAATGATGGCGTTGCCCAATTAAATTAATAGGCAGCAGGTTTAAAACTAACAAAGGAAGAACTTCTTCACACAATGCACAGCCAACCTGTGGAACTCCTTGCCAGGGGATGTTGTGAAGGGGAAAACTAGAAGTAGATTAAAAAAAGAATTAGAGGATAGCTCCATCAATGGCTATTAGCCAAGAAGATCAGAGGATGTGACCCCATGCTCCTGGTGTCTCTAAACCTCTGGCTGCCAGATGTTTGGACGCGATGACAGGGGATGGATCACTTGGTGACTGCCCTCCTCTGTTCATTCCCTTTGAAGCATTTGGCACTGGTCACTGTCAGAAGAGGGGATACTGGACTAGATCCACTGTGGCCATTCTTATGGTTGTTTCAAATTAACTCAAACACTTTTTTAGTCAGGAACAGGGTATTAATTTTTTAAAATGTTGGGGATAACCCTTTATAAAAACAAGGCCGCTCAGTTTAGTCTTTCCCAAGGAATTATCTCATTCCTTTGCATTGCTGAATCTGTTTACTCTCATTACTTTCCATACAATATGGCACAGAATTTAAACAAACATCTTCAAGGAAAGGGATACTCACAATTTCTAGTAGTCTCAGCTTGAGTCGAAGATTCCAAGGCTAGACGAGACCATTGTGATCATCTAGTCTGACCTGCTGTATAACACGAGCCATAGACGAGTGATGGGAGATGTCCATTCATGAACTAGTAACATCAGCTATAACAAGGGATCACACTTTACAGATCGGTCCATTGATAAGTACACCTGCAGTACTAGAGTATTGTAGGAGCACATAAGACCTTTACACTAGGGCTGATGGAAAATTTTCCATCAAAAACTTTTGTTGATGGAAAATTGGGTTTTCAACCGAATGCAAATTTTGGTGAAGGAATCATCAAAAATGTTCACTGGAAAAAATGAAAACCAAAACTTATGAGTCAAAAATACAGAATTTTTTAGGGCTTTTCCTGAAGTTTTTTTGGTCCTGGTAGTTTTGAGTCAAAAAATTTCTGTATTTGGGGTTTTTGACAAGAAGTTGAAGTTTTCCATAGAACCCAGCCTCCCTACTTTCTCCCCCAGTTTGCCAGCTCTGCTTAATGCACAGCTTGACAGCCCATCATGCCTCAGATGGAATACAAAGAACAGAAGAACATGGGCCAGATCATGTGTTGGCACAGCTCCATTGACTTCACCTGAGGATCTAGCCCTTTGTTTCTAGCACCTGCATTCAGAAACCCTGCTTATGTAGTGGAAGTCTGTTTTAAACTAACGAGAAGCATTGTCAAACCAGGCCAGACATTTTAAAATGAACTCTGTCTCCATGGGTGATAGTTCTGCCTGGCCCACGTGCAGGGCCGGTGCAACCCCTTAGGTGGTCGCGTAGGGCGCTAACATTTGGGAGGCGGCGACCATGGCGGCCAGATCTTCAGCCGCCCAGATCATCGGTGGTTTTTCTGGGGCGGGACCTTCCGCCGCCTTTGTCAGGGGCAGTATTTCGGAGATGGGACCTTCCACCACCTAGGGTGCCAAAAAAGCTGACAGTGCTCCTGCCCACATGCAGCGTGGATGAGAGGGCCAGGCAAAATTGCAATCCTTTTGTTCAGGAAAGTACAAGTGCTGCTCTGTCCTTACTCCCCTGGTGGCACCTGGTGATTGAAAGAGAGCAGGGAGGGCAGGAAGCGGTGCCATGACTCCATTCCTGTCCTATGCAACAGATAGCAAAGGTGGGTAACTGAGCAGTCTGCCTCCCTGGGAGAGTCTCTTCTGGGGCCAGTGTGACTCTGCCCCACTCTTTATCCTGGGCAAGGCCCAAATGGCACAACGGAGATCCCTGTATTTAAAGGATAAAAATGTATCCAAGTTGGACAAAGTGACACACATGCAGCCCCACTGTGCCAGCAGAAATGAATCATGCCCTGTGTCTGTGCAGCACTTTAGCACTGCAAAGTGCTATGTAAGTACTGAGTGTGATTATTACTCTATTTAACATAGGAGTTCCTTGGTTCTCAGCTCTCTGCCAGCAACTGAAACCATAAGAAATGGCAGTAGGAATAGAAGGCAAAAAAAATCCCATTTTCCACTTTTTACTTGTTCTGTCTCAGGCCAGATTAGAGCCAAAATGTCCAATCAGCTGCACTGTTTTCTCCTGCTGAGGGGGATTCACCCTGCCTGAGAACAAGTGCTTGGTCTTTAAAGGTGAAGGGTGATTATGGGCCACTAATTGAGACAATTCTGCCTGGAGGTTTTGTGGTATAGACGAAAAAGCTCTGCCCCTCAGAAATAGATGCTTGAATGTAACCTAAACGGAAAGGTGACTGAGTCACTGGAAACACTTTGTTTCTTTTGAATGCTGAGGGATCTATCGATATCATGCCTTAATCAGAACTCCGGCATGTTCTCCTTTGACATAGGGGAAGGAGGAGTTCTTCTTTCAGCCTAAGGATAATGTGTGACTTCGGGGTTTTACAGTAAAGCCGGTGAGAAACTAGGCTTTGCCCACCTGTGGAAAAACCAGCAAGAGGGCCAAAAATAGTATTTAGAAAACTCTGTTTCCACTCAGACATTTTCCGAAGTAACGTGCATTCGCAGGCCAGGTCGTACATGCAGAGGAAGAACCCCTCATGCTGATTCCTGGGGTCCTTGGTAGCACAGCTGTCTTTGTCATTCCCTATTTCCCCTTGGAGTTGGTTTGCAGGCCTGGAGCAGGAACCCTGAGCACGCATCAAACGGTCAGCATAAACTCCCAGCAAGGTTTGCCGGGGATGATGTTCATAGATTCACAGAGTCCGATACTCATTTACACTAAGGCTCCCTTACACCAGTCCGGCAGCGTAAACGGGACAGAAAATTGGTGTGAATGTAAAGCAGTGTAAAGGGGCCTTAGTGTAAATGAGTATTAGGCCTATTGATTTCAAAGCCTAAAGATTTAAGGACCTGTAATGCTACAGATACATTGGATTAGCGTAGAGGTGTGTCTACGGGTTTCAATGAAGCAGAGGATGCTCCGGAATTGGCTATGTTACCCCATCTCGCAACAGTTTTTGTTTGTTTGAAGAATGGGGGGTGGGGGAGGTTAAATGATTTTGCTGCACTTTTCCTCAGAGAGTTGAGAGAATTATCGTGTCTTGAGAACTGCTCTTTTAGGATAAGAACTTCACATGCCAACTTCCAAAGCTTTGGGAGCTTCTCCCAGCTATCCAAACCTCTGGAAATCTCACTACAGCAGATGCCGTCACAAACTTGCCAGAACTTTCTGAATCCAGTCAGGCCACAAATACCATGAGAAGAGAGTTTCTCCCCCAGTATCTCAGCACTTCTGTTTCCTGGCCAAGCTGGAAGTGGTCAGAGCAGAAGTACACAAACATTGTCCAAAGTTAGGCCTTGCCTACACAGGAAAGTTTTATCAGTTAGACCCATCTAGTTTAACACATATCGTTATACCAGTATAATCCTTGGGTGGACATTCTTATTCTTGTGTAAAAGTAGTTTGTTTGTTTTTCAGTTTAGCTTAAGCCCCTTCCCAAGCGACAAAGTAAACTGGAAAAAAAAAAAAGGCACTTCTATATTGGAATTAAAGTGTCCCCCAGGGGCAGGAGGGTGGGGGTGGGTTTGGTGGCAGGGGCAGGAATAGGAGCAGTTATATCTGGTATAACTAGGTGGGTTTAAATTCACATCTCAGACTAAACTGAAAAAAACACAAAGCTTGTAGACATGGTTTTAGTTAATCTCTAACATATTTCAATTTTTATTTTAGGTAAAGCCTTGGTTACTATGGCTCCAGTCGAGCAAAGACTTTAAGCACCTGCATAATTTTAAGCATGTAAGTTGTCTCATTCATTCCTATGGGACTACTTACATGCTTTGAACTCTGCACAAGCTGGATCAGGGCCTACGTCTGAACTTGACTGACCTCCCCTCGTCACAAGACTACAATACAAAGCAAAACTGCTCTTATACCCACCTTCAAAGTTCTATCTGAAGCACAGCTGGAGAGGCCAGACAGTTGGCAAAGTTTGCATTGCTTTGTTCACCACAGTATAAATTACCCCCGATTTTCTTAATGCCCCCTGGGCAGCAATCCTCTAAAAAAGCATCATAGTCAAAGCACATTGTCGATAGACTAAACCACTTCATACAGCTTGAAGTGAACTCTGCGATGTATCAAGGCATTGATGATGCTATCAAAACCAAATCAAAAGGAGTTCATATCTCATGAGAAATGTTGCTATTTAGTGTGCATGTTTTCAAGTGCTGCAGTTTCTTTCTTTTACCAAAATATTTCTAGGTGGAGATATGTCAGCCAGAACACTGATTTAATTGTGGGTTTTAACAGCTCATTATAAAAGGCATGAATTTAATTGGCTCTTGTCAAAGTAATAACAATTAGTGTTAAATTGTTTTATAGCTCAATTCTCTTGTCTACAGGACAAATTGAAAGGAATGGTTTTGTAATGATTGATAGGGAAGGTGTTAAAGCGATGCTGTCAATTTAGTTTAGGCTCAAAATTTAGGTTATTGGTGAACAACAACAACAAACATAGGAAAAGGGGTTTTGGAACTCCTTTTGGCCCAGGTCCTCCCCCATTAATCAGATTCCTAATCTAGGCCCTGAGCCTACAAATTGCACCACATGGAGGGAGCCCGTATTACAACATAACCCCAACATGATTGTAAAGGAGTTAATCTATGTGTTGTGGGGTGGATCAAGTCAATCAAGTCAGCTGATTTCAAAAAGCACCTTTTTTCTTAATCTAGACAAGATCTCCCAGTAGGCAGGCCCGGAGCTCAGAACACTAGGGCCCTGGTTTTGGCTGGGACCACTTGGTGCTACCGCAGTATAAAACATACATAATACTTATAAAGAAAGTGATCCTATCCGAAGAGTTATTAGGCACCTGCATTACTTGGAAGCAGGTACCAAATGAAGGGCAAATTTGACCCAAACTTTTTTCATCTTGACAGCATCCCTTAAAAATACACTTTGAATACTGTACTTAGCCGTACAAGCTTTTTGTTTCTCTCACATGTTTTTCTGCAAACACATGCGAGAGAAAAAGATGGCTCTGTTTTGGATGTTCAGTAGCTTGGAATATGACAATCTATTGGAAAACACTGACCTTTTCTGTTTTACGGATTGCATCGGAATCCTTACTTGGCTTTCAGGTTGCTCTGTAAAGGCCTTTCCCAGTGGAATGCCCACCACTCCCACTGGAGCTGAGGATGCTTAGTGGGAAAGTTACTAGGAAATCTGCACCTGTCACCCTTGCTGGCCATTCTCAGGCTTTTAGCTGTCAGAGTAGAGTCAAGTGATTCTCCCATTCTCAGACTGGGCCCTGGCACTAACCATGATTACCTTAGCAAGTCTGACTTAGGCTCAGACCCTGAAGCTCTACTTACTCTGGGAGTAATGACTGATTCAGAGCGACCAGGATCGCTTGGTAGACTTGGTATAAGCAAACAATGTGCATTTTAATGCAACTTAATGTAAACATACACATGTAGAAACAAAGAATGTTGGCCATACTTCTGGGATGGGGGACTCTACCCTGGGAAGCAGGGACTTTCAAAAAGTTTTGGGGATCCAGGTGGATAATCAGCTGAACACAAGATCCCAGTGTGATGCTGTGGCCCAAATAGCTAATGCTGTCCTGGGGTGCATCAACAGTGAAATCCTGAGTAGAAGCAGAGAAATTATTTTACCTCTGTGTTTGGCACTGGTGCGACCGCTCCTGGAATACTGTGCCCAGTTCTGGTGCCCACAATTCAAGTAGGATAAATTGGAGAGGGTTCAGAAGAGATCCACGGAATGATCAAAGGATCCGAAAACATGCCAACATGTTCGTACCATGCCTAGCACAATGGGGCCTAGATCTTGGCTGGTCCCTAGGCACAACTACTATATTAAAAAAATAAATACAGACAGACAGACATACCAGGTGTGGGCCCATTGTAAAGATTTGTGCTGTCTTTATGCACTGCTCAGCTCTTCTCTTTCATTTTCTGACTGTTTCGTCAGTCTGCCTGAGCCATCTAACACACGCTGTCAGCTGTCCCTGCCAATATGTTTGCACAGATGTGAACAGACTCTAGGTTAGTGCCACCTCCGTTAGTGCCACCTCCTTTTGTAAGGAAAAATGACACAACTCCACTGAAGCCAATGGAGCTTCGCTATTTACATCAGCTGAAGATCTGACCCTTATTGTTCGAGCTGTGCAAATAACTGATTTTCAAGTTCACTGCAAGTTCAAAAAAATAATAATCAAAAGCAAACTTTGTTTTCGTCGAACAAAACATTTCATTTTGATTCGGAGACTTTAAGATATTTTTTAAAAAAATACAAATGAAAGAAATTTTGAAACAAAAAGTCATTTTCAACTGAAAAACCAAAACGTTGGGGTTTTTTTTGCCTCCTCTCTTCCCCCAGCCCTCCCAACATGAGTAATTTGGTGAAGCTGACATGAAGTCACAAAATGTTTTGGTGTTGCCAAATTTGCATTTTTTGGTCAAAAAAGGTTTCAGATGAAAATTTTCACCCAGCTTTACTTATTATCTATGACAGTAAGAGCTTTAAGTGTCAATCCATTGTTCCTTTCCATTGTTCACCAAGACATTTTTGATTGATGATTCACAACCACTCTTACGGACGCAAGATTGGCACGCGTGTGAGGCAGTTTGCACTTGGAGGCTGGAGATGTATGTTTCTGTGACGGAAAAGGACAATGGTATCACTGGGTTTTCCCCATCCCTACCTTCCAATGTTTGTTCTTATGGAGATTCTCCCCTCTTTGCCTTGTATGAGCATCGCTTGGCTTTCAGAAATAGGATTTGAAAAATCAGTCCACAAGGTGCTGTGAGCGGAAACAGCAATTCTAAACTGAATGACTATGAGGAGAGTTGTTTTTTGAGGCAGGATGATATCCCACTACAAAGGTAGGAGGGGCCAGGATGGCTGTGGAGAAATGACATGGACTCTAAGAATCCTTAGATAAGACGACATTCCTAGGGTAGTTATGGAGAAATGGTTCTAGAAAGTTTTAAGCTGGTGACCCTGATGATGATGGAGCATGCTTACAAAGATTATAGTGTCAAGGCACAGGCAAAAGCCAGAGCTTTGTAGGACAATTGTTGCTTGTTTCATTGACTTAAAAAGACAGATTGAACTTTGCAAAAGGCAAGATAATTGAAAGCAGTTACATACCGGAGAGACGGATCCCATTTTCCCTGTGATTTAAGATTATTACTCAAGGTAGATGCCAATTTCAGAAAGTCACACAAGCTAAAATGGTGGAAGGCCTGTAGACTTTTATCAGGACCAGAAATCTGCCACCAGGCTTAATTTAATCCTCCCCATCTCCAATACAATATAAATGTGGCTACTTCCAAGAACACAAGGAAGCCAGCTTGGAGGAACAACAAAGTTAAAAATGACTGATCCTTTCAGGATTCCCCAGAGGGCTCTAATGTGGATTTGGCCCCTCTGCCTGTCTAGGCCACAGGCAGAGAGCAGGGAGGACAGCCCTGGAAACTCTGAAGCTGAAAATGCACCCAGACAGCTAACAGAAACGCAGAAAGGCACAATTCTCCTTACTGAGCAAATGCTTTCTGTGCATGTGTAACACTGACAGATGCCAGTCATCAGCGGGGGGGATCAAACCGGGGACCTCAGTGCATGAGCCTCTACAGCATGAGCTAAAAGCCAACTGGCTGTTAGCTAAGGCTGTAGAGCAGACTCATTAAACTTTCTCTCTCTAAATGGTCTTGAGGCCACTAGATGGGACAGAACACCACACCCAGGTGGTGTGTGGGTTCCATATCGAGGTCTCTTCCAACCCTAATATTCTATGATTCTACTTCCCCTAGCTGAGGAAGCGTGTCCTGAGCTTCGGAGACTTCCCAGTTGAAATCCTGGATGAGTCCCCAGTAGTAACATCGACAGATCCCAGAGACGTGTGGGTTACACATGGAACAATACATGACATTAAACGTGGTCCAGTGCTGGGGTGTCACTGGTGGAGCACAAAATCAGGAGCATTGAGAGTCAGATTCTCCATTACACCATGACCATTTTGCTCTTCTTACGTGGAGATTGGGAGGGGAAACTTTGCCAATGCAAAGCTGGTGGAGGCAGCTCTACCATGCTCTGTACCAGCTCTGTCACCTGCTGCCCTGGAACCTCCATGCCAGAGCAAAGGGAGGAAGGAGTGGGGGAAGGGCATGTAAGGATAAGGCCTTTTCCTGTAGCCATCTTGTGAGGTCTGAGGGCCTTTGTCTGCAGCCATATTAGGAGAGCAGCAGCCATGAGCTAAGAAGCAGAAAGTCACATCCTCACATTCTATCTAAATTATATTAAAACAACGTACTATTGAGCTGTTAAGAAGGCTCTATCCTAATGGCACCCACCATCACCAGGTAAAGAAACAGCTTAAGATGGTTAAAGAAAACTTTGTTTGATAGCATCCTGTCTGGCAAGAAATCACTTAGCAACAGTTGTGACTGTGAAATCCCCATTTATTTATTGTTTTGTCTTTATGGTCTCCACTTCTCTACTGTTTATCTGTATAGTCTCTGTCTGGGGCCACGTCTATACGACGCGCCATATCGGCGCGTTACAATCGATTGCTCGGGGATCAATATATCGCGTCTCATCTAGACGCGATATATCGATCCCTGAGCGCGCTTACATCGATTCCGGAACTCCACCAAAACCAACGGAGTTCCGGAATCGACATGGCGAGCCGCGCACATCGATCCCGCGCGGTGAAAACGGGTGAGTAGATCGATTTTAGATAATCGATTTCAGCTACGCTATTCTCATAGCTGAAATTGCGTATCTAAAATCAATTTTCGCGCGTCGTGTAGACCTGGCCTGGTTCTTTGATGGTTTCTGTCTGTTACAGAATTAATTTTACCAGGTATAACTCAATTAAGGTGGCAGGGTATGATTGGTTAAAGAATTGTCTTACAATATGTTAGGATTGGTCAGAAAATTGTTTAGTAATATTTTAATAAAATGATTGGTTAAGGTAGAGCTAAGCAGGACTCAAGTTTCGCTATATAAACTGATCTCCAAGAAGACTAGTAGAAGGAACAGAAGGAAAGACCTGGAAGAAGAAGAACTCACCTCTAAGACAAAGCCTAAGATCAAAGCTGATAAAAATCCTCGGCACAACCGTGACGTGCAGCAACCAGAATCCAGACGAGACTGATCTTGCCTGCCAACAGGAAAAGTCTGCCTGCGTGATCAGGATTGGTGAACATAGCATTGTATGCTTAGCATGTGTTATTCTGCTTAGTAACTGTTTATAAATAGAGGATAAGGATATTACTGTGTGAAGCTTTTTCACTGGTAAAAAGTTCTGCAAACCTGCAGAAGAGTACACCCTGAGCCCTAAGAACTGGGTAAGAGTGGGTATTTAAATTAACCAGATTACACCCTGGCAATTGGGTAAAGTTAAATGCCTTTCACCTGGAGCCCTAGGAACTGGGAAAGGGAGGGGATGCCTACATTAGCAAGATTACTCCTTGAGCCCACAGAAGTGGATGCCCTAGCGTGTGTAATGAAATTTTGTGTGGGTAACAGGAGCAGATACAGCAGAACAAGGCTCCACTCCCCCGGCAGCTGTAACTTATGCCAGAGGAGATTCAGGGAGCTGTGACTGGCTGCCTGACAGCTCCCTTCTCCACTGTACCCAAGAATCAAGCCCAGAGAATCTGCTCAGATCAGTAAAAATCAAACTGAACTTGGAAGACCTGGAAGACGGAGCAAGAAGATCAACTTTGAGGCTGGTGGGTCTCCCTGGAGGAGAGGAAGGAGGCGACACGTTTACTTTCATAAACCGCTCCATCAAGGATACATTTGCAATGAGATCACTATTGAAAGACAAAGAACTCCTCTGTCACTACCCCTGCTCCTAATACCTCCCACTGGTCAACCACCCAGAACAATGGTTAACAAAGGTCTCCAGACTGCATGGTGATGAGCGCTCCTACAAGGTGCAGAATTCCCATAACTCACCTTGAAATGAGAGATGATCCTCCAAGTTTTACCAGGTTTGGTTTTAAGACCATACAAACAGCTCAGGTTCACTCAAAGGGTGGGATTTTCAAAGCTGCCTAGGGTATTTGGATGCCCAGTTCTTATTAGTTTTAATAGGAATATGGGTGACCAAATCCCTTGGACAGTTTTGGAAAATCATAGATCACAATAATTTTGTCTTCAGCAAACTTTTGATTAGCTCGGGTAGAGTTTTGAGTTTGTAACAAACCCAGGGCCTGAGCTATAGGCCTTTGAAATCATTAGAAAGGCCTACCATTGGCCTGACTGAACTGGGAAATCAGGCCCTGTGAAAGTAGACGAATTGTGCACAGATTTAGGTTTTATAAAGGTGATTTTCCATCGCCTGTCTCAACAGCCCTGATTTGCATGCGAGCCTTCTTAGCTTGAAACATTCAAAACCTCAAGGGTCTTGGTTAAAAACAGAACAAAACTTTGAGACAAGGTAGAATATGTTTTGAAATGCATGGGAAAGGCTTGATTTTGATACGCGAGAAAAATAAAAATCAGGCACTTTTTGGAAAGAAGAGGCTGGGAGTCAAGAATAATGGTTATGCCAGGTTGACTCCAGTAAAGTGCTTAACAAGTGAAAAGGGAGAGATGCCTCAGATAAATAACAGGCTACAGTGAATTATAGACCTATAATTCCATCGAGGAGTTCAGGAAGCTCTTATGGTTTATTAGGTCATCAGAACCCCTTGATGGAATTATAGTCTCATAATTCAACATTTCCTTGTTTATTTATTTATTTTATTATATCTTACAAAGAGATCAGAATCTCAGAGACATGACTTAGGCTACATCCCCCTCCCCACATCTGCTACCTCCTTCTCCTATGGCTGCCTTCCCTTCTAAGCACAACCCAAACCTAATCATATACATAATTCCAGTCCTTGTCTCCTCTACCCTCCGGCTTTATCTTCTGTGGTCACACTACAGCAGTTTTGCCTCTCTGGGAACTTCCTGTTCACCTCTAGAGAAGTCAAGCTGGCAGTAAGGGCAGCATGAGGAGATGCTGCCCTGAATAAACTTGCAAAACGTATCTATTTTTACATGTCAATATTAATAAAGAGCCGACTCTTGATCTCATTGAAGCCAACGGCACAGCTCCTTTGTCCTCACTAGGACTAGGATTTGGCTCACTTTGAAAACTTCCCCCAAACTAGCCTTCTCAAAGGTTAAACAAAATCCCTCACCATTCTGACAGCGCCATAAAACAACACACTTAGCAAAGCATGAGTACTCCGGAAGACTGGGCGCACTCCAGTTATGGACGGTTAAGAGAATGATTTATAACATGAGACACCGCACTGGCTAGCTGTTATGACATACACAGGTTATATTATACATTCATACATCTATGATACTGATTGGATCCAGTTGACACTCTAAGGCTGGAAAAAGGATTCCAAGTATGCTCAAAAAATGTCCATCGCTGTAGAATGTCCATTTTGTAGAAACTAAAATTTATTTGGAAACTGTCTTAAATGTTTCGTGGGTTTCATAAAAAACTACCACCCCAAAATATGAAAACCAACTTTTTTTGGTTGCCTAAAACTGATTTTTTTTGGTCTTTGGCAACTGAAACTTTTTGGCTGTTTGCTCTTATGCCAATTTTTTTGGGGGGTGGGTGGGGTGGGGGAGTTGGGTTTGGGTTATGTGTCTTCTGGTGAAACCTCTCCACAAATTTGAGGGGAAATGGTGATGGATATGAAAAGTTTGTCAGTTTTTTTGTGGGGAAAAACAGCATTATTAAGAACAATGGAGTTACACCAGGAATTGACCAATAGCTTTTAGCGGGTATTTGTAATGGCAGAAATAAATGTTGAGTGTGTTTCATATGCAGCACTTGACCTTAAGGACCGATCTAACTTGTACATTCTTCAATTAACTGCCCCTCTTCCCCACGACACATTTTATTTCAGGGAGAAAACAGGTCCTTGGATATCCATCACAGCCCTGGGAATCCTTATCTCCGCTGAACTTCCGCAGGAATTTTGAGTGGCCCCTCAGATGCTTAGGAGTGGAGATGGGACAGTGAGGACTTTACTAAAAATCCATCCCAGGGAGATAGGGTGCATGAAAGGAAGGAGGCACAGCTTCTTGTGAAAGCTGAACAGAGGCTGAACGCACAATGGTGCAAAGTGTATACCTGAACAATATTATGGCAGACAGACTTCTCCTTCCCTCTCCTCCACCCCAAAGAAAGTAAAAGCCTATTCACTGGCTGTGGTAGAGCCTCTGTGACCTCGGGAAGGAAGTGTGCAGTCAGAGTCAGAGGGAATCTGTGACTATGGAGAACAATGCATAGTAGCTGCTGGAAAGAGTCGGAGAGGAAACTAGGAGAGAAGCAGCAGCTTGATGTGACCTTGCAGCTGGCTGAAGAGAGCAGCAGAACAACCGGGAAAGATTAGAGCAGCAGAGGCTGTAGACACAAGGGGAAATTGGGGTCTAATAAACAGAAAGTCCTGCACTGAGAAAGAGGAAATAAACCTGTAAAGTAGCATTCATGAGCAGCTGCACAATCACATCAAAGTGAGCTTATTCCTGTCTTGTTTACTCGGTGGAGTCTTAGAACTCTATTAAAGTAGCTAAGTATCCTGGTTGCCACAGGGAAGGTGTGGAAATGGAATTAAGGTTGGAAAGCTGTGGGGGCTGGTGTCCACTTGGAGATCTCTATGTTCTGGCACAGCTGTGAGAACCGACCGTCTAGACATTTTTGATAGCCAGCTGCTTACATCTACACTCAACCCAGGATTTTCCAGATTTTCTCAGTCTCTCCATTGTGGGGTGCCCAACCAGAAACCACTTTAAAGGGGTCAGATTTTTTGAGGACATGTGCTCAGCGCTTTCTGGGAATCAGGGCCATTTTAGGAGCTCTCAAGTCGGGCACCCAAACATGGAGGCACAAAAATCACCGGTGACTTCGGAAAACCATGACCTTACAGCATTGGCTTACCTTTCTTTGTTCCCTTCTCTATTTCCTGTCAAGCCCCAGAGTCTATAGAGCCTAACATATGAAGCGTTGTGTTTGCCTTCAAGCCTGTGGTACACCTGGCACACTCCCTAACAGCTTTCAGTAGCACTTGGAGTCCCAGGAGTTTCCCAGAGACCCCCACTAGAGGGGGCTTGGTGATATGATTCTTTTTTTATTCCTTAGAAACTGGAACTTGAGGCAAGAACCGACTTTTATATGGCATCAGTGGCTAGACTTGTGCCACCCAACGGCAGGGTCGTTTAATTGTTCTGAACTTGGAGCAATGGGAATTTGATCCATGTCAAAAACTAGAAGTATGAATTCCAAACACTGGCAACTATCATAATTAAGGTTAAGATTTTGTCACTGTTATTTTTAATAAAAGTCACAGACAGGTCGTGGGCAATAAACACAAACTCACAGAAGCCTGTTTGTGATTTTTACTAAAAATAATGCGGGGGCCTGATGTGGGGACAACTGAAGCCTGAGACCCTCAGAGGGGGAAGAGCCTACGCCCTGCTGCTGGAGGGGGAGGTGGGCCAACACCTGCCACCCACGGTGGCTGGGAGCACCGGGCCCCCCGGCTGGCTGACAGCTTCAGCCTCACCACCCCAGGGCTGAAGCGGAAAATGTCACAGAGGTCTCTGGAGTCATGGAATCCATGACCTCCATGACACAATGTTATCCTTAATTATAAATACTGTTTTTCAAACCCTCAATTTTCTTTTCCCTTTCTACAAGACCTTCAAATACATTATACATCTCAGAATAGCTTTCCAGTTAAACAACACTGAATATGCGCACAGCTTGTAAACTAGACTTACATCTGGTTCAGCCGCATTGTGTCTTCCTCTTTTCTGTACACTGGTAGCTCTCCGCCTGAGATTTACAAAGCAGCCTAAGGGATTTGGATATCCAACTCCCCAAGCTGGCTTTGAAAATCCTGAGTAACTAGCAATTATGATATTGCTACATGCACTGGTAAATTAGTTTTCTGCAAAGAAGATATGTATCAAGAATTATATGCTTACGGTGTTTGTTGTCATTGTCTATCTATCCAGGGTTATATACATATATAGCCTTCATTGCTGTAGTATCCAAGCATCGCTATTTCTTCATGGACTGTATTCATGATTTCTCTGGTAACTCAAAGCACCTGGACAAAAACCAGAATATTAAATCTGTTATTATATTCACTAAAGAATATGACTTTTTTTTTTAAAAAAAAAAAGAATCATGAGAGTCCTTTTTCTATCCTCAGGAAGATTCATTTTTCCTATCATTTTGCCATCAAGGTTACAATTAAAGACATTGAGTTCTGTAGCCTGTATGTCTAATTGGAAAATATGATCAAGGATTATAAACACCGGGATAAATGCACTATCATGCTGTTTAATTCTCATGTTAGCTGACTGACAGTAGGCTGTTTTATCTCTTCCTAGCTCATCTGACAGACACTGAGACTTCGCTTTGATGTCAGATTTGTACAGTAGAGAATCAAAGACAAACTCTTTCCAAATTGGTTCCAATGTGGTTTAATCCTGTCAGGTAATTCCCTGCTTCATTACCAGATTTTGCTTTGAAGTGGAATTGCATGCTGCATGATGCTAGTTCATAATTACAACAGCTGTGGGGGTGGGTGGAGTCCCACACGCCAAGCAGACGTCCCATGCCCTCAACACTGTACACCCACTCGCAGGTTTAAAAGGGGTGTGGTGTGCACAGGATGAGCGCATCTGAGGAGGGAGAGGCTGAAGCTGTGGCTCTCACCTTTTCTGAGGGCTCAGAACTCATTTGCAAACCTTGGGGGCCTGCCATAACCTAGTAAATAGCTTTACTGCAAAAAACATCTGGCTTACTAAGTATTTCTTACCCACAATATACAACATACATATGAATGTAATAGGAACCAAATAAATGCCCTGTGCATACCATAGTGGTGATTTCTGCAGCTCCTCTCCTAGGGGGCTGGCTGGGCTTGGCTTCATGCTCCAGGAGTTGTGACCTCTGAGGTTGCAGCACTGCTCAGATTTGGGCCAGCTCCCTAACGAGGGACTGGCCAGGCCAAATCTGTGAGAGTGACATTACGTCTTGGCACATGGTGTCACTCCAAGCTGACCTGGCCCCTCGTCATCATGATGGACGGGCAGCTGGGCTGAATCTCTGCGACGCTATGAACCCGAACACCAGGTCACAACGTTTGGAGCAGGGAGCCGAGCCCAGCCAGTCCCGCAGGACTGGAACTGCAGGCGCCATCGCTGCAAGGTGAGGGCAGGGTGGGCTCTGCAGCCATGGCCACCCAGAGGATTCGGGGGCCTGGGGCAAAGCAGGGGAGGGGACGTAAAAAAGGCACCACCAGCTGCAGCCCTTGTACTCACTGGGTGGCTTTCCAAGTCTTCGGCAGCGGGTCCTTCACTCGCTCCGCTTCTTCAGCAGCACTGAAGGACCCACTGCCGAAGTGCCACTGAAGACCTGGAGTGAGTGAAGGGCCCGCGCCGAAGTGCTGCTGAAGACCCAGACCACCGCTGGGTAAGTAAAAATTGAAAAGGTGCCTCTAGCCAGGGAAGAAATTCTCGGCCAGGCCTTGTGGGGCCCCTGTGGGACTCGGGGCCTGGGGCAAATTTCCCCACTTGCCCTTCCCCTCTGGGGCGGCCCTGCTGAAAGATGCCCCAGGTCCTCCCTTCCTTGGGGACATAACCCACCCCCTGTTTTCATCAAGGCCTCCCTCTCTCCCAGGAGCAGGACCATGCAGCCCTTCCAGACAGGTGGGCAGGAAGAGTTGGGACCAGAGGGCCAAGTACCTCCCACTTTTTATGGGCGAGCGATGGTGGGGGGGAAAAAGAGCATCCAGTGGGGGCCAAGGCCTTGGAGAGAATGGGGGGTGCAGGAGCTGAGCCGTGGTCAGGCACCGGTAGCCTCCTCACTTTTAGGGACCTTCTGACTCTCCTGCCTCCAGCCCTTTGATACACTACACAGAACCCTTTGATACAGTCGGGTCACGGCCCACAGGTTGAGAAACCCTGGGCTGAAGTGATGTCTTTACTAGGCAAATGAGGCACTTAGCCAATTGCTCCCTGTTTCGGCCTCTCTCATGCTACTAGGCAAGGGTAAGCTAACAGTCCAGTGCTTGGTCTTCCACGCAGTCCATAGGCTCTGCTTGAACTTTATACTGGAGCATAACAAACTGGGACTCCCAGTAAGAGAACTTCTGGGATCTAGGTCTATGTATTTCTCCTCCATTCTATCACCTGCCTGGAACGTCATTGCTCTAGTTGAAAGCTTGGATGGTAACAATCATATTCCTTCATGCTCTTGGTGTAATATAAATGAATATAAAATTTGCACCCTTCCTCCCTCCACAAAGAAGTGTTTAAAAAAACCCCAAAACAATTGCAAAATGACACCAATGTTCTTACTCTCCGAAAACTCAAGCACTGAACAAGAAGGAAATAAATATTAAACATGAACATTATAAATCCTACATTGCTCACATGATATATTTGGGGGCGGGGGAATCACCCATTATTCTTAACTAGTTGAAACAAATGCGTATGGTAGTGGTTCTCCAACTTTTGTACAGGTGACCCCTTTCACATAGCAAGCCTGTGAGTGCAAACCCCCTTGTAAATTAAAAACACTTAAAATATTTAACGCCATTATAAATACTGGATGCAAAGTGGGGTTTGGAGTGGAGGCTGACAGTTTGTGACTCCTCATATAATAACCTAGCGATCCTCTGAGGGGTCCCGACCGCAGTTTGAGAACCTTTGGCATATATTCACTCGTTGTCCCCTTCTCATATCCTGCAAAAGATTCCAAACCATCGATATTATAGTGCTGTGTACTAGAAAGAAAAAAAAATAGTGAAGAACAGAAGATTATAGGCAGGGCAGATAGCACCAGTGATTATTAGGTTTGCCTGACAACTTCCCATTAGAAAACCCCATTGTCAGTTGCTTTTAATTTGCCAAACTTTAACCATTTAGGCTGAAATTTTCCACTCTGGATGTTTGCTTCACGCTGACAATTAATTAATTAATTTCAGCCAAAAAGTGCATCCATTTCTGAGAATGAAGCTAGGGAAAAATACATTGCTTTGCCCATGCTACAATGATCAACTGCTCATTAAACGAGCACTGTCCATTTGCGGCATGAAATGAGGCAGGCCCATCCTGTGGAAGACAATAATATGCAATTGTGTATTTAAAGAATGTATTGTAACACATAGGGACAAGTGGGCTGAACTAAGGTTACACAGCCAACCGTAATGCTGGTATTCCCTAACTTTTCCGTGCTTGTCTTTGCAGTCTTAATATTTTTTAGCACAGTTCTTTGTATGCAATGTATATACAAGGGTAGACTCCACCCCCCTTTCCCAGAAGTAATTTTTTCCCCCTCCACATCAATTTTAGTTTTCAGCAAAGACTACCCATGCCTGCCAAAAGTGTGTGTGTGGGGGGGGTGCCTGTGAAAGTGAGGGCAAGCAGCTTCAACAGTGTTACTGAGCCTGTTCAGTTCATGTGAACATGCTCAGTAGAAACAAAGCAGTACATTGGGAGTGGAGGGAGATATGACCCCACATGCCTCCTCACACATTGCCTCTGGTTTTCAGCTCTTGGAATACAGCTCTCACTTTCCCATCAGTACCTTCTGGTTGGGATGAGAAACAAAGAGCAAGAACAACCCTGAGAAAAGTGATGAAGAAAAGACACACCAGGGCAGGAAGCCCCTACCCAAGAAAAAGCCAAGGCTAAGCACCATCCTCTCACCATGCATTGATTGTGCAAGGTGCCAATGCCAAAAAGATTCTTGCAGAGCCCTCTTCAGGAAATTCTATATCAATTATTCAGGTGCCCAGCAGCTTGTCCGGAACTATTCAGGTAACCCCATGCCAACTGTGCAGACCTCTACTCTCCCTCCCAGACCCTTTATTCCCTCTTCTACCAAAGATCTGATCCCAGGCACCTGGTTCATTTAAATTCTGGTGCCGGCTTTGGATTCTCTGATACTTGTACATCACATCAGCTCTCCTTCTGTCATTGTAAATTAAGTCATGGGCTGTCCTGGTGGCTCCTTTAGCATATTCTGTTTCCTCTTCATGTTCATTTTCCAACTCCTCCTCTCTGGAGACCTTTTCTCTCATATCTTTCCCCTAGCCTTCCTCGGGAGCTGAGTCCAGGCAATTATTCCCCATTCCATCTGCTGGATGTTCTTCCTGTCAGTGGGCTTTTCGCACCCTCCTGTTTGTACCTTTCAAATGTTCCTCTTGTTGAGGCGATATCTTCAGAGTTACTTCCATTCCACACAGCCCCTCCACACTCACTGTTGAGAGCTATTTACTTCAGCGATAGAGTGATGAAAGTGAAACTAAAGAGACATTTATAAAGTATCCATAACATGTCAAGTGTGTGTGTATTCCTTATTGTTTAGTCTTTGTCACATACTGCAGCCTTGGTCAGTTGAAAGAGATGCAATATTGCCAATCCCAAGCATTCCAAAAATCAGGACGCAAACCCTCCAAAAATGATGAGGTTAGATTGAAAATAATAAGGGTTGGGTTGTTTTTTTGTTTTGTTTTTTATAAATTAACATTCAGTTTTTTTATTTGCCTTTTGGTGTTTGTCTCAGGGTTTACAGCTTCAAACTTTTCTCAGCAGTCGGGCAGGCAAGAAACATTTAGTAAATAAAAGTGGAGATTCTCACGTGACTTCAGGAGCCGGGCGTCTCAAGAAGAATACCAAACACCACAAGACTTCCAATAAAATTGTGAGAGTTGGCAACTCTGGGTAGGCTCTTGTTTACATAGATTGTACAATCTTCGGGTCTGGGACTGTCTTTTGGTTTTGTGTTTATACAGCTCCTGGCACAGTGGGATCCTGGTCAATGACAGGGTACTATGTGCTATAATAATAATAATAGTTATTTTATTTTAACCTGGGGGAAAAACATTCAGGGGAATCATTTCACCTGCAAAACCATTGAACTAAGAGTACTTATGCTTGGTTGCATTTCTCAGGTATCTGATTTCCATCTTGAGAGAGCTGCGCTAGCTTCAAACCGCAGTCTCTGCCCAGCAGCAAAATTTATAGCGAGTCCCAAAGCTTGCTGCAACAACAAATCAGTTCAGAGATGTTTTTCATCATTTGATTAACTGCAAAATTATGATACGACGATGAGCCAGATTTTATACTATTTCCAGCTCTTTCCTGCAAAGAGAAATCCTGCCAAGAATATGGAAGCAGTTTACCATCATTTTGTGGTAAGGGGATAAGATGATCTTTTAAGTTGTTTGGTTTTTTTATGTTGTTAGTTTCATCCTCCCCAATGCTTTCTTTGCATCCGTGGCCTCATTTCTCATTCACCCTAGGCATATGCAAGGCCAATGGAGCTCAAGATTTTGTAAATCTCTTAGACTCTTCTTTGAGACTGTCAGATTTATTTGAGTTCTCTGTCCTTTTTGCCTGTAATGTGAACCCATCTGTTTTTCAGTGGTGATTCAGTTTAAAAATACAAGCAATACATTCATCTGGCCAAAAAGACAGAAGAACTTGTCCCTTTCACCCTTACTGAAAGATAGTAAGCATCTTATATACTGTACAGAATGGTAGAGATGGTTGGAAAATGAGGAGGGTGAGGAGTTCCCTCTGCATATATTTTTAATTTTTCAGTTTCAGGTTGTTTGACAAAAAAAAATCAAAAGTTTTGAGAAAAGCATATATTTTCCACAAAAAATGTAATAAATTAAAACCCCATTTTTTTCAGAGAAAAGATATTTTGATGAATAATTTTCAACTAGCTCTTCATATTATATTATTGGGGCTGATCCAAAAATGTTAGGTGGTTTTTGTGGAAAGTTTTGGAAGAGATTAAGAGGGAAAGAAAGGAAGGGAAAATGGTTTTTCCATTAAAAAAATGAAAAATGTCCACCAAAACAAGACCTTTCTATGAACAGTTTTGCTTTGGTCACAAAAAAAAAAAATTCAAACAGCTCTCTCTATTATATTTGTTCTCCCTCTCTCTGCTCATTTGCTTAGGTTATGTCTGTAGCACTGTTGTGTAGATATTTCCTACATCGATGGAAGCAATTTTCCCCTCCGTGTAGGTAATCCATCTCTCTGAGAGGTGGTAGGTAGGTCGATGGATGAATTCTTCCATCAGTCTAGCTGCATCTACAGTAGGGGTTCGGGAGACCTAACCGCATCACACAGGGTGTGAAATTTTTCACAATCCTGAGTATGTAGCTAGGTCGATCCAAGTTTTAGGTGTAGAGAAGGCCTCAGTCTTTCTCACTAATTATTTGTATTACTGCAGTGTCTATTCTAGTCTGTCTTATATAGATTCTTATATCATGTCCAACTCCCACTGAATTTTAATAGAATTTGCGTGCCTAAATCAATTTGCCTCCTTTGAAAAGCCAAAATGAAATAGAGTCCTACAAAAAGTGGAAACTAGGTCAAATTACAGAGGATGAATATAAACAAACAACAAAAGTGTGTAGCGACAAAATTAGATTAATCTAGCTAGAGACATAATTTACAAGAAAACATTCTACAAATACTTTAGAAGCAAGAGGAAAACCACGGACAGGGTAGGCCCATTGCTCAATGGCGAGAGGGGATAACAACAGAAAATGTGGAAATGGTAAAAATGTTAAATGAGTTTTTGGTTCAGTTTTCACCAAAAAGGTCAGTAACCACCGGACGTCTAACAGTGAATGCCAGGGAAAATGAGGTAGGATCAGAGGGTAAAATAGGGAAAACACAATTTGGATGTCTTCAAGTTGGCAGGCCCCAATGAAATACATCCTAGACTACTCAAGGATCTGACTGAGGTGCTATCCGAACCATTAGCGATTATTTTCAACAAGTCCTGGAAGAAGGTAGAAATTCTAGAGGACTGGAAAAGGGAAAAATATAGTGCCCATCTATAAAAAGGGAAATAAAGTCAACTGGAATTACAGACCAGTCAGTTTAATTTCAGCACCCGGAAAGATAATGCAGCAAATAATTAAGCAATCAATTTGTAGACACCTAGAAGATAAGTGACAGTCAACATGGATTTGACAAATCTTGTCAATCAATAGCTTTCTTTGACAGGGTAACAAGCCTTGCAGATATGGGGGCTGGGGGAAAGCGGTAGATGGATATATCTGTGAGTGCTATCATCTATGGGCTTTTCAGAATCAGTCAGCATGACTCATTTTCATCTTACTGCTTGAAAGTATAATGTAACTATTTGTAAGTATGTTTATCATTTCTCAAACCTGGAGAACATTTAGGAGATGCTTCGTTCCAGAACTGCTGTTAATTCAGTATGGTTACATTTGATTCTGATATAAATAGAAAGAACCTTTGCAAGACAAACTCTTTAGGAAGATTTTGTAGTCATCTATGGATGCTCTCAGCTCACTATAATTTTTTTTTTCATTACAAATGAAACCTAGGATAACTTTGGCGTTTCAATGACATCAAAGAAAGGCTTCCATTACTTTTAAATTGAACTAACAAAATCCATTTACAGTTAGCCATTCAAGTATGGGTGCAGGTGTTTTATATTCACTTGCACATTTTGTGACAAAACCTGTAATTAAACCACTCTGCCATTACACTCACCATATGATACATTGTCCCTTTATGTACCATGGAAACAATATGAAATAAAATGGGAATGATATATAAAAGCCATTCTATTTTTGAAATAGCGCAAGATGAAGAGCCCAAATCGTGCAAGAAACTCCAACTGGCTTGACTGCCAGATATTGCACTAGGTGCAACACGCCTGCAAATACATTTGCAAAATGTGGGTTAGGCCTTATGTGTTACAAATCAGTAATGGGGATGATGCACGTGATACCGAATCTTTCTGAGTTTTATTCATTTCCGTTGATGGTCCTTTATAAATTCTGGCTGAAACATACATGGACATGTTATTTTGACTTCAGTGGAAGTTTGTCTTCAATATGAGTGGATGAAAGTACTCAAAGGTCAGGGCTTTTAAGTCACATAGGCAGGGCCAGCACTTCCATTAGGTGACCCTAGGTGGTCGCCTAGGGCACCAGGATTCAGGGGACAGCATTTTGTGTGCTCCCCACAGGATGCATGGGAGCTTCTGGTTCTGTGCCCATCGTGCCGCCGAAGAAGGACCTTCTGCCAACGTGCCGCGGAAAATACGGCAGGCAATTGAGCAGCTCAATGACTACCACTATCGCCTGTTGCATTTCGGCAGAAGGTCCTTCTTCGGCAGCGCGTTGGGAGCGGAACCGGAAGCTCCCGTGCGCCCCACGGGGAGCACACAAAATGCCACCCCCAAATTCTGCCTAAGGTGCCAGAAACCCTGGCGCCACTCCTGCACATAGGACTGAATGAATCCTTAAGTATTTCAAGTTGGGTTTTGTGGTAAGCCACAGAGTTTAGTTAATATTTGAACTGCGAGAACTCAAACCCAACTTCTTCCAAAGATGAGATAAATTGGAACCATCAACCACAAGCCCAAGCCAAATATGAGTCTAGATTCAAATATCTTTACATACCCTGAGTAGTATTTTACTCATGAGTAGCCCTATTGATTTCAGTGAAGCTACTTGCAGAATACGATACTACACAATATGAGTAAGGGTGTCAAAAATTCACAAGATATACCTGCCACTGAAGGTGATATATTACCTGACCAACTTGTATTAGACCAACTTCTGTTGGTGAGAGAAACAAGCTTTCAAGCTTACACTGTGCTCTTCTTCTTGAAAGGGAAAGATAAGATAGAAAATATAATGCCACTATATAAACCAACAATATGCCCACACCTTGAATACTGCATGCAGTTCTGGTCTCCCCATTTCAACAGAGATATATTGGAGTTGGAAGAGGTACAGAGAAGGACAGCAAAAATGATTAGAGGTTATGGAACAGCTTCCATATCAAGAGAGATTATGAGCAGGGGCTGTTCATCTTGGAAAAGAGGCAACTAAGGGGAGATATAATAAAGGACTGTAAAGTCATGAATTGCATGGCGAAAGTTAATCAGGAAGTGTCATTTACACCTTCACATAATACAAGAACCAGGAGTCACTCAATTAAATTAATGGGCAGCAGGTTTAAAAACAAACAAAAGGAACGACTTTGTCACACATTGCACAGTCAACCTGTGGAACTCGTTGCCTGGGGATGTTGCAAAAGCCAAAAGTATAACTGGGGTTAAAAAAAATTAGATAAATTCTTGGAGGACAGGTCCATCAAAAGCTACTAGTCAAGATGGTCAGGGATGGGTGTCCTAAGCCTCTAACTGCCAGCAGCTGGGAATGGACAACAGGGGATGGATCACTCAATAATTGCCATGTTCTATTCATTCCCTTTGAATCATCTGGCATTCACCACTGTCAGAAGACAGTATACTGGGCTAGATGGACTATTCATCTGACCCAGTATGTTTGGTCTTATGTCTCTCACCAATAGAAATTGGCTCAATAAAAGACATTACCTCATCCACCTTGTCTTTAATATCCTGAGACTATTATCACTACAACTACACTGCATACTAGATGGGACAGACACATTCATTTAAACATCCAACCCCCCACCAACAAAAATGGATTTTGTAACCAAAATGAAAATTTTCATGGAGATTTTTCATGTTGGTCAAAAATTTTTATTTTTTCATTAAAATGGAAGTCAATAGGTTGGAGGGGGTGGGGGGGGTTGGGGGAAACTGAAAACCAGTGATTTATCAGTTTTAATATATATTATATTCGGAAGTTGCCAGGGAAAAATAACTGGCATTTTTTTTGGCCAGCTCTAGTAGATACTACCAAGGTGGAGTAGCTACTTAATCATTTGACTCATGGGCTACAAAATTTTATATTCAGTATTCTGCACCTATGCTAAGCAATATTGACAAGAAATTATCAATATGGTATCATTCCATATAATATTCTCCTTACTCTATTCCAGCAACACCAAAGAGTAATGAAGTCTGTCTCATTTTGATGAAGGTGAGCCCCTCTATATTTAAAGGTGATCAGGATTTTAAGACAGTCTTCAAGGGAGTTGAATATGATCAGAACATCTAAGAGTTGCTTTGTTGCCGGCTACATATATATCTAGCAGTCATCAAAAGGTGCCTAGAGTATTTGGGTTTCTAATGTTCTTAATGCTTATAAGTGTTCTATTAATTGAATTATAGAGCAACACAAAAAGGTCACCAATACAGTAGGTTGGGAATTTTCCATGTAAATTAATTTTTTTTTAATGTAAAATGTACTTTTTGCAAAATCCAAAAAATCTTCAGGAAGCTTTCAATTTTGCCAAAAATATAGATTTTTGGTTAAAAAAAAGTGAAATATTTCTTTGAGTTTAAGTAAACTGAAGTATTTCAGCATTAAACTACATAGGCTCCTGGGAGTTGTAGTCCAGGCTTCTCATGCCCCCGTTCCTGCCTATCAACTGGTCTCCCTGTCAGGGCTACATCTTCCATGACGCAATGGAGCTTCCCCAGGGACCAAGCTGCATGGTGCATCATGGGAGTCATATGACTGCAGGGAAGACTAGGTGAATGAGCAACCCAAATTACAACTCCTGTAAGGCAATGCAACACCTCGGGGAAATGCAATTTAATACTGAAAATTTAAACTAAGCATTTCAGGTCAGTTTAAAAAAATGAAATATTTCACTTGGGGAATATCAAACTATTTAGTTTTGAACCAAAAAAAAGATACAAAAACTAAATGTTTTGCCATTTCCAAATTTAAAATGTTTAGATGTTTTCATTCTGCTAAAACTTTCAGTGTTTCAACTTTTCATCCTGACTTGGTATGGGAAAAAAAAGTTGAAATATCAGAATTTCCTGCAGGACTGAAATTCTGATTTTCATTCAGCTCTACTAACCAAAGACAGGCATTAAGTGTGTGCCTAGACAAAAAGGACAGATATGGAAGAAATAATGAGGGAAGTTATTCCTGCCTGCCTTGTGTGTGTTTTGGGTGCACATCTTTTCATGATGGGGGGAGAGGAGAGGAAGCTTCCATTTAAAAAAATGCAAAAAATTACTAACGTTAATAAAATGGTAATTACTTATATAGTGCCATTTATATAAGCCATAGTGCACTGTGGTAAAACATGCCAAAAATTAAGAGTTTCTGAAGACAGTAGGCTCATGTACATACGTTTAGCATTACAGCACAGAATGGGCTGTGGCCCTGCTAGCTGGAATGCTGCAGAGGCAGGTGGATCTTCAGCAGGTAATCTATCTCATCATGGATATTTTCTTGGCATGTATGGACAAATGCATTTAGCTTCTCTGCCACTGTGTTGTTCTGTAGTAGCTCACATATATTACCTCCTAGCAAAATGGTAGGTAAGACACACACTGTGCTTTATTTGGGTGTATCGTACATATCCCCTTTAATGAATACGTTAAAAAATTGTCATTTGATTCTTAACAAAAATGATGTTCCTAGCCTGCCAGTATCAATACAGTGGGTCAATGACCTACGTGGGTTATCAGCTCATTGTAACCTGACATGGAGGACTTCTCATAGTGACTGTATAGCAACAGGACAATAACTATATTTCCTGCTGTGAACCAGAGACCCATTGGGAGTTCACTACTCTTTTGTCAGCAACTCTTATCAGGTCCGACGTACTCACTACAACTAACACACCTGTCCTGATTAGGAATCTACTTAAAATCACTAAAAAAAAAAAAAAAAAGGAATTTCTCTGCAGCATTTCTCAAACTGGGGATCTCGACCTAAAAGGGGGTTGGCAAGCTTATTGTGAGGGGTCACAGTATAGCCACTCTTCCTTCTGTGCTGCTACTAGCAGTGGTGCTGACTTCAGACAGCAGTGGTGCTGGGCAGCTGGAGACTAGATTTTACAGGGGAGACCAGATTTCATGGTCTGAGACTTGATTTTCATGTCCGCAAATTTGGTATTGCACCCCTAACCTCTTCCCACACCCCAACCCTTTTCCACAGCCCTGAGCCTTCTCCTGTCCTCTGAACCCCTCAATCCCAGCTCGGAGCTTATTTCTGCACCCCAAACCCCTCATCCCTGGTCCCACCCTGAGCCCGCACCCACAGCCAGAGCCCTCACTCCTTTTCACACCGCAACCCCCTGAACTAGTCCAGTGAAAATGAGTGAGTGAGGGTGGGGAGAGTGAGCGACAGAGGGAGGGGGAACGGAGTAAGCAGAGGGTGGGGGCCTCAAAGAAGGGGTGGGGACTCTGAGGAGAGGTGGGGTAGAGGGCGGAGCAAGCATTGTGAAAGTATAAAATTGGCAACCCTATTTAAGTGTCTATCTTTAGGCTCCTATTTTTGAAGATCTGAACATGATATTTTTATCTCTATTCCACTGTAAGTGTGATGCCTAACTCCATTAACAGTTAACTGGCAGGAAATAAATAGTAAATTAGCACTCTGCAAGTGAGCCAGACATTTTTGGAACCTCCAGGTTCATGACTGTAATCCTCCATACCTAGCAGAACTGGTTGGAGAATTGTGAAAGATGTCAGTTCTCATCTTCAAAGTCCTCCACAGGACTGGGCCTGGACCAACAACCCTGCATGATTCTACCCTCTCATGATCACCCCTTTCCCCGCACATCCCCACCCCTCACAGAACTATCACTGAGTGAAGCCTGTGTGGGCACCACACCACACTTTTTCAGTCTGTGATTCTGGAACATGATTCTTGTAAATATCAGGAGGGCCACAAACCTGACTGTCTTCAGTGCCAGCTGCAAAATTCACTTCTTCTACCAACCTTATCTTCCCACAATAGGGTGACCAGACAGCAAGTATGAAAAATCGGGATGGGGATGGGAGATAATAGGTGCCTATATAACACAAAGACCCAAATATCAGGACTGTCCCTATAAAATCGGGACATCTGGTCACCCTATACCACGACACCACAAAAAGAATAAATACCTAATTTATAATTCTATACATCTACCTCCCAAAAATTATAGTGATCAGATGCCATGATAACAAGTCCCATGTAAGAACCTAGACAGATAGAAGTGACTAGAGGTCTAATGAAGCTAGCAATGTTTTAGTAACCAATGAAGACTAAACTTTTTCAGAAACACAGATCCTGAGCTGGCGTAAATTGATGTATTTGTATTTAATGGTGCTTTGCCAGTTTATACTAGCTGAGGATTCAGCCCACTGTATCTATAGAAAATAATGGCACTCAACATTTCATCATCTCCGTAATACGTTACCAAAACTCTATACTGTAATTTATATTGAGCAACTGACATGAAAGAATTGTTTCAATGTGTGGTTTATTTTCACTGAAGACAAGGAAGTAACCTGGTAAAATGCTTAACTTAACTATAAACAAACCAGGGAATTCATGTCTTCTGCAAACTGACACACTGTGCATGTGCGCGCGCGCACACACACACGATCCTCCGAGCCTCCATAAAGATCAATGTATTATTTTGCTGTTCTCCATTTAACGCAATTTTTTGAATACTAAACATTTCAGTTTTTATTATACACAGCCCCAGTCAAGGAAAGCATCTCTGCTCAAGACAGCATGGGATCATGTGCTTAACTTGCTTAAGTGCTTTCCTGGATTGGGGCGTAAAGCCTGATGATCTTTGGAGGAATAAGGATCTCTCTCCCCAAGAATGAGATACAGAACAATCACAGTGAACAAGAGGAAATAGATAATCTTTGAAACCACAGACAAAACTCACGGCTAGCAAAGGAGAGAAACTCCACTGAAGAAAATGTGCTGGCTCATATCAGTGATTAATCTGACCACATTATTTGCTAGAAGGAAGTCAGATTCAACATTTTGAAACTACGATGTGGCACATAAATTGAGCGGTTGGGACTTTTCTTAGAAAAATCAGAAAACAGGCAAAAGAACAGCATATAAAGAAATTAAAAAGTTTGTTCTCTTTCAAATGCTCTTCACAGGATCTCTTTCTGAACAGAAGGATTAAGATTTCTACAAGAATAATTTCTATTACTAAAATCATTGGAAGATTTCAAGCTGCACCAATCTGAAAGTGTTCTAATAAAATGGTGTAAAGCACAACAGACAAGTTCGCAAATGCTACTCAAATGAAACAGAGATAAAGGCCATGCTAAATGCTTACACTTAGATGCCAATTAGAAAATCCCACTCTAAAGGGTCTGGTCATGGTATTCCCATTAGGGTTAATGGGAATTGGGCATCCAGATTCACCAGGTGGCTTTGAATTTCCCACCCTTAGTTTACTAGGAATGAAAATTAATACACGTTGTGTGTTATACCTGTGTTGCAGTTATTAGTAATACTTGGGGTGGCCCCTGGCATCCATGTATAAGATCACTGGCATTCTCAGCTCCAATGCCGCCTGCTGGCCATTTGCCCCTAGGTCCAAGTCTTCCATGGCTCAGACCTTCAGCCAAAGTTCAACCACCTTCCTTGGTGATAAAAGGCACAACGTGAAGTCAAGATTAAAGGCTATTCATCCTTCTGCCCTTCTTGGGATCTGCCAAAGTCCTTTATGTCTTGGCCCCTTCCATAAGGGCCTGCAGAGCGTCTCTCATCTTGCTTCTTCTCCAGCAAGAATCTCACGCTGTCTCCCTTCCCCAGGGATTTCAAGAGCGACCGTTCTCCTACAAATCTTCGCTTACAATAAAGAACTCTTCTCCCTCCCTCCTGGCCTTCTTTTCTACTCCCTTGTCCTCCCAGACCATAGCTGAGGGTTCCCCTACAGGAGCCTATTCTGTGGGAGTCTCGGTCGACTTTCCCCAAGTTCTTGCCAGAAAGGAACTCCATTTGTTTGTTCCTCCTGAGTCTTCCATCTTCTTTACTGAGTTCCCAGCTCTATTTAAGTAGTGCTTTCCCTGCTTCTCTAACCACAACTCAGGTCTGTCTTTCTAATTAAGCTCCATTATACCCAGCCACGGTCACTAATTAGCTCATATGTTGCAAGCTCATCAGTGAGGCAGAGGAATAGCTGCTAGGTCATGGGCAAGGCTGAATCCAGCTTGCCTCAAAGGGCTGGCCAGCCCACGACAACCTGCATATTTATTTCTCATAGATATTTTACACTCAGGAGTATCATCGGCTGGGATTTCTTCATCTCTTACTAAGTAAATCTCTTACTGGTCATGATCAGAACTTGGAAGGGATATTCCCAAGTAAAAACCCACGGGGATCAAGGAAGTGGAGGTGATGATTAAGTAGGCATCATCAAGGCTGGCTTTAGGCCAATTCCCCCCGATTCCCCTAAATCGGGCCCCACACCCAAGAAGGCCCTGCGCCCTAAAGAAGAACACCTAACTTTTTAATTTTTACTCACCCGGCGGCGGTTCAGGTCTTCGGTGGCACTTCGTCAGCAGGTCCTTCAGTGCCGCGGAAGACCCAGAGAGAGTGAAGGATCCACCACCAAAGTGGTGCCAAAGACCTGGACCGCCACCGGGCCCTGCAGTTCCTAAAGCCAGCCCTCAGCATTATGCTTGCTTTAAAATCAGTTTTGAACCAGTGCCTGTGCTGACAGTTAAGGAGAACTGTGCTATTGGATTTGCCGTCTTTTAGGTGAAATGTAAGCCCCAATTACCTAACCATCTGAGATTGTGAAGCATCCCACAGCATAATTTGGAAGACTGAAGTTGCTAGCCATATTTCTTGACAAAGTTCCAGTTTGAGCATTCACTTCATGTCCAAAACTTTTCTTCAGTGTTCTCATTGTCATAGTTAGCTGGAAGTGAATTGAGTAGCAGTGGAGTATTCACTCCAGTTCAGTTAATAGTGAGTTGATACAGGTGCATGTATCTATTGTATATAGTATTGTTGTAGCTGTGTTGGTCCCAGGATGTTAGATAGACAAAGTGTTCCAGGTAATAACTAACCCAGCCCCTAGCTTTCCCCCCACTCCTTTTCTCCCTACCATGGAGAGATGTTAACAGGCCACTTCACCTTGAATGGTCTCTGGAAATATCAGAGGGGTAGCCGTGTTAGTCTGGATCTGTAAAAGCAGCAAAGAGTCCTGTGGCACCTTGTAGACTAACGGATGTTTTGGAGCATGAGCTTTCATGGGTGAATACCCACTTCGTCGGATGCATCCCATGAAATGGGTATTCACCCACGAAAGCTCATGCTCCAAAACGTCCGTTAGTCTATAAGGTGCCACAGGACTCTTTGCTGCTCTTGAAATATGTGTTAACTATTTTTCTTAAACAATCTGCTCTACTTTGTATTTAGCTGTGATACTCTTGAGTACCTTTCTCTGACCTGAAAAAAAGAGTTCTATGTAAATGTAAAACCTTGGCCATGTCAACACTAGCAAGCTTATTTGCCGTACAGCTGTACCGATGTAGCTACACTACTGTAAGATCGCTCGTAAAGCCGCTGTATGCCAAAGGGAGAGCGTTCTCCCATGAACATAATAAAACCACCTCAACGAGCGGCAGTTGCTATGTTGACAGGAGCTCTCCCACCAACATAGCACTGTGCACACCTCCACTTACGCTGGCGAACCGTAGGCCTTGTCTACACTGGCAAGTTTCTGCATAGTAAAGCAGCTTTCTGCAGTGTAACTCCCGAGGTGCACATGCTGCCATGCCACTTAGTGTGCAGAAACTGCGCAGTTGCAGCACTGTAAAAAACCCATCCTGACAAGAGGCGTGCAGCTTCCTGCACTGGGGCTACAATGCCGCAGTGCCAGTGTAGACGTCCTGGTTGATTACAGCGATGTGATTGGCCTCTGGGAGGTGTCCCACAATGCTTGTTCTCACCTCTCTGGTCATTGGTTTGAACTCTACTGCCCTGCTCTCAGGTGACCAACCATCATCCCCACCCTGTAAATTCCTTTGGAATGTTGATAGTCCCCTTCCTGTTTGCTCTGTGACGTGCAGTGGTCTCAGCGCATCTTTCCAGGCAGCCATGCCTACTCCACGCACCAGGCGAGCCCCCACTTGGAGCAATGCCGAGCTGCTGGACCTCATCAGCATTTGAGGAGAGGAAACTATCCACTTCGAGCTGTGTTCCAGCCATAGGAATTATGGTACCTACAGACAGATTTCATGATGCATGACAGAAAGGGGCCACGAACAGAACACATCGCAGTGTAGGGTCAAAGCGAAGGAACTGTGAAACACCTACCACAAGGCGCGGGTGGCAAACTGCTACGCCAGTGCTGCGCCCACGGGCTGCTGGTTCTACAAAGAGCTGGACTCAGTACTCGGTGGTACCTGCACCTCCACTGTGAAGGCCACGGTGCATACTTTGTTGGCTCACATGCCATGCAAGAGTGGACTGAGCCAGGAGGAGGAAATCTTGGACAAGAATATGCAGGGGGATGGGGACCCAAAGGCAGAGGATGACTTGGAGGTCAGAGATGCATGCAGCCAGGAGCTCTGTACCCTAGAGGAGGCTAGCCAGTCACAGGTGTTGGAGTTTGACGAAGTGCAAACAGGAGAGGAAGCCCCTGATAAATGGCTTTGATTTTGGGAATTGCTGAAATGAGTCGTTGGGGGCAGGAGGGCTGCAGAAAGTAGGTTTGTGTCTGTATTATGCACGTGCCATTACATGCCTCATCTGAGTGGCAGAACAGGGTGTTGATTGACTCCCTCACTCAATGGAGATCTCTGAGGCAGATTCTCAGGAAACTCTCCTGGAGATACTGGGCAATCTGCTGCCGCAGGTTCTTTGGCAGAGCTGCTTTGTTTCTTGCCCCCTTCAGCGTAAATTTCCTGCGCCACTCTGTCGTCACTGCCTGGGGACCATTTTGCTGCACACAGGTGAGCTGCATAAGGACTAGGGCGAAAGCCACAGTCTTGGAGAAGACCCTCCCTTGATTCCTGCTCACCCTCAGCAGTGACATATCTTCCATAATGATCACACCCTCTGGGAAGTGTGGGGACAGGAATGAATAAGCCCCCACCCCTACAGTGCTGGCTCTCACCAAGAACCACGTGCCCAGTGTACAGCAGGGTCCTGGAACACTGATTTCCCCTGTCCATGGCTACTCACCATATTGGGGGTCTTGTGGCTTGTGTGCTTGCCTGAGGTCAGCCAGTTAGCGACAAGTGTGTGAATACTGGTGGTGTTTTAAATCACTGAATCAGTGCCCGGGGTGTTGCAAACGACACTGCTTCTGTAAAATGTTGCATTTTGGCTTCACCTATATGACCTTGGGAGCCCAGCCTCCCTCTTTGTTATCACTGGCTGAACGGTTGTGCAGAGTTAGAAAACGGCCACGAAGAACTAAAGAGGACTTTCTGTGTGAGGTCATGATGCACTCCGTGGCTGAAAAACAAGAATTGAAGGAGCAGTGGGACAGCAAGAATAGAGACTGAAAGGAGAATGCAGCATGCCAGAAGAAGCCATGGAGCGACTCTTAAACATTATGGAGTGCCAAGTGGGCACGCCCCAGGCGTTACTAGCACTGCAAACTGAACAGGGCTGCGCCGACCCTCCTCTTCAGCCACGCCCCCAAAACTCTTTCGCATGTGCCCCCCAGACACTGCCAACACACTGTTATCAATCTCCTGGCTCCAGTCTGTACCCGCTTCATTCCACTTCTCCCCCATTACAGTCCAGCACTGCAGACTCCCAGTACCCACTGCACACAACACCCATTCCTCTGCAGTTTAGCCCTGATGAAGTACAATACCTGCTGCACTGTACTCCAAAGGCACATATGATAATTGGACATACACAAATCTTTCACCGTCCCAGGACCCCACCTCCTCCTGGGACCCTCCCTTCCCCCATTCCCCACAGTGCTGATGCGTTTTTTTTTGTTTGTCTCCCCTCCGGTTGTTGTTTTTTTAATAAAAGAAGTATTTTGGTTTGAAAACAATCCTTATTCCATTAATTGAAAGCAAACAGAGCCCTGCAAAGCAACAGACAATTTTCTTAAACCTTGTGATTGGTGCAGGGGATGCACTGTGAATCACCTCCTAGCATTATAAGCACTGTACTCCCGAGCATAGCAATAAATATCAGTGGCTTTCAGCTTCAAATTGCCGCTTCAAGGCATCCTTGATCCTTATGGCCCCATGCTGCACCCCTCTAATAGCCCTGGTTCAGATTCAGCCTCCAGGCACGGAGCCTCAGCAGTCCAGTCCAGGAAGAGATGCAGCTTTCACCCTTCCCTTCACAAATATTATGAAGCATACAGCACACGGCTATAAGCATAGGAATATTGTCATCAGCCAGGTCCAGCCTCCCATATAGGCAGCTCCAGTGGGCCTTTGAATGGCCAAAGGCACGCTCAACAGTCATTCTGCCTTTGTTTCTTACTGCTGTCAAAGTTTCCCATGTATGGCTTCATAAGCCACAGCATTAAGGGGTAGGCAGGGTCTCCCGAGATCACAATGGGCATTTTGTTTTCCCCTACGGTGATCTTCTGGTCCGGGAAGAAAGTCCCTGCTTGTAGCTTCCTGAACAGGCCACTGTTCCGAAAGATGCGTGCGTCATGCACCTTTCTGGACCAGCCTGCGTTAATGTCCATGAAACAGAGAAACACTCCTTCTGATTAATGTACTCGGTGGCTAGGTGGTCTGATGCTAGAATTAGAATATGCGCGCCATCTATTGCCCCTCTGCAGTTAGGGAAGCTCATTTGTGCAAAGCGATTCACAATGTCATGCACGTGGCCCAGTGACGGTCTTTCAGAGCAGGATGCGATTAATGGCCCTGCACACTTCCGTCAACATTAGTCCAACGGTCGACTCTCCCACTCTGAACAGGTTAGGAACCAGTCAGTAGCAGTCTGGAGTAGCCAGCCTCCATGGTGCAATCGCCACATGCTTCTCCAATGACAGGGCAGCTCTCATTCTCGTGTCCTTGCGCCGCAGGGCTGGGGTGAGCTCATCACACAGTCCCATTAACGTGGCTTTTCTCATCCGAAAGATCTGCAGCCACTGGTCTTCATCCCAAATATATATGACGATATGATCCTACCACTCAGTGCTTGTTTCCTGAGCCCAAAGCGGTGTTTCACTGTGGTCACACCTCCGTGAATGCCACAAGCAATCTCTTGTCGTAGCTACTACATGTGGCGAGATCAATGTGGAACTCCTCTTGCCTTTGTAGTTTAAGGAATAATTCCACTACCACTCGTGACGTGTTAGTGAGAGTGAGCAGCATATTGGTCAACAGTGTGGATCCATTCCTGCAGATGGAAGAAGCAGAGTGCGCAATACACAAACCGTTGAAAGATGGAGCCAAATGTAGATGGAAGCACATTGTCAGGATTGCTGGAATGCGAAGCAATGCATCATGGGGCATTGGGCCAGGACCCAGGATGCCCCATGACCCTCTCCACCTTCCTTCAACTCTTAGTAGCAGAAGAGGAAGAGATGCTCTGTGGGATAGCTGCCCCAGAGTGCACTGCTCTGAATACTGATGCAAGTGCCGCAAGTGTGAACACGCTATTGCGCAGGCAGTTGACAGTGTGAACACACAACAGTTGTGTCTCTTCAGCGCTCTCTGAGTGGCGATGTGACTCTGCCGGTGTAGACATACCCTTATGTCACTTGAGGTGGTGGTGTTTTCTTCACGCCCCCGAGCAACATAAGTTTTGCCAATACAAGTGGTAGCGTAGACATAGCCATTGTTTCTCTCACCAACAGAAGTTGGTCCAATAAAAGATATTACCTCATTCACCTTGTCTCTCTGTATTACATACACATACAGAGAAAGAGATATGGAGACACAGAAGAGAACTGTTATGTGCAGCCTTTTGCATAAGAAGCAGATGTTTAAAGCCAAGATTTTCAAACATAGGTGCCTAGAATATGACTACTAAATAAAAAAATAGGTGCATAAATATAGAGTTAGGAGCGAAACTTTAGGTATCCAGTTAGAAAATGTTGGTCTTCATTCAGATCTGAGCTTGGGTCTCCCACTTTATTGCCTGAGGTTGTACTGGATGAATTATTGCATAAGATATTTTTGTCAATGTGCAAACACTGGTGTCACACCCTTTCATTTGCAAATATAGTGTAACTGCAAAATAGATTTAAATGTGTCTCATTCTCCAAAGCTTATGATATAAAGTTAACAAACTGCAAAATTCTTCAACTATGGTGTGAAACGCTCAGCTAAATTTGCCAGAGTGGTCCAGCAGCCACATAGTATGTTGGAAAGAAAAATGTATAGATAGTTTATACTGTGTGTGAGCTACCAGGTAGAGCATATATATTTAATAACCTTTGTGAACTCCACCAACCAACTTCTCAATACAGGGATAAATTTAAACTCTACTTGGGGTCATTTAAATGCCTATTTCATTAAGCAATGGTAGTCTAAGGCCACGTCTACACTACGCGATAATATCGAATTAGCTAAAATCGGTTTAATAAAACTGATATTATAAATTCGATTTCACGCGGCCACACTAGGCACAGTAATTCGGCGTTTATATATCGAGATATATATATATATATATATATATAGATATCGATATAAAGAGTGTTGTAGTGTGGATGGGTACAGCGCTAAATCGATTTAACGCTGTTTAAATCGATTTAAACGCGTAGTGTAGACCAGGCCTAAGAAACAGTGACCCAGACTAGGGATGTGGCAAGAAAGAATGGTAGTCTAAAAAAGAGGGTCTCATACAGAGGCCAGGCATTCAGACACTTAAAAAGCATTGGGCTTAATTCTGATCTCACTTACAGAGCTTTTATACTAGTGTAACTCTAAATGAGTTACTTTTAATTTACACCAGGTGTCAGTGATATCAGAATCAATGCCCTGGTCTTTGTCCTCTGATTTTCTTTATTTACATTCTGTTTAAAGCTGAAGTGTCTAGAGATTTATCAAGGCTGAAAGGAGAATGGTTTATCCCTCTCTATCCTCTTCACTACTAGCATTTTTCTGTGGGATGCCCAATCTCTCCTTCCTGCTCCCAGTTGTAATTTGGTGACTCATCTGTAGCCTAGAGGATGGGGCACCTGACTTCTTTGTTTAACAGCTGCTACAAGTTGCTGCACAAATCACCTGACACTATAAAGTGGGACAGCTTGCAGCTTACAGGCCCTGAGAAGAAGCCTTATCTAATTTATTTGGGGATTTATTCTATCTATCTATCTATAAGGGACCTGAGAAGTGCCATACAAGAGTTTAGCCCCAGAACTCCAATATTATCTGCATGGTGCTAGTTTTGCAATCATAGCTGAATCTTGAAAACCATGGCAACTGAATGATTAGCAGAAAATTTGACTAGGTTTTGTGAGTTTCCCCTTCCCCTTCCTTGCTCACTATAGCTCATAGAATAATCATCTTCCAGTTTGCCAGTTTTCAATCTCAGTTTCTCTCATATATAGTGGTTTTTAAAATTTTTATTACTATTAGGCTTGGTTCATTATAAAACGTGGGGTGAATTCAGTGTGTATGAAAGATGCTGGATGCATAGTCCTGGAGAGTCAAGTCTTACTCTACTTGCATGACTAAAGTTACTCAGAGGTACATATGTTTCCAAGATGGGCCCTAGACTTGCATCAGCATAGCTGGCAAATTTCTAGAGGTGTTTCAGTCAACCCACTGAACTGGCAGTATATTATTAAAGAGAGTGGCTTGGTAAAACTGATGAAATGTATACACACATACACACACGACACAGTTTGAAGAAGCAGAAAAGTTATAAGTGTAACAAAAGCTCATGTTTTCCACATTTATGATAAACATTCTCTGGTACCTATGGTGCAAATTATGTCTATGTCTATGTCTATGCTACCGCTAGATCGACGCTCTGGCAAGTGATGCACCAGGGATCGATTTAGTGGGTCTAATAAAGACAACAGAGTGCTCTCCAGTCAACCTCAGTACTCCACCCGGAACAAGAAGAGTAAGGTAAGTCGACAGGAGAGTGTCTCTGGTAGACCCAGCGGAGTGTAGACACTACAGTAAGTCAACCTAAGCTACGTCAACTCCAGTTACATTATCCACATAGCTGGAGTTGCATAACTTAGGTTGTCTTACCAGGATAGTGGGGACGTAGCCTACATTTTGACTTACACACACACACAAAATCTGCATCTATAGCCAATGAATGGGCAAAACCACTTTGCTTTGCTGGAATATCAAGGCTAACACACTGGTGAAGGTCACATTCCTCTTAAGAAAATGTTAAGGAACTATGCAGAACAGACAAATAATTAATACATAGACATAAGGTAACATTTTCAAAAGCACTTAAGTTTCAGATCCTCAAAGAGATTTAGGATCTTAACTTCCATTGAAATCAGATTGCCAGTCAATAGAATTTAGGCTCCTGAGTGTCTAAACCACTTTTGAAAATGGGTCTTACGTGCTTTTGAAAATGTTACCCATCATATCTGTTTCATCAGAAAACTGTCTTAAAAGAACACCAGGGTTGCACAGGGAAACATTCAAAAGTCAGGCTATCCCAAAGCCAAGTTTGCACATGCAATCTTAACTCTGCCCTCTTGTGCGTTATGACACAAACTTCAATGATATGATTACATATTTCTCAGATAATACAAAGCAACATCATACAATTTCTACAGTCTTTGAGACAGATTTGCATAGCATCTTGTAATACTGAGTACTAAAGCTACTCAAAACCTCAGGGGGGAGTTCTCCATGAAAACTTTAAAATGATCCTTTTTCTTTATTCCATAGGGGGAAAAACATGAGTGACGTTGCCACAATAAAGATGTCGTGCATGCCAGGGATCTTAAACTTCTTTGGCCCCCTGACAACTTGGGCCAAGACATGGTCATTTGCCTGAGGTCATGCAGGATGTTACCGCTTGTAGCTAATTTTGCCATGATATCAAAACTTTTTTTTTTTTTTTTTTTTTTTTAAATAAAAGGAGTGGAGTAGTATTGCAAATATGTATCAATTAAGTGTTGTTCCCTAGGCAATAGATCCAGAAGCTAGAATTAAAAGGCCTGATTTGCTGTTTACTCTGCATTTTATGTAGTCATTTACATCAGCGCAAAATGGATATAAAACACTCCCAGATCAGCATTTACAGCAACTTCGGACTCACTTTGTCTTAGTGTCAATGCAAGGTACAGGATAAAACAGAATTAGATTCAAAATATTTTGGGGAGTGGTGCTTGGGAATGGGGATTGGTCGCTGTCCTCAAACTTATTTAGTTCATTCCAAATGCCATTACTGGTTCATTTGTTCACATATTTATTTGGAATTGTATCCAGGCTTTAGTAATGGCAATCATGCAGCAATGAAATACAAGAGGCAAGGAAGAATAGAGTTAACAGAATCCATCCCCTTCTTGCTTAGGGTTTCTCTAAAAAGTTGGAATCAACTTTCTCCAAAGTAACTAGTTAGGATTCAGGCCTTTCGGCCTGGGTGCTTCCAACAGGAGCAGATTTCTGACTCCTGTTGTGGATGAAACTTCCACTTATCCAGCCCCAAAGGGGGAAAAAGAGAACTTCCAGAGAAGGCTGGTAATAATCAGCCAGGTTCTTGACAAACTCCAGCTATTCTAACACGTTGTTATTACCTTAGGAGTCAGAGGCCCGTAGGGAGGATTGAAAACTGGTGTTGCTTGTACAGCTATTCACTGCTGGCCCAGCCCATGACCACAAGAAGGAGGCAAAGGAACGTTACAGGAGACTAGTAAAATTATGCAGGAGCACTAGTCCCTGGTAGCGTTCCCTAGCTCTGAAATGCACTGTGTGCAGGCAAGCCCTGCATTTAAGCCATATTTGAGATGGTTTTCCCCTTTAGCACTGACCTTTCGCTTTGGGTTTGCAGTCACTTGGATGGGCCATACGTCTTTGGCAGGCTGGTGGCATGAGCTGCTAGACCAATCACAGCTGCTGTGGTTTATGGAGAGCTGCCTGCAGGCCCAGACACCGAGATGTCTGGAGAAGAGAAATTCAGGTTTGCCTTTTCTTGCAATGCCAGCTATTTGCATGCTCTGCTGGCACAGGCAGGCTAGTCTGCTCTGCTGTGCAGCAAAAAGAAGCCAGAGGGTGGTATGGCAGAACAGCGGGCCAGGTTATGCCACACTGACTGATGTACACACACGTTTTGCAGGTTCACTTTCACAGGCAGGCTGGTATTATGGGCTACACTCCTCTGCTGCGTAGCTGAGGGATACTATTGGAAGGCTTGACAGGATGGCAGGTTGGCCTAGGCTATCTGCAAGGGTATGTCATTCCAGGGTGCTATTCAGACCAGGAAGGGGCTGTATCCCCTCTGCTCTGCAACCCGGGGTGCCTCTCAATCATAGGCATCAACACCATGGGTGCTCCAGGGCTGGAGAAACCACAGAAAAAAAAATAGCAGGTACTTAGCATCCACCGGGACACAAGTGCCTCCCACATGCCAGCAGCCCTGGTGATCAACTCCTCCCCCTCCCTCCCAGCACCTGCCACCCGCCGCAATGAGCTGTTCCAGGGCATGCTCAGGGGAGGAGGCAGAACTGGGTGGGAAGAGGCGAGGCGGCGCAGAGAGGAGAAGGGACAAGGTGGAGGCGGGGCCTTGGGGGAAGGGGTGGAGTGGGGGTGGGGCCTGGGGCTGAGCACCCGGAGGGAAAGGAGGAAGCAGACACCTATTCTCACAATGCTTTGCCACTGTAGCTCCCAACCTGGCCAAACAGCCAAAGAGCATGCTGAGTGTCTGTGTAAAGCCACAGTCCAGGTCTAGTTCCTTTGAGCCCAGCAGCCTCTTAGCAACACATCAGCCACACACTGGCTTTGGTTACTACCTGCAGGGTGACCCCAACACCTTTCCTGTCCTGGATTTTCCCCCATTAATGTCTGGTCAGCACTGTCCAGCCCTCTCCTGGACACTCCAGATAGATCCATTGGCTGCCTAAGGGGATCAACATACAATGGTTTGCTACCTTAAATCAAGTTACCCGCACAGGTCAGCTTAAAACCAGCCCTGGATTACTTTTAATAAAAAAATAAAACAAGTTTATTTAACTAAAATGAGATAGATTTTAAGTGAGTACAAGTACAAGGCATTAAAGACAGAAACAATGACATGAGAAATAAAGATAAAACACTTTCTAAACATAAACTAGATTTGGTTCAAGGCAAAATTCTTACCACATGTTTCTAGTAATATTGATAAGCAAACTCTTAAGCCAGGATCTGCTCTCAAAGTCCAACGGCTGTGTCTTTTGTCTTCTTGGGTGAAAAGAGAGAGATGGATAGAGAAAGAACGTGGGGCGGTTTTGCCCCCCACTTTTATAGTTCAGTCACCCTTTGAAATGTATTTTCCTGAGGGTGACCCCTAGTTAAAGTTCCCTGCAATTGTGAGGATGGAACAGGGGGCCAGGTACTGAAAGAGGTTCCTGTTTCTTCTCTTCTGTGCTGAAATGCAGATTTCCCTTGTCTACTGTCTTCACCCTCTTGCTGCCTGAGAACCCTCTTTAAAACTTGTATGGAAATTGAAAGAAACCCACATTCCTTCGCTTAAGAATTGCTTGACCAGTTCTTCCTAATTGGGGCTATGTGGGTTTGAACGTGTGCTGCCAACATCATTCAGAAGGCATCCATACCTCGGTAAGATCACTACAGACATTTCATTGTGATATTATTGACCAGTGAGTTATTCATTTTCAAATGACACCTCCCAAGGCATATTTTGTAGAAAGATGATTACAATTGTGTGCAGGATGTGAACACAGAGGTGCATTCTGTCACAGGGAGCCAAAAGAAATGCAGGTTCAGTACCAAGCTCCTGAGACTACCCTAAAAAGAAGGTGAACAAGTTCCTGTTGCTGAAAATCCAATCCATGTGACGTTCCCAGCAATTTGAGAGTGGAAATGCTCACACTCCTAAGCTGTCTGTTGTGGAGAGCAGTGAGCTGTTATCCAACACAGGCACAGTAAAATGGGAACAGAGGGCCAGGCCCAAAGTCCACTGAAGTCAATGAGGGCCTTTCCACTGACTTCAATGGGTTATGGAACAGATCCCAAGTATGGTGCTGTAAGAGTCTAAAAGCAGGATGCTGAACTCAAAGGAGGAAGGAAGGAAAAAAATTGTCTAAGCTGTCTCCACGGTGGTAGAATGCACAGACCTATCCCATGCATAAAGTCCTTTGCCATGGATGTCTAGGTTTAGGGGGAAAAAAAACACAACAAAAAAACAACAACACTTTGCGGGTTTTACCAGCCTGACCGTGAAACTCACAACCAGCCACTGTTCCTCACTTAATGACAGCCGAGGGAATAGTTAGACTGAAGACATTCAAGAGCAGATACATTCTTTCTGGAACATATGTGAGGGGTAATTTGGCACTGCATTTTACGTGGTGCATTTATGCCACTGTGGTCTCAAGGTCAGGCAAGTTTATTTTTTATATCATTCATGTGTTTGTGCGGTTCTCATTCAGATGTTTCAAACAACACTGAAGCCATATTCTGACAGAAGAACAATACAGCATTTGAAGTTGTCCCCATCACTTGCCAGATAAACACATGTCCATCAGATGTGGGTTTGGTATTCATGGTAGCTAAATCATCCTTGATTATTTAAATGGAATAGTAATATCAGTCTGCCCAGTAAAGTCAGCAAACTAAGCACACACACACACACACACACACACACACACTTACTTCAGACAGAGTCCAGTCTTGCTGCACTGAAGACAATGGGAATGCTTTTGACTTCAGCCGAACTGGGACTAGACCCACAGTCCTCAAAATCTGGGGATCACTTCAAACTGTAATAGAATATAAAGAACTCACTCATGACTGTAAAGGCTGAAGAAGTGTTCAGAATGCAATTATTTGTATCCCTTTAGGATAAAAAACTGTGCATGAAGTTTCCAAATCATACGCTATTGTTTTGGGAGCATTTTAAGAATATTTGTAGCATGCTATATGCCAAAAAATATTAATACAATGGTTTCCCTTATAATATTTATATTGCCTTAGCCAGCTAGATAGCATTACCTCAGCACCTGTAATATTCCTTCCTACTTCCTGGGCTAAGATGTAAGGTTTTAGGAACCTGCAGGGCTATGACTCATGCAAGAAGCCAAACCAGGTGGGGCTCATTAATTCTAAATCAAGGTATAAAAAGGCTTATGGGTCCAACTGAAGGGGAATGTAGGAGCACAGACCTTAGAGGAAGAAATTACAGAAAAGCCAAGCACAACAGAAAATGTACACTAAGGTTAATGTAAGTTAACAACAAAGACAAACTCCCCTAAAGGGTAAATTTTGGACACTAATCCTATGCGTGCGGGTGTGCGCCATATTGACAGAGAGTGTGAGGATTGTACTTGTACACACTTCCTTAAACTTAGTTACTAAGACTAGGAATTATAGGGAATGCTGCAAATACTGAGGTAACATTGTCTATTTACCTAAGGCAGTTGAGACATTCATAAGGTGACTGTCAGGACTGAAGATGGTAATATTTTTAGAAATAAATCAAATGGCTAAGTACTGTAAGCTCTTGAGATATTTTAGGAAGAGAAGTAAGTGTCTAAGATGTTTTCACTTAGACCTGCCAACTCTGGAAGTGCATTTCCCATAAATCTAAAGGTTCGTTGATTTATTTGGTGTCAGAGTTAGAGCTGCTCAGGGATTTTCTGATGGGAAAAAAATCACAGTTTCTGCAAAATCAAGATTTTTTTTTTCCTACAGGAAAAGTTGTCTTCTGAAAATTTTTGATTTTCCATTGGGAAAATGGAAATGAAATATTTCATACCGGGTCAGTTCAATCAGAATTGCAATACTTCAGGTTTTTTAAGTACCTCAAAATGGTTTTCTTTCAAATCAGTTCAACAAAACATTAAACTATATTTTCCTATTGTCATGAATTGTCTTACGGGAGTTATAGTCCCTGCCCTAGGTTCTCTGGAGGACTACATCTCTATGTCAATGAGATAATTTACTGACAGACTTGCATGGTCCATCCTGGGACTCACATGACTGGATGCATTATGAGAGACGTAGTCTGGCCCATAGGGGAGAATGAGGATATCAGACTCCCCAACTCCAACAAGGCAATGCACCAGAGGGAAATGCAGTTAACACGGAAACTACTTAAAAGCAAATAATTTTAGTTCATCTCAAAAAGCTGGGATTAAATATTGCAATTTGGGGTATGTCAAAATATTGAATTTCAATTGAAAATTTTGAAGCAATGCATTCTTATTTCCAAATCAATGTTTTTTAAAAATTTTTATTCTGCAGAAACTTTAACTTTTCATTCCACTTTGGGACAAAACCATAGGATGGGATTGTCACCATTTTCCATAAAATGTGGATTCAGCTCTATTCAGAGCCACAGGGGCTCATCTGTCATTGCTTCCTAATAATCAAACCAAGGCACAATTCATCAAAATCAATTATTAGCATCAAGTCAACTGGATCAATTAAAATAAAACCCAATGCAGAGCCACACATGAAACTTATATAAAACTTGAAACAACTATTTGTACAATGTTAGAAAAATAATGGTTATGTTATACTGTAATTAACAACTAATACACGTGTTTTTTTATATCCATGCACTTCTGTGCTCTACTTTTTAGGAGGCACAAGAAGCAGAAATACTAAAATACTACAAGAAAGACTGTTCTTGAAGTATTTCAGGAACAACCTGAAGCAGAAGAACGTCTTGTAAGAGACTCTATTGTCACAAGATTTCCAACCCAATTATACGAGGCAAGAAAGGTCCACATCAGTTGAACAAACTTCTTGTAAATGTCCCATTGTGGTGTGCTTTATCCAAATCAAACATGTTGAGGGTCACTAGGCTGACGAATCTGTTTGCTAGTCTTCATATAACCAGTGGCCTTGGTTTCTATATTTTTATAGTTAAAAGGTGGGATTGCAAAAGTGCCTATGTGACATAGAAGCACCAGTATCTTTGATAGGTCTTGTGCTCCTAAGTCACTTACACACATCTGAAAATCCCAAGCACGCTCTTTTTTTTCCCTTTCTCTTGGACTTGGAATGGTATGGTTGAAAAAAAGACAGCTTCCACTTCAGTTTCCATGTGACACTTCTTCGTCACGCAACATCGTCACCAAAATTATTGTAGACGGTGATTCAGAAATGATGTAATGTGCTTGAGAAACTCAGGTGAAGAATCCCAATGAATTTCAATATTTTGAATAACTTTGCAGAACCGAATGATTTTCAGCAAATAGTTCATAATAATATAACAGAAGCAAGACACGTCAAGATCTTCACAATAAAGTAGAGAGTCCCTGGAGCTCACTCTTTGTAGATGAAGGACTGAAATACCTACGAGCAGTGAAAGGTGTGACAATGAGTAAATAATAAGTCCAACATGGTAGCAGTCAGCCTTGATGTGCTATCAATTTTGAATCCCCATCTGGTGTCCCATAGTGGTTTTAATGAAAGCCTTTATACATGGCCCTTAAAACAACCCATCTGCTCACTGGGGTGAATTAAAAGATATAAATGCAGTGTAATACACCAAAGAATATAATGGTCTCAACAGAAGATTTGGCTGTTTCAGCCAGCAAAAGGTTCCAGCTGTGGCAACCTTATGGAACAAAGGGAGCGTTTGGCTTAATATTGAGTTTGTGCTTCTGAAGTCCCAGATCAGGCAAGAGAAATAAAGTGAAAGGCCTTTACCAGATGTGTCTGACCCAGACAAAAAGTGCAGTAAACATGCTTCCAAGGAACCATCTCTATCAATGTGGATTGTTCAGATAGCAACAGACATCTGTTATTGATGGCCAATCGGAGGGGTGTAGGACATAATCACATATAACAAACGAACAGGCCTGGTTCTTTTAAATGTCTTTTCCGTCTTGACTGTTGCTTGCTTTAAGGTTCACTTAGTTCATGGTATACACTCTACTTGTAGACTCTTGGCACCCACACAAGAGTTTCAAAAGAGCACAGCTCCAATTTAAGCACACGGCGAAGAGAGAAAGGGTTTCCCCACCTCCCCAAAAAAAGTGCTTACGACCTGTCACCTATTGTGGCACTTATGGCTAGATTCTCAAAAGTGCTCTGCACCCAGTGTGCACCTGACATGTTGAGCTCTTGCCACTTATTTTGATGCCTAAATGGGAGATGAGCTCTTCTGAACATCTGCCTTGATTATTTTGGGGGAGGGATAGGGGTTCCTTTGGTTGGAAAAGCTGTCCCCTATAGATTAATGGTGATTGGTAGTAGAATGTATATTTAATTGTTTTTATTTGGTATTGAGAGTAAGGAGGACATTCCTAATGCCTGTTCATCTCTACTGAACTCCTTCCTCTTATTCAAACCATTGAAAGGGACTTAGTACGGGAGTCACAGAGACTAAGTGCCTTGAGGGATTTCTCTGTCCATGCACACGGCAGATCTAGCATGTGGGCACCCAATCACTTGGATCTCATGATAACCATGGATGTATCCTAGCTAGTTTCCAACTCTAGGCAGACAGCTGGAAAACTGGTCACTCTTTAGGTGTGATCGTCAGCATGGAGACAGATATGGGGATCACAGTAGATACACATGGATTGCGGTCCACTCAATACCTCCTCCTGTTGTCTTGTATATTTAAATTGTAAGCGCTTTGGGGCAGGGGCTATCTTTTGCAGTGTTTAGCACAATGGAGTCCTTTGCCATGGCAGGGGCTCCCAGGTTCTATAATTAATAACATTATATGCTCCTGACAGGCTAGAGACCCTGTTGTGATAATGATCAGCGTCTCAGGGCAGATCAGTCTTATTAGACCCCAGAGCTCTCTGAGGAGAAACTCTCTGCTTTCAAACTGGAGCAGTGATGAAACATTAAAACCACAACCACCAATGCTCTGGCCCCTGGGCTTCCCCTCAAAGAATTATCCTAAAGGATTCTCCTCTTACAGGTCAAATGGGATGGGGGAAGCATTTGGTGGCAGGGGACCAGCACTGATTCTGATCATATAAACTCGTTCTGTAGTTATGCTAATAGTATAACAATTAAGCAGTTAATTAACAGTCACTATCATTCCCAGAATATGGGCCAGTAAAGCAGTTTATAATGTAATATGCATTACATTTATAGAACACCCATCATCCCAAAGCTCCACCCATGGAGCAGTAGGGCAGGCCACCTCTGAAGTGAAGGGCACAGGAGGCCGTGAAAGCATGGGGGTGAGCATAAACATTGTACGCACCCTATTCTGACACAGCGCACCATGGATTCTGTAACGCCCACTCTGCATCCTCAGGGGCTGATCTGAAATACCCACACAGCAAATTGCAGAGAGCTCAATGTGTAGTGTCTACCAGTAGGAGGAATCATCCTTCCTAGAGCTGAATGGTCTTCTTGGCGTATGTGCAACGTGCCTCAAGTGGCATGTGATCAGGCTTCATCACCGAAGTTGGGTTGCTGATTGGATCATTAGCTTCCCTGGCCCGGGCTGGGTACTGAGAGGGAGTGTGATGTAAACACTGCTCCATCCCCCCCAAACTGTGTGGTAGCAAGGAGGAAAGTAAACATTGCCTTTGCAAGGGTTTGGGCACAGAGCTGACCTTCCTGGGAGAACTGGAGATCCATTGCTACTCAGGCTATCTTCTCTTTCATTTCCTTTTCAAAACAGCATCACCCCCACCACACACACACTCCCATCCCTTCCAATCCTTCTCTAACCATGCACCACAAAAAACAATGTGGCCTAATAGAGAGAGTACTGGACTAGAAGATGGATGGCTTTGTTCTAGTTCTAGCTCTGCCTGCTGTGTGAACTTTGGTCTTTGCTTCCCGTCTCACCCTTTGTTGATTCAGGCAGTAAGCACTTTGGGGCAGGGGCTGTCTCACACTCTCTGTATGTACAGTGCCTAGCACAATGGGGCCCCGTTCTCTGGTGTGGTAATTCAGAATAAGACTTTTACCCCTGCTCTGCAGAATACCATGATGTTAGGATAAAGGAGAGAATGTTTAGTCCCCCAAGAGCAGTGGTAATTCCAAATTAATCCTCAGAGCCGATAAATAATTATTTGTATCCACATTTTAAAGATTGCAAAGCAGTGAGGTTAAGTTCCTTGCCCAAGGTCATGTGCTAAGAAAGATCTTGGAGCTATTGTGGGTAGTTCTCTGAAAACATCTGCTCAATATGCAGCAGCAGGCAAAAAAGCTAACAGAGTATTAGGCAACATTAGGAAAGGTATAAATAATAAGATAGAAAATATGATATTGCCTCTATATAAATCCATAGTATGCCCACATTTTGAATACTGCCTGCCATTCTGGTTGCCCTCTCTCTTTCTCTCTCTCTCTCAAAAAAAAAAGGATCAGAATTCGGAAACGGTACAGAGAAAGGCAACAAAAATTATTAGGTATATGGAAAAGCTTCCATATGAGGAAAGACTAAAGACTGGGACTGTTATATTTAGAAAAGAGATGGCTAAGGGGGATATGATACAGGACTATAAAATCAGGAAGGTATAGAGAAAATAAATAAGGAAGTATTGTCTTCTCCTTCACATAACACAAAGCAGCAGGGGTTACTGGATGAAATTAATAGGCAGCCAGTTTAAAACAAGCATAAAAAAGTACTTTTTCCACACAATTCTCCATCAACCCGTGGAACTCATTGCCAAACGTATAACTGGGTTCAAAAAAGAATTAGATATGTTCATGGAGGATAGATCTATCAATGGCTATCAGCCAAGACAGTCAGGGATGCAACCCCGTGCTCTGGCTGTCCCTAAACCTCTGACTGCCAGATGCTGGGACTGGATGACAGGAGATGGATCGCTCGATAATTTGCTCTGTTCTGTTCATTCCCTCTAAAGCTCCTGGCATCGGCCACTGTTGGAAGATACAGCTAGAAGCTCCATTCATAAGAACATAAGAATGGCCATACTGGGTCAGACCAAAGGTCCATTCAGCCCAGTATCCTGTCTATCGAAAGTGACCAATATCAGGTATCCCAGAGGGAGTGAACCTAACAGGTGATGATCAAGTGATCTCTCTCCTGCCATCCATCTCCACCCTCTGACAATCAGAGGCTAAGGGCACCATTCCTTACCCATCCTGGCTAATAGCCATTAACGGACTTAACCTCCATGAATGTATCTAGTTCTCTTTCAAACCCTGTTATAGTCCTAGCCTTCACAACCTCCTCAGGCAAGGGGTTCCACAGGTTGACTGTGCACTGTGTGAAGAAGTAGTTCCTTTTATTTGTTTTAAACCTGCTGCCCATTAATTTTATTTGGTGACGCCTAGTTCTTGTATTATGGGAATAAGTAAATAACTTTTCCTTATTCACTTTCTCCACACCACTCATGATTTTAGATACCTCTATCATATTCCCCCTTAGTCTCCTCTTTTCTGATCCATTTTTCATCTGATCCAGTATGGCTGTTCTTATGTTCTTAAGTGTCAGATTCTGGTTTCTTCACGAAGTCTGGACTACACTCCCTTTTAGACCAACCATGTACCATACAGAGGTGCGAACTGTAGCAGAGAGCCGCCAAGTGGCTTGTTCAACATCAGACAGGAAGTTTGAGGCAGAGCAGGGTCAATTCAATTTATTCATAAATGATCTGGAGAAAGGTGGGTAACAGTGAGGTTGCAAAAGTGTTTGTCAGATGATACTAAACTGCTCGAAAGATAGTTAAGACCAAAACACGACTGTGGAAGACTTCAAAAGATCTCACAAAAACTAATGATTGGGGAACAAATGGCAAATTGAAATTTTAATGGGGATAAATGTTAAAGTAAATGCACATTGGAAAAAATAACCCCAACTATTCATACAATATGATGGGGGGCTAATTTAGCTACAACGAGTCAGAAAAAATCTCAGAGTCACTGTGGACAGTTCTCTGAAGATGTCCAGGCAGTGTGCAGAGACGGTCAAAAAAGAAAATATAGCCGATGTTAGGAATCATTTAAAAAGGGAGATAGAGAATAAGACTAAGAATATATTATTTCCCTTATATAAATCCATGGTATGCCCACATCTCAAATACTGTGTACAGATTGTGGTCTCCTCACCTCAAAAAGGATATACTTGGCACTAGAAAAGGTTCAGAAAAGGGCAACTAAAATAATTAGTAGGTTTGGAGAGGTCCCATATGAGGAAAGATTAAAGAGGCTAGGACTCTTCAGCTTGGAAAAGAGAAGACTAAGGGGGGATATGATTGAGGTATATAAAAATCATGAGTGATGTGGAGAAAGTAGATAAGGAAAAGTTTATTTACTTATTCCCATCAGTACAAGAACTAAGGGACACAATGACAATTAATTAGGCAGTATTTAAAAACAAAATAAAAGGACGTTCTTCTTCATGCACGCACACATGGTCAACTTGTGGGAACTCCTCTACCTGCCAGGAGGTTGGAAGGCTAGGACTATACACCAGCGTTTAAAAGAGAAGTGGATAAATTCATTGGTGGTGAAGTCCATAAATGCCTATTAGCCAGGATGGGTAAAGAATGGTGTCCCCAGCCTCTGTTTGTCAGAGGATGGAGATGGATGGCAGGAGAGAAATCACTTTATCATTGCCTGTTAGGTTCACTCCCTCTGGGGCACCTGGCATTGGCCACTGTTAGTTTTCAGACACTGGGCTAGATGGACCTTTGGTCTGACCCGGTACGGCCGTTCTTATGTTCTCCTATATTCCATCCTCTCTCTCTGGGCATTAAGTCATCTCTAATCTACTGTTTTAAGAATCTTGTTTACCATTAAAAAAAAAAAAAAATCAAGCAAACATACACCAATGTCCCATAATTTATATGAATTTATCTCTTTCTGCAGGCTCTCATTCTCAGCCCTGAAAGTCATTTGTCAGAAAAAATTAGTATCAGCTATACTGTTTAGTCACTTTGATGTTTAACTGTGAACATCATTCTTTCCCACTGAATGTTTATCAAACATAAGATATACAATGAGCACTAAGACAAATATAGTGTCTTCCAGCTCATTCTAGATTGAAGAGAAATCTACATCCCTTGATAGATAGCTTTAATTAATATCAGTTAACATATAACTTTGCATTAACTTCAAAGGCTAGTCTGAATAAGTAGAGACTCAAACCCTTTTGCATTTCCCAAACCAAACTAGCAAGTGTAACTCACGGTAACTGGGTGGTTCCTTATCTCCCAGTAGTGGCTAGACCACATAGAAAGATTTGTGAGTCTGCTACTGCCTTTGAGTTTAAGGAGTTGGTTCTTTGGCTCAACCAGTTGAGCCAGCTGCTTTTGGATCAAGGAGTCAGAAATTCAGACTTTGAGCTGGGTTGGTTAGTTTGGTTTGGACACAAAGATCAGATAATATTGTTTTGGTTCCTTGGTTGGATGAGAGTAACTCTTAGATTCAGGTTTCTGGTCTAATTGTTCCCACTGGAGTTCAAAAATCACTCTCTCTTAGTGCTGGTTGAAAACAACCTCAGAAAACCCCATTTTCTGACAGGAAAATGTTTTATCTCAAAATCAGATGGGAGTCGAGAATGGGAAAAGATTGATTTTTGGTGGAATTTTTTTTTTTTGAAAAAGTGCAATGAAATATTTTACTTCCGATAGACATTAATACCTGCCTCCTTTTGAGCTGCCATGGTGCCTCATGGGAGTTGTCGTTCTTGGTGCCTCATGCCCACACCTTGTCAAATGAGCCCTACTCCCTGCCCGACTATAACTCCTACAATGCACAGCAGTCACTCATTTATGAAGTGAGGAAATCCATCAACCTAATGAAAAAACTCGCACAGATACAGACAGACATCATCTTCATCTCCAAGTGCAAACAGATGGACAGCATACCAAACGGACTGAAGGTGAAAAAAATCCATTTCAATTGACATACTGCATTGACTATGGTGAGAGTTTGTGCCACACACACTCAGGGCTGGTCTACACTATGGGGGAAAAATCGATCTTAGATACGCAACTTAGCTGAAGTCGAAGTATCTAAGATCAAATTACTCACCGTCCTCACGCCGTGAGATCGATGTCTGCGGCTCCCCATGTCGACTCCACAACTCTGTTCGGGTTGGTGGAGTTCCGGAATCGATATACGCGCGTTCGGGGATCGATATATCCCGTCTAGGTGAGACGCGATATATCAATCCCCGAGCAATCGATTGCTACCCGCCGATACGGTGGGTAGTGAAGACGTAGCCTCAAAGAAACTGAGTAACCACCTGATCAGCATCCTGTACAGCAAACTGGAGAAGATCAAGAATGAGCGCTCAAAACTGGAGACTCTCATACAAAACCAATCTTCCACACAAACTTCCACATGGCTGGACTTCACAAGAATAAGAAAAGCCATTTACAATGCACACTTTACTTCTCTACAGAGGAGGAAGAACAGCAAACTATCTAAACTTCTACACGGCACAGGAGGCTACAACAGTAGTACCCTTAACTCACCCAACAATATTGTTAATCTATTCAACCAGACACTTAGCCTGGCAAAAGAGTCTGTTCTATCTCGGGGACTCTCTTTCTGCCCCACCACCCCATACAGATGATACAGTTCTGAGGTGATCTGGAAGCCTACTTTCATCATCTCCGACTCAAGGAATATTTTCAGCACACCACTGAAAAGAGCACCGACCTACAGGAACCCTCCTGCCAACACTACAAGAAGAAGAATTCTGTGTGGACTCCTCCTGATGGTTGAAATGACAGACTGAACTTTACACTGAGTGCTTCCGCAGACTTGCACAGGCTGAAATTGTGAACAAACAGCATCACTTGCCCCATAACCTCAGACATATAGAAAACAGCGCCATCCACAGCCTCAGAAATAACTCTGACATTATAACCAAAGGGGCTGTAGTCATCATGAACAGGTCGAATTATGAACAGGGGTCTGCCAGGCAACTCTCCAGCACCACATTCTACAGGCCACTATCCTCTGATCCTACACGAAGGAGTACCAAAATAAACTGCACCATCTGCTCAACAAACTCCCTGTTACAGCACAGGAACAAATCTACACAGACACACCCCTAGAGCCCCGACCAGGGGTATTCTATCTGCTACCCAAGATTCATAAACCTGAAAACCCTGGATGCCCCATCATCTCAGGCACTGTCACTCTGACAGAAGGATTATCTGGCTATTTGGACTCTCTCCTCAGACCACACGGTACCAGCACTCCTACCTATCTTCGAGACTCCACTGACTTCCTAAGGAAACTACAACGCATTGGTGATCTTCCTGAAAACACCATCTTGGCCACCATGGATGTAGAAGCTCTTTATACCAATATTCCACACTAGGATGGACTACAAGCTGTCAGGAACAGTATCCCTGAGCTTTGTAACTTTGTCCTCACTCACAACCATTTCAGATTTGGGGACCTTCAAGTCAGTGGGACTGCTACAGTGGGGGACATGGCCCCACAGTATGCCAGCATTTTCATGACTGACTTAGAACAACGCCTTCTCAGCTCTCATCCCCTAGTGATGACATCATCATATGGACCCACATTGATGACATCATCATATGGACCCAACATTGATGACATCATCATATGGACCCACGGGAAGGAGGCCCTTGAAGAATTCCACTTGGATTTCAACAATTTCCACCCCACCATCGACCTCCATCTGGACAAGACCACACAAGAGATCCACTTCCTGGACACTACAGTGCAATTAAGTGATGGTCACATAAACACCACCCTATATCGGTAACCTAATATACTATACTTACCTACATGTCTCCAGCTTCCATCCAGGACACATCACACGATCCATTGTCTACAGGCAAGCCCTAAGATACAACTGCATTTGCTCCAGTTCCTCAGACAGAGACAAACACCTATGAGATCTTTATCGAGCATTCTTAAAACTACAATACCCACCTGAGGAAGTGAGGAAACAGATTGACAGAGCGAGATGGGTACCCAGAAGTCACCTACTATAGGACAGGGCCAACAAGGAAAATAACAGAGCACCACTGGCCATCACGTACAGCCCCCAGCTAAAACCTCTCTAGCACATCATCAATGATCTACAGCCTATCCTGGAAAACGATACCTCACTCTCACAGACCTTGGGAGACAGGCCAGTCCTCGCTTACAGACAGTCCCCCAACCTAGGAAGCAAATACTCACCACACCACAGAAACACTAACCCAGGAACTAATCCCTGTAACAAACCCCGTTGCCTACTCTGTCCCCATATCTACTCTGGCGACACCATCATAGGACCCAACCACATCAGCCACACCATCAGGAGCTCATTCACCTGCACATCTACTAATGTGATATGTGGCATCATGTGCCAACAACGCCCCTCGGTTATGTACATTGGCCAAACCGGACAGTCTCTATGTAAAAGAATAAATGGACACAAATCAGACATCAGGAATGGTAACATACAAAAGCCAGTTGGAGAACACTTCAATCTCCCTGGACTTTCTGTAACAGATTTAAAAGTAGCCATCCTGCAACAAAAAAACCTTCAAAAACAGATTTCAAAGAGCAACTGCAGAGCTACAATTCAGTTGCAAACTTAACACCATTAATTTGGGTTTGAATAGGGACTGGGAGTGGCTGGCTCACTACAAAAGCAATTTTCCCTCTGTTGGTATTGACACCTCCTCATCGATTATTGGAAGTGGACCACATCCACCTTGACTGAATTGGCCTTGTCAACACTGGTTCTCCACTTGTAAGGTAACTCCCTTCTCTTCATGTGCCAGTATATTTATGCTTGTATCTGTAATTTTCACTCCATGCATCTAAAGAAGTGGGGTTTTTACCCACAAAAGCTTATGCCCAAATAAATCTGTTAGTCTTTAAGGTGCCACCGGACTTCTCACTGTCACTTTTACTGCATCAACAAATTTTGGAACTTTTCGTTCCTCTGTAAGTTTTGATATTTTGACTTTTTGTCTTGATTTGGGACAAAAACAAAATGATGAAATATTGGCATTTCTCATGCTATGGAAAATCCATTTTTCAATCAGATCTGCTTTGTATGAGTAGTTTTTAATATTCACTTAAAAATGGTTCTTTCCATGAATGCCCCTGATGGTAAACTCATTTGCTTGATTTGCAGAAAGGGAACACACACAGCACAAACACTGCTAAAGCAAATTAGTGTGTGTGTGTGGGGGGGGTGTCTTTTTGTTTTGTTTATTGCAATTAATATTTGTGGGAACATCTGAGTCATTCATTCGGCTCTACTATGGACATGCTTCCCGCACGAGGGCAAGGAGCTGTGCTCATTCATTTCTGCTGTTGCTACTATACTTTCTCTGGCTGTGGCTATGCTGAGGTAGAGGTGTGATGCCCCAGGTCACTGGCACAGACCCGATGAGAGCTATCAAGGTTATGAACAGCAGTGTAGCTCCAGTAGCATGGGTAGTGGCAGCAGTGGAAATGGCATTGAACACAAAAGGTATATAACTCAGCACAGCTATGCTGTGATTTAGTTGGGGTTGGTCCTGCTTTGAGCAGGGGGTTGGACTAGAAGACCTCCTGAGGTCTCTTCCAACCCTGATATTCTATGATACCACTGCCTGTGCTAGGTTACTATTTATACTTGTGCTAGCTCTCATTGTTTGTATGTGTACGAGCAGGGGAATCACAGCTCGTCGCATAGTCATAGCTGATGACTGCAGTAAATCCAGTTCCCCTCTTCGCTCATAGGCAGCATAGGTCTCTATTCATCTCTAAGTCCTTGGCCGCTGAGTTTCCTCCCTTGCACAGAAGCCAAACAGTGAATGGCTTGAGCAAGGCCCCTGCCAAGGCTATTATTAAAGATCAGCCCTCTGCACCTGCACCCCTGTGCACCTGCAGCCTGCCTTTAAAAGCACCATTATTGCAGCCCCATCTCCGGCTTCATTTTGACGAACTTCAGACAAATGCCCCATTTCTCTTCTAACGACAATCACACCACCTCCCAGTCCGAGCTGCTCCCAGTCATTTTACCTTACCTTTTGCTGTTCCCAGAGCACCAAATATAGAATAATGAATGGCAATACAGCAGACTATAATTAGTCCTAATGCACTTACCAGAAACAGTTTTATAAAAATAAAAAGCCCATGCTCAAGGAAACAAAAATATACAGAACAGAAAGGAATACAGTGAACTTTTCACATCCCCAAAGCTTCTGTCTTAGAAATTATATTAGAGAGAGACAAGGTGGGTGAGGTCCTAGCTCTTATTGCAGAAACTTCTGTTGGTGAGAGAAACAAGCTTTTCAGCTACACAGAAAGAGGGCTCTTGCTCAGGTCTGGGAAAGGTACTCAGAGTGTCACAGCTAAATACAAGGTGGATCAGCTAACAAGTAGTTAGCACACATTCTAAGGGACCATTCAGGGTGAAGTGGCCCGTTAACACTCCTGTAGTCATAGGACAAAAAGGCTGGTTAGTGGGTTACTGACCGTTGTACTAATTATATGACTGTTTCTTTCTTTCTGCTTCTGGCGATGGCTCCTCCCAATGTATTCTAGTCTCTGTTATTCATAGTCTAAATATTGTATTCAGTGTCATACTGAAATTGTACCTATCACTTTAAATGCTCAGTTTCCTAGCGCTGCTTGCAGTGATTCTTTAAGGAAGCATGCGATACGGGCCAACCAGCAGATCGCAATCAGTCAGCCAGCCTAGTGTAAGGTGGGCAGAGCCGTGCTTCTGTTTTTCAGGGAGCAACCTGCTTTATTTCTCCCTGTTTTTCCATTCTTGTGGGTTTTCATTCTGAATTCTATACAAATAAAGTAGTGTTATGTTGAAATGTTCCAGCAAGAGTATTTTATGTTTATCTAACTTCACTGGGTGTATGTCATGAACATAACACTCAGAGTCTCTGATGTGTGGCCCACTCAATGCATTTCAGTAAATGTGATATTCCTTTCTGATCAAGTGTTGCCAACTCCACCAGTAACAAGTAAATGATTGATTTCAATCTGGGCATATTTTACTTTGCGAGTAGTTCAACTGATTTCAGAGGGACTATTTCTGGAGTAAGGTACTGCTCAATGGGAGTAAGGTTGTCAGAATGAGGGCCATCGAGTGAAGGGAAAATTAATGGCCACTTAAATCAATGAGACATTGCCCCTATAATATGAGCAGCAGAAACTGTGAAACTGTAGAACCCTGTCATTGGTTTGGAACCAATCCGTGCTGAACTCAATGAAGCAGGCAGTGAGTAACTAACTTTGTTTTTGCAGACTGTCCTCTGTAAAGATCTCACGGCCAAAGAGTCATTGCTGTCCACTTTCCTTTTGTTTTTATTAAAAAACGTCAAGATAAGCTTCTCCCCCCCCGCCCCCCCTCCATCTCCTAGACATTTAAAACAACAGCTTCATTCTTCGCTGCTAGCTAGAGCCAGGTATGTACTAAAAAGAAAGCAATCCATTCCCTTGGGCTTTTTGTAGGTAATAGGAATAGCAGGCAGCACATTGCTTAGCACATCTTTATCCAATCATGGGGATCTGCTGACGCAGAATAGATCACCAGAACTGGCGCTCACAGCAGCAGAGGAGCCAATGCTGCCCAGCACGCCTTCATTACTCCTTGCTAAAGTGACAAACTCATTTTCCATAAAGCACTAAGCGGGCCGCTTTTCAATCTGGCTTGCACGCTGCTGAAAACAACCTGCAAAAAAAAAAAAAAAAAAAAAAAAAAACAGGTGGTAGTCTCCTGTCACATATGCCAAAAAGGAGATAAAAATAGAATCTGACTTGCCACAGAAAACATGGTAAAATAATATTTTTTCTTGTGCTAAAACAAACTGTAGAGGTAAGTGCATTAACAGGTCTCCATTATCAGATGCTGTGAACTAGGAACTGCTGGCAATTAATTAACATGACATCAATCACTTGGATATATCTCTTGTGCACATTAATCAAAGCCACAAACTGAGCGTGCACCTTGTATACCACACATATTTGCTAGTCAGCAGCTGTCATTGGCATAGAGCCCATTCCCTCCTAAATGTTTTCAGCAGAGTTTGCTTGCTGAAAATTCTCATTGTGAATGCCTTGTCATGGAGCTCTTTCTTCTCACGCCACCTCAGAAGCTACACATGCACCTTTCTATTCAAGTTCTGGCTTGTAGATAGTGACACCATGTAATATAATTTCTTCCACTTATTTTGAAGGCCAATTCAAATTCTGAATTCAAGATGGAAAATATATATTTTTTTCAAATAAGAGAGAAGTGAGAAACAAAAGGATTTCTTATGTGGAGGATTAGTTGTGAGGGTCCTAATTCAGTGTGAATGCAAACAGCATTATCAAGTCTGAATGTGATGTCATTCTAGTTAGAATGACAAAAGTAATTTTTGTTCATACAAGGAAAAACAGACAGATCCCATCCTGGTTTCTCTCACTGATATAAATCTGGAGTAACTCCACTGATATTACTGGAGTTAATCTGTATAAAAACTGGCGTAAAATAGGATCACACCCAACACGTGTGTGTTTTAAAGAAAATAACTGGTGGCCTTTGCAAACAGCACCACTGGTCAAATTTTCAACGAGACTCTAAACTGCATATTCATATGACTATACACACAAAAGTGGGTACTCACCAAATTGCATGTGCATCTACTGTATTTGCACATGTAAAACAGCTAATTGGGTAAAAGTCAATTGGACATCGATGCACAAATTTAGGTTTCCAACAAGAGGGAAATTATGATATTTCCACATTTGTTCTCATCCCAAATTTGGACAAAATGTCAAAATATTGCAATTTTTCACACAATGGAAAGTTGGTTTTTTTAAATTGATTCAGAAAGGTTGAAGAACTTTGTTTTAACATTTTTGATTGAAACTAAACATTTTAACATTCTTCAATAAAGATATTTCAGTTTAGTCTGACAAACCTAATCAAAATGTTTTATCTTGGATCAGTTCCATATTTAATTGCATCCGCCTCAGCCACTGCTGTGACTTTGGCAATTGTAGTTTTGGGTGACTCATTCTCCCTAGCAGCATCTCCCACGATGGACCATGGTCAGGGGTATCCAGGAAACCCCATGGCGGCTCAGGTGGGCACAAATTCATGTTGAACTGACCCACCCAACCAGAAACAAAATTCTTTCATTTCGATTTTCCCAACGGAAAATCAAAAACTTTCACCAAAATTGACATTTTCTCGCAGAAAATGCTGATCCTGAGGAAACCACATTTCACATTGTCAAAAACATTTTGAAAGAAAATTCCCAACAGCTCTAGCCTTCCCCTATTCCAGATATGCAAAGAATCGCTTTGACAAATTGTAACAATTTAGTATGATTGAAGGGATGCAATCCCAAATAAACCAAATTATACGAGAAATAGCTACAGAAACACTAATTATACTGTATATTAAGATGTTATGTCCTGTGTGAGATGTTATGTTCCTAATAAAAGTTATTTTATTCCACCTTCTGCATTCTAACTGTACCTGGGAAACTTTGAAAGTGCAAAATAGTCCTTATTCCTATAGGAAAAGAATCAATAGCCAGACATAATCCTTAACTCAGCTCTAGTTTTCAGTGGAGCTAAACTCAGTGACTACCAGTTGCCCTATTTTGGTGCCCTCTTTTAAACAATTAGGTATATTACACAGACATCTCTGAAGCTCACTTTATTCTCTGAAATGTCTGATACCCATCTTTGTGGAAGGCCAATGTTGATACCAAAGAGTTAGGCAGAGAGCTTGTGTGCTACGTTTATTGGTCCTGCTTGGTATTCTTTTGTGAACTTTTGTTGGCTAATTTTCAGTGCTGTAACTGTCAGTACACTCCTTGCTTAGATCACATTCAGTAACATTTTGGCTACAGACAGACAATTGCAGGAAGAGCTCCTCATCTGGGCAGCAGAGAATAACTGTCTAGCTTTGCCACTGTATGACTGTGGCAATTGTAGTTTTGGGTGACTCATTCTCCCTGGCAGCATCTCTCTGGGGAGAAGAATAGCTCAGTGGTTTGAGCACTGGCCTGCTAAACCCAGGGTTGTGAACAGTTCAGTCCTTGTGGGGGCCACTTAGGGATATGGGGCAAAAATCTGTCTGGGGATTTGTCCTGCTTTGAGTAGGGGGTTGGACTAGGTGACCTCCTGAGGTCTCTTCCAACCCTGATATTTATGATTCTATGACATTACATTTTTACCTTTGGTTATTATTTGTTCATCTTTGATCTTGCACAGTGCACAGTGCACAGTTCACAGTCACACTTAATGTGTGTGCATATTAGTGCACAAGAACAATTTTTTGGAGACCCTAAAATTTCAGCCCCCTGCTGATTTAAGAATGAGGCAAGCACAAACAAACTAGCAACACAATATAGTGAGCAACACGCCTGTGTTTTTGAACCAGAACATAAAGTTGGTACGTCTAATTTTAAGCAGGGATGGTGAATTATTTTTGGATAAAATAAGAACCAACTCAAACCAAGCCCCGTTTGAGGTTTCAGAAAGAATTGTTAATTTGTTGTTTATCATTTTGGTGCACCTCTGCCCGTCTTAGCTCCACCTGGACTGGTTGCAATATTTCATCCGGAAGTAGGAAGTACAAGATAAACATTGCAAGAAAACCTCTTCCCCTGAGATTTCCCGCCTGGTTTTGCAGAACAAGGAGTCTGGATGGGTTAGCTCAGGTTTGTACTAGCATCTGCACACGAAACATTTTGGAATTTTAGGATGATCAGGCCTCATGGTGTCCCAATACTGTAAAACAGGAATAGATGGTATTACTCTTAGGTCATCAGAAATAGGAAGGTAGAGACATCAACCTCTACAGTACAGAAATGAGTAAATCTGAGCTCTGAAAACATAGGAATTGTTTTTCAGCAGATGTAAAACCAGCATCGCTCCCTTGAAGTCAATGGAGTTACACTGATTTACACCAGCAAAGGATCTGACCCATGGAATTCCAATTCAGAGTAAATTTGAATGCCTCCTGGATAATCCCTTAGGTTTGTCAGATTATTGAACCAACTATTGTTAAAAATGTACACTGCTCTGAAAAACAGCCGTGTGAATCATTAGCATTTTCCACTGGTTCCTGTATCTCTCTCTCTCTCTCTCTCACACACACACACACACACTGCAATTAGTGAAGCCTAGAAAAAAAATGTCAAAATAATTAAATGAAAAATAAAGAAGTGAATGATTTCCTTATAAAGGATAATATATCCTGACTCAGGAGTTTGCAGTCTAAATAATTATATTCACACACTGTATGGCTTTTGAAACTGTACTGTTCCTAGTGAATCTGAGTGGAATTTCATTATTTTTGAATAGAGACAAGTTTCTAGACTTCAGTAAGATATCATACCCAGCTTCAAAGAAAAAAGCTCAGATAGACAATCTGAGAACCACTGAAAGTGTCTAGCCATTACATGCCTAATCCCACAATCCTTTGCTGCTGCCTTGTCATTGGCCCTATGCAGGTATGAAAGGATGGGAGGATGCTTTAAGCTCTCTTCTTCCTCCTCCCCACACCAGTTGGGCACCTAAGCAGTAACCAGTCATAATCTTGTGCACAGTGTACAAATACAACATAACAAGAACAATATAAAAAATGCCTATTTCTGCATCCGAAACCAGAAACAAGCACGCCAAACTACCACGATGGAATATTCTTGTAGTTTCTCTGACCCGGCCAAAGCTAGGAAGAAGAAAAAATTTCTGAGATGAAGGATGAAATCCTCACCCCCCACTCTTGCCCATTTACACTGGGTAATATGGCCAGAGCAGATTAAAAGACCCTAAAAGCCCCAGTTCTGTCTGAGGGAGGATTCCCCTAGCACGGGCATTGCAGAAGACCTCTTTACAAGTCCTAGTGGAGAGGGCTTACTGGGGGTGAGTACTACAACATGCAGCACTGCAGAGTTATGGGCAACACAGTGGTCCACCAAGCAGACCTGGGAGGCTGCCATAACTAACCACCCCAGGGTTGTCTAAGTTACACTGGTAGCTTCTTTGACCCCCTGGAGCAGTCCAGGATGGGGGGAGTAAAGATGGCTTTAAGGCACTTATCTCCTCCTCCTCTTAGACTGTGAATTCTCTACTGCTCCTCCCAGAGGTGCAGCCCAGAATCCCATCCTAGGTTTCTTCATGTTTCTCTAGCTCAGGGGTTCTCAAACTTCATTGCACTGAGACCCCCTTCTGACAACCAAAATTAATACATGACCCCAGGAGCGAGGAACCAAAGCATGAGCCCACCTGACCCCTCCACCCTAGGTCAGTGGGGGGCAAAGCCCAACGTCTTCAGCCCCAGGCAGGGGGCCTGTAACCTGAGCCCCATCCCCCAGGGCTGCAGCCCTAGGACTTCTGCTTCAGCCCCACACAGTGGGGCTTGGGCTTTGGCCTTGGGCCCCAGCAAGTCTAAGTCAGCCCTGGTGGCCCCATTAAAATGGGGTCACGATCCACTTTGGGTCCCAACCCACAGTTTGAGAACAGTTGTTCTACCCATCTGCGTAGACCTAAAAGTTTTGGATAGTACAGATACGTTTTAGAGGAGCATCTGGTTCGTTCTGGCCATTATTTTTTTTAATATAGAATGCCTCAGCACTCACACCGGGCTTGAGCTAGAACAGTGCTGTCAGAGTTATTAGTGTGAAAATAGTAGCAATATTTCTGGAAGAATATGAGAAGCAGTGTAGTCGTAGCTGTGTTGGCCCCAGGATGTTAAAGAGACAAGGTGGTTGAGGTACTCTCTTTTATTGGGCCAAACTTATGTTGGCGAGAGAGACAAGCTTTCAAGACACACAGAGGTAACACCCCTTTTTGTCCTATGACTGCAGAGGTTTTTAACATGTCTTGAATGGTCCCTTAGAATATGGGCTAACGAGTTATGCTAGACAATCTGTTCCACCTTGTATTTAGCTGTGACTCTCCGAATACATTTCCCAGACTCAAAGAGCAGCTGTGTGTGGCTCGAAAGCTTGTCTCTCTCAGTAACAGAAGTTGGTCCCAATAAAAGAGAGTACCTCACCCACCTTGTCTCGCTGAAAGAATATTAGTCAGCCTGTTAAAATTAATAAAGCTGCACTATAAAGAACAGCTGTCTCTGAGGGATGAACGCAAGAGTTTGGATAAAATAAAAATCAGTTCAGACCTTCACCCAAAACACAATCTTCTGGGTGATTTGAAAAAGATGAACTTTTGCTTTGCTTTGTGGTTGTGATTTTTTGTGTGTTTTGTTAAATTGTTACATCTCTTTAGATATCCTGATTTTGGCAAGAAGATAAAATGCCAAAAAAAAAATAAAAATAAAATAAAATTATTTTCTGGCCTGTCTGAAGCAAGGAAACACTAAAAGGAGTAGAATAGCTCTCATAAGTTTTCCAGTCTGATTTCTAGACCAAAGCAGTCTGGAGAAGCTTAGCTAAATTTCAGATAAACTTTGCCCATAGAATTAGAATTACAAAATATAGCATTGAATTAGGTAGTTGGTACTCCGACAATACTGTATTATATTTAGTCCTCAGGGTCTATTTTCCTATATTACATCTTCCACTGTGATATATTCCACCATACACAACACATTAGACTTGCATTCTTCACGGGCCTTAGAAAACTGAATTTTTATACCATAATTGCTAGATAAATGAGTGAGGAATTATAATACAAGGAAAAGGGCATGCAGCTGTGGTGGTGCAGGCGTCAGTGAATAGGTCCTCAAGGTCCCAGATAAGCTTGTGCACTCCGCGCTGCTGCATCTACACTGTTATATTTAGCCATGCCTAGTCAGGCTTGAAAATCTCATCCACTATCATAAATAATCATTTTTATACTTTTATCAAGCTTATCCTTTTTGTTAACTAGAACTGTGTTCTTTGTGTTTGGTTTACCTACTATCTATGGTAAATACGGTAGCGACTTTAAGTGAACTGTTTTTTTGTCTGGGAATGTCTTTTTTTTTTTTTTTTTCTTTTTCTTTTTCAAGGAAATGCATAACCTAGCCTCCTGCAGGATTTACCCTGTCAGCATGGAAAGAGTCATAAGTCAGAAGCTTGATGTTCCCTCCCATTCTCAGCTGACCCAGTCTAGGTGTTGCGAGTTGGAGAACCAGACC
>NC_133771.1:209729019-209874132 GCF_003597395.2 Chelonoidis abingdonii | reverse complement strand
CAGGAGAAGTGAAGCAGCGACGGCATGCTCGGGGTGGAGGCGGAGCAAGGGTGAGCTGGGGTGAGAGGGGTCCCTCAGGGCGGGGGGGTGGGAGCTGCCATGGGGGGGCATGGTGTGCCTCAGGGCAGGGGATCGGGAACGGGGGAGGGTGCAAGATGGAAGTTTCGCCTAAGGCGTGAAACATCCTTGCACCGGCCCTGTTCACATTCCCTCCCAGACTCTTAATTCATGTGGTATATGAAAGCTGAAAGCACAATATACCCTCACCTGGTGCAAATACTTGCATGGGTGAGCTTCGGACTAGAGCTGAGTGACAAAGGGTTTTCCTGTCCTGGGGAAAATATGAGAGACTTGGCCCAAGACAAAAAGTTAGAATCTTTATAAAAAAAAAAGTTGCAGCTGAGCAACTGGGGAAAAAGAAATTGGGTCAAGTTAAAATGTTTGAACATAAATTGTTTTAAAAGAGAGATTGTTACTATAATTAACCTACTTTTGAAACAAAGTCATTTTGAAATGGAAAACAAACCTTTTGCTTAGAAAAATGTCAAAATGGGATATTTTGACAATTTCAAACTCCTTTTTTTCCCCAGCTTTTCTTTTTTTTAAAAAAAAAAAAATCTGTCAATACCAGCCCTTTGCCATGAACAGTTCAGAATTTGACAAACTGACATTTTTCAAAGGCAAAGTGCCTCATTGAAAAAATCCTGAACAGTTCTACTTAGAACACACTTCTTGGGTTCTGTTGACCCCACACTGAAGGGCCAGCTCACATCCTTTAAAGAACTTAAGACCTTAAAGAACTTAAATCCACTTAAACTCTCCAAATAAATAGGACTTAAATGGTGCATAAGCCATGTGCTGGCTCGCTGCACAGGGCTGAATTCCACTCACGGTCAGCATTTGTGAGACTAAAATTCCATCCCTGGAATATTTGGGGGAAGTAATCACAAAAGCAGGCATGGCCCAAACATTCCTTACAGTGAGAGTCTTAAACAGATCGATCTGTTTAGCTGATCGAAAGATGCTTTGATTACGGTGTGCCAAGTATCTTCAGGGGGGAGAAAATACTGGGTACTAAAGGGCTCTTCAATCTAGCAGGGAAAGGCAGAACAAGAACCAAGACTTGCAAGTTACAGCCACCCAAATTCAAATGAGAAATAAGGCACCAGTTTACCAGTGAATGTGGCTAAACATTGCAACCAACTGCCAAGGGAAGTTGTGGGATCTCCATCTCTTGATGTCTACCAGTCAAGACTGATTGCCTTTCTGATTCAGCCAAACACCTGACTGGACTCAGTGCAGGAGTAACCGGGTGAAATTCTCTGGCTTGTGCTACACAGGAGGTCAGCCTCAATGACCTATTGGTCATTTCTGGCCTTAATGTCTCTGAAACTATGAAAAACAAATTCATTTCTATTTGACCAGTGCCAGTGAATAAGTAAAGAATACAGTTTTGTCTGCCGAGGCTGCTGTTATTCCTTACTACTTTAGCTGGCCTGGCAGTCTTGGCATATCTTGCTTAACCCCTCAGAAAGGAAAGCAATCACCTAAAACAACAGCATCCCTTCCTTTCTGCTCCTCACCTTACAAAAGGCCAACAAATCAATAACCAATTAATCAATAGACAAGGCTAAGCTACTGTAGGCAGGGAAGTGGGCTGTAGGTGAACAGGCACATTCCAACAGGTTCATCTGTCTCATCAAGAGTTTTCTGTATGTCATGGGAGTATTTGATACTAGCCAATTCAGGCAGCTGACCTACAAGCAAACATGGCTCAACTCTGTGTGATTCTATAGTGCAATGTGTGAGAAGCTTCCCATTCTGAAGTCTCCAGCAATAACAACTGCTGCACTTTTATTGTGCATCCAATTCATGGATCTCAATATGCTTTACAACCATGAACAAACTGAACCCCACAGCCCCCTTGTGTGAGGGGGAAGAGTTGTGTTGTTGCCATCCCTGTACAGATTGGAAACTGAGGCACAGGGACATCAAGGACTAGCTAGTCTCAAGTAACACAGCAAGGAAGAGCGCATTGCTGGGAGGAAACAGAGGAGCCAGAACTCACTCCCTACTCTGCCCTTGCTCAAAGGAGCTGAGAGTAGGAGTAATTTGCAGCTCCTATATACTCCCTCATGCTGTCACAGCAGTTAGCTGGGAGGCAGGAGATGTCCAGGTTCCAGGGGCTGGGAGTGAGCAGGCAGTGGGGAAATTAGCTAAATATTTGCCAGTGTTGCAGATATAGTTTTGTGAAATAGTGGGAGGAAGATTAGCATGTAGGGAGTTGCCTTATCTACTGGAGGCAGAAGGATGTTCTGTGCGGGTGCAAAGCCTGTTGCTGTCCATGGAACTATACTGGAGGGTGAAGAAGCAGAGCATTCCAGTGCATGAGGCACTGCCACTCCCGGAACTCAGGAGACACGGCTCTGTCGCTGACCTTCTCTGAGATTGGGTGAGTCCTTTCTCCTCTCTGTTTGCCCTCCCACTCTTTGCCTATCTTGTCTGTGTTGATGCAAGCTCTTCAGGCATGAACTGTCCCTCCCTACATGTCGACGCAATGCCTAGTACATTGGGGCATCTCTAGGTGGTACTGTAATATTGATAAAAATAATAGGCAAGGGGCATCTCAGAGGTTTTTAAGGTCAGGCTTGACAAAGCCTTGGCAAGGATGATTTAGTTGGAGATTGGTCCTGCTGTGAGCAGGGGGTTGGACTAGATGATCTCCTGAGGTCTCTTCCAACCCTGATATTCTATGAGTCTACCCCATAACTTGGTATTTCCATGTTGCCTGGAGCTCGCCTGGGAATTGGGAGTGTCACACTTTGCCATCCTCAGCTGGTTTTAAACAAAGTTCATGTTCCATGGAGACCAACTCTCCCGCTATGCCTCACTGTTCCTGTGCAAATTCTCTCACTGGCATTTGCTATTTCTGCTCAGCTGAGCTACCTCTCTTAATGCCGGTACCTCATGCTGAAACCCAATTCAATGTTCACATGGAGAGACCCACATACACTCCAATCTCCTTGCCTTACATGCAGGCCCCCAATATAGCCACTCGCTCCAAAAGCTCGTTTATTTCATATTTGATCATCACCAGGTCAATTCTGTGACAATATTTCTAGCAGTAAAATATGTCATTGTAATTAATGGAAAATCAAGGCCAAGGTTTTTAAAGCCACCTAGGAGATGTGAATTGCAAACTGGAGATGGGAACTGGACATTCAATTGCCTGAGGCAACTTTGAGAGTTTCAGCCTAAATATTCAGGTGACGTACCTGTTACTGATACTTAATCACCAGGGACTGGGAAGCTACACATACGGATGTCAGCACTTTTGGCAGTGAAACATTTAGTCATCAGATCAGTGCATAACCAAATGTTTCAACACAGGATTTCTGGCACTTATATAAATTGTGTACCAAGTGGATTGTAGACACAGTGGTTTCCCCAAAACATTATCTTTCCCCATACTACAGAACACCTCCAGTGCACTACGCCTGTGGGACAGAGCTCAGTTCATCATCATCCAGGGGTTCCCCTTACCCAAGGGAAATCCTGAAGGGCACGGTCAAGCTGGCTTTCCAGCCCCTTTGCACCACCAGAGCACTGCAAAGCAGCTGGAACATAGTGTATTCTGATTCTGATCCTCTCCTAAGGTGAATGTATCCAAATTCCTAAACCATAGCTAAGTGCTTAAGTCCCTTTGGACAATTCTCCTATACCTAGGATACTCCATCTCCCTCTCCTTCCAAAAACTGTCTTTTACTCCCATAGCAATTTGCCTGCCCGTTCCATCATTACATTATCCCTCTCAGATGCTCTCTTCATTCAACTATGCTGCCCAGCCAGGCATTATCCGAGACACCATCATCCAGGACACACATTTCTGTTGCAAATGACTTCTCTTGCCAATGCTAAGTCGGGAAGCTGGGTAGCCTTGAACACAAGTGGCCTGCACTCTGCACTGCATCTAAGCACAGCTCAGACGCTGGAGAGAGCCAGTCAAGGCTCCCTGGTCCTTGATCATTTGACTGCTGTGGAAGTTAGAGCAACAGGGGGCCTACTCGAACAACCAGCGCTTGTAACAGAGCTCCTGGCAGTGGAGGATCTGGCACAGTGAAACTTGGCCTCGCTGTGCCTGCTTATGCTGGGGCAAGGGTAGAATGGTGAGATCTCAGCCTCTGTAAGGTCACTTTGGGCTGTGTAAGTGTTGAAAGGTGAACTCAGCAGACCACAGAACCTGGCCCAACTGAATCTGTCTTTCTTTTACCACCCTGACTTTTCTGTGTGATTTGTAACCTACTGTAGAATAAAATCTGTAAAGCAAACAGTATTGTTTTCATCAAATTGAGACCTGAGCAACAAACCACATGCAATCTCTCTGACATATTCCAAACGATGGCCCCCAACCTGCAAACATTTCAACACGTGTGTAACTTTGCACCTCTGAATAGCCCATTGAAATCGGCGGGTGCCGTTACTCACAAGCATACAGGAATACCCCTGGTTATGTTATTGCAAGGCTGAGGCCAAATAAACAGTGGTGTATTTGGAGATGTAGTGTAACATTTTCAAAAGCAGCTAAGTGACTTAGGAATCTACATCCAATAGGAGTTAGGTACCTGGGTACTTGTGAAAATTCCACTAAGTGCTTATCTGCATCTTCAGTCATCTAAATACCTTTAAAATCTGGATCTAAGTCAGGTTTTAAAATGGGACTTAGGCTCCTAAGCCACTTAGGCACTTTGTAAAATTTTACACGTAGAGGCTAGTTTGGATAAAATAAGAACCCATTCAAATCAGAATGGATTTTTAGTGTGAGATAGGGAAAGCTTGGTTCAGTTTTCCTTTGTTTTCATTCCTGTGGACTAGACGTGGATTTGTCAAAATATTGCAAGAAGCAATCTTGTAATTTTTGACCTAGCTAGAACCAGGCTGCACTACAAATTTAATGGGAAAACCCCTTCTTATAAAAATGTACAATCTTATTTCCAGAACGTTAGGACAGCTTTGGATAAACTACTGGATTTCTCTCCATTCCAAGCTAAACCTCCTTTTGAGGTTTACTCACTGCTAAACATGGGGACTAGTTATACCACCTGCATCAATTTTTGGGGTGCTCAGTTTGAGGCACTGCCACAGGATCTGCGTTGTAGAGAGTGAGTACTCAGCATTTTCTGAACATCAAACCCCTTTTAAGGTGTCTCAGCTTAGCCAAGCAAAAATTCACTCACCCCCAATCACTAGCCATTTTTGAACATTTAAGCCAGTTGCTTTTTCTTTTGGATCATCAGTTTTGAGTCACGTACCAGTGTGTTCTGAATTAATTTTCAATCAAAACAATGTTTAGTTTTAGGCGTTGGACAAAACATCAGGGACACCCAAGCATTTCACAGTACACATTCTCCAAACTACACCAAATGTTCCCAAACTTAGAAGTAAGATTTGCCCAGCTCTATGTTTTAGCTCATTTTAATAGCAGGAATTAGCCCATTCTGGATGATGAAAGATAGCGTGGGTGGATGGCTGGACTCCAGCAGTTTAATCTGTTTTATCAAGAGGTTTCTCTTACATCAAGGATTCCCTCTGGATCTTATGAAGAGCTTGACAACATATCAATATTATCATTATTAAGCTTTGTGTTGTATGGAATTATTATCCTGGGCCAAATTCATAAGTGATGTGTGCATTAAACTGATTCATAGCTACCCACTCTACTAATATCTAAAGGGAATTTAAGTTGCTCCTCTCAGGAGCCAGAAGAAGGAATAAGCTAATTTAGAGTAGGAACTACTAATTTATACATTCCAGATTTGGGGCCAGGAAGTAGCTTTGAGGGAATGAATGCAAGGGGATCTCGCTTATACACCATCTTTGAAGCTGGCCCTGTGAGGCCAAAGGAGTTAAAGTAAGTCAGTCTTAGGGGAACTTGTTTGTTTAACATACACATTGAGAGGACTGGCAAAAATATATAAGTTACACTCATTTAGATTCCCGCTTAATTTAGACTTGCTTAAATTCACTTCTGAATTTGGCCCTTGGAATGCTACCTACCAGCTAGCGTTTCATAACCTTGTTGAAACAGGCCAGACAAGCCTTACAAGAATTGTCTAAGAGACTTAGCTGCAGGATAATAGCAATAGTGAATGTCTGGATGAACAGAACTGCATAATAGCTCTGCAAAATATAAGTTAACTGTGGTGTGACAACATGTAAAAATCCTTCTACAATACATGAAGCGTAATTTAAGGAACACTAATGAACATCAGTCATGAACAACTGAAGTCACAAATCTGATGGTCATTCATTATTATTACAGTAGCAATTCGAGGTCCCAACCAAGATGGCAATGGCTCTCAACATTTCCAGACTACTGTACCCCTTCCAGGAATCTGATTTGTCTTGCATACCCTCAAGTCTCACCTCACTTAACTACTTTCTTACAAAATCAGACCTAAAAACACAAAAGCGTCACAGCACACTATTACTGAACAAGTGCTGACTTTCTCATTTTCACCATATAATTATAAAATACATGAATTGGAATATAAAGATCGTACTTACATTTCAGGGTATACTATATAGAGCAGTATAAACAAGTCATTGCCTGTATGAAATTTTAGTTTGTACTGACTTTGCTAGTACTTTTTCTGTAGCCTGTTGTAAAACTAGGCAAATCTCTGGAATTGATGAATCCCCTGGTAGACCTCTACGTACACCCAGGGATACAGGTACCCCAGGTTGAAACCACTGTCCTAGACAATGTACTTAGTCAATAAAACATAGCGCCTTCCTTGAAGAGCTTGCAGTCTAAGTAGACAACATAGACGAGAGAGGACTGGAAATAGTATTGTGTGTCTTACACAAAGTCTGTGGCAGAGACAACAATAGAACCCAGCTCTCCTGAGCCCCCTGTCAGTGTATTAGCCCATACCATTCAGCAGCTCATGTCACACCAGGGTGTCACTACACTTTTCTGCCCATCGCTTGTCCCTGTCTTGTTCCTCATACCACCACCAGAGAGTGAAATAAGAGCCCCCTGGGAAGGGAGGAAGGGCAGGGGAGAGGGGCTGTTCGGAAAAGGTCATTAGGCTGGAGAAGTAACAGCTTGGCTTATCAACGAAAAATGGGCCAGAGGGCAGAAGATTGCAACAGCAGTGCCAAGAGAGGCAGTGAAAGTCAGGAGCAGAGTGTTGATATCACCAGTGGCAAATTGTGAGGAAGGAATATAAGCAGGAGAATGTATGGGATGGGAGTCCATGCAAGGCATCGCTCTGTGGCTGATGAATGTCATATAAAGAAAAGCAGGTGCGTTTTGAATGATGGCACGCTAACTGCACCTTCGCAGTTTTTGACTGCACTAACCATTGGGAAATATTGCTCAGCAGCTCTGAGAATGAGGCCACCTTTATTAAAGAGCCTAAACAGCACCCAGTTTGAAAACGTTGGCATAGGTGATCCACTCTCACATCCCCATCTTGATAAAGTGGGCTCAGCTTTGCCCTTTTTATGAGAGGTAAAACTGTTATGTAAAACAAATCTGTTGACAGTGAAGTAAAATGACTTTTGGCAATGGTTAAACTAGGCTATTCCCGTGGCAGTTATTGTTGTCAATGTCCCAATTTTCAATCTGAGCTGTTCTGAACTGCAGCTAGTGAGTGGATAAAAGATGAGAGAGAGTCACCAGCACAGGGATCTTCTCTCCTGATGTTTATAAAATGCATTTTTAAAAGTTTGCCTTAGCTTATATTTTAATGCCACTGTCTGATATTGCAATTGTTGTTCCAGGAAAACTGGCAGCACGGCTATATTTAAGGGTCAGTCAATGTTTCCATTATAAACCTTGTTAAGAGTTTCATATAACTTGACTATTTTAATTTGCTTTGGGATAAAAGTCAATTCTTCTCAGTCAGGAAGCAGGTATGCTTTGTTTCTTTAAAGTGGTGTGATCATTTTGTTATTAGCGCAGGACATCATCAAACAAACACAGTTTCTAACCCCTGTTCTTAGATTTATAGACGTTAGTGACAGAAGGGACCACTGGGATCATCCAGTCTTACTTCCTGTATAACACAGGCCAGTGATTTTCCAACTTAGTTCAACAATATTCAACAATACACCTCTACCTTGATATAAAGCTGTCCGTGGGAACCAAAAAATCTTACCGTGTTATAGGTGAAACCGTGTTATATCGAACTTGCTTTGATCCACTGGAGTGCACAGACCTGCCCCCCTGGAGCGCTGCTTTACCGCGTTATATCCGAATTAGTGTTATATCAGGTCGCTTTATATACCCTTGATGGGAAGTGATCCTTACTCCGAACTAGTGCCATTGAAAAATAAATAAAAAGAAACCGAGTGACATTTCCAAAGTAGCTTCGCACGACACCAACATAGAACATGGTTGGAAAGGGGCCAATACAAAATACTGCATGTGCTGAAGTCCTCCAGAGGACCACTGCTCCACAGAGTTTGTTTGGAGGCCTTCACACATGGAAGTTCCCAAAAAAGTCCAGTGCTGCATAGAAATCCAGAAACCGAATATTACCAGTCACCAAGTATTTTGTAAAGTCTAGTTGTAGCAAAACAGAAATTCTTATCACCAAGCAATATTATATCAGTCCCTTTAATTTAGATTCACAGACTTTAAGGCCATAAAGGATCATTATGATCATATAGCCTGACTTCCTGCATAACTCAACTCATAAATGACTCAGTGATTCCTCCATCTACCCCAACAATATGTGGGTGAAGGGAAAAGAATCCAGTGGTCTTGGCTCCCCATCTTTCTGTTCCATCTCCCAGAGATGCTCCTGAAGAAGAACACTAAATCTGAACACACTTGTCCTTTGTGAATGGTTCATGAAGTTTGGATCCAACCCTAGATCCAACATTTGTTACTATGGCCAAACGTATCCCTAGTCCGGGCTGAACCAGAAGACTGAACTGAGCTCTCGTTTAGCCCGAGTACTAGACGATACCTTTTAGATGAGGCACATCACAAAACCAAGCCAATGCCTGGGGCATCTGTATATACTAAATGCCCTGCAGATAGGTCTTGAACTTTCGTGTACCTCAGGCACTTAGGAAGGATATGCAATATACTGATGCACTGGGTTGAGGATGACTCCAGGGACTATAATATACTGAGAGATACCTGTCTCATAGAGCTGGAAGGGACCCTGAAAAGTCATTGAGTCCAGTCCCCTGCCTTCACCAGCAGGACCAAGTACCGTCCCTGACAGATTTTGCCCCAGATCCCTAAATGGCCCCCTCAAGGATTGAACTCATAACCCTGAGTTTAAGCAGGCCAACACTCAAACCGCTGAGCTATCCCTGTCCCCATCTGCTATTTTCTCACAGCTAAACGTGGCTGGATTAGGCAATTTAGGGCCCTAGGCACACCAGGACACAAGCCCCCCTGTGATCCTGCTACCACACTCTGGGGCCTCCTCTGCCTCTCCACTTCCCTCCCCCCCCATACTCTGGCCTCACCCTCACACACACATGCTCCCCTGCCCATACTCTGGCCTCACTCCCACCCCACAATCAGTTCCCCACCAGTAAGCATGGTGTCAGTATATGTATATTTATATTCAACCATGGCTCATTACACAGGTTTAAATTACTTTTATGTCTGAAGTTAGAAGATGCAACTCTGAATACACACAAGGTGGTCTGTGTCTCCTATCATACCAGGAAATTAATGAGTTCAGGGGAAGGAAAATTAGAATAAGTAACAGAGCTCCACCTAATGGTAACAAGTGGCAAGATATTTACTATTACAGTACTTACTATTATTATTAATTGCTGTCCTGATTTGCTATTAACAGAGTCTATTGCTATAAGCATAACACTGCTACACAAAGGACACTGAAATAATTGGAATGTCAGCCTTCAGATCAAGGAGATAACTAGGTGCTCAGGTTTGGATAAACAGCACTATGAGGGTCTAATTCACCATTGCCCTGCACCTTGTGCAAAGAATTTACACCAGTGCAAAATGAGTGTGACATGCAACCATTCTGATGGGTGACTGACATTCTGAAGAAATGATGACTGACCAGTCAGCTTTGCAGTCTGGACAGCTGACTTAAAAAATCGTGGCACTTCAGATGACAAGAGATCAGTTAAGAGGCGTTATACAAATCTCGTGAGTGCTTTAGTATTGTTTGGGCTGCACTAATCGTGAAGATCCCATTTTCCATGAAGGAGGCTGCTTTCACTTTCTTCACTATCCATTACAACAGCACTGATCCTGCAACAGTGATTTTGTGTATAAACTAAGGCATTGACCCTGCATCGAGATCCTCCAGCGCAAACCCCTCAACTTACATAGAGCTATTGCATCTCAATGAAGGATCAGGGTCTAAGACTGGCACCACTGCATGTTCTTTGTTCACACCATGCTGGGAACAAGTATTACAGCTGTTTAGTATGTTAGCAAAATGGGTTGAATCCAAGACAAATAGCCAGATCCTTTACAATCACTATATTAAAAATGTATGCTCCAATCTTTTCCCCTGTGACTAACTTAAGACAGGAATTTCCTTTTTATCTTGTCTGACTTTCTGATACTAGTTACTTGAGCCTAGAATGTTTTACTTTTGGAGGCGATTTTAACTGGTGTGTGTGATCCAGACTCAATTCGCCAATTTGCATTTCAGTATCTCCTCATTCATAGGATTCGTACCTCTGTCTCAGGCCCTGTGCTATAGTCAGAATGGGAAAAACCCTAAAATCCAAACAAAGCCAGACAAAACAGAGCCAAGGAGATTTCAATATATGTTTTATATACAGTGTCATGAGATTGCGCAACTGAGTCCTAGTCTATACTACATGGCTAGGTCAACACAAGGCAGCTTATGTTGACTTAGCTCTGGATGTGCCGACACTGAAATATGGCTCTCACCCACATAAGTGCTCTGCTATGCCAACTTGATAACACCATCAACCCAAGCCACATAGTCAAGAGTCAATGTAGTTAGGTCAATGCAATGATAGTCTAAGGACTCTTATTTACATTGATTGTTACCAGCCTCTAAAAGCTGTCCCACAATGCCCCACACTGACTGCTCTGCTCAGCATTGTGAACTCCACTGCCCAGGGGTAAGGAAGACAGGAAGCTGCCCCTCCCCTTTGAAGCCCTGCAAATTTGTGACATTGCTTTTCTGGGCTGCCCAGCTTGGTGAGCACACCTAGCAGCTCTCCATTGTTGAGTGTTGATACCCAGCTTACCGTGCCAGCTATACGCGTAAGACCTGCTCCAGCCTGGAGTACACAGAAGGGGCTGGATCTCCTGGGCTTGTAGCAAGAGGAGGCTGTGCAGGCGCAGGTCTGATCCAGCCGCAGAAGGATGCAGGAGAAGGGCTACAATATGGACCATCAGCAGTGCCACATGAAAGCCAAGGCCAACAATTGATCTGGTGAGAAGCTGCAGACTTGTTGTTCTTACAAAGAGCTGCATGCCACTCTTGATGGTGACAACCCCCTTCTGCCCCGCAAAAGCATCTTCTGAGGAGCCTGAACCACAGGCCCCTGCTGTGAAGAGTGAGGAGGAGGAGGCAGTACAAGAGAAAGAGGAGGAGTATGGGGGACAGGGGGCCCAGTTGCACAGTAAGCCAGGACATGTTGTTGACTCCACCACAGTCCCACCCATCGAGCATGGGTGAGCCTGATGCAAGGGAAGGAACCTCTGGTTAGCATGCTGTTTGCTTTGAAATTACCAGGATGGCCCCTCCAAAGTAGCAGGCTACATCTGTAGATTTGCTCTTTTTCACTTGTGCTAGAAAAGATGGTAGAACAACCTCCCCCTGGCTGGTGCTGTGACTGAGGCCACGCTCTCTCGGTCCCAACGCTTACAACTTTTGGGGAGAAAGGGGAGTGGGTTCAGTATCCTAACTTTCAATTTCTATCATCAACACACTGACACTGGGACCTGTGGGTGTTGTGTCTGCAGCTGCTGCCGTTGCAGCCTTCAAGGTCTCCCCCTCCACACCCACAGTGCACCTGAGCCAGATAAGGAGGAGAAAGAAGAGGACTTGGGATGTCATGTCCAGGAGATCCAGCAAGCCTGTGCTGCATCAGAGAAGGAGACCAGGGCCTGGAGGATCCCCCTTGCTGACAGCCTGAAGAAGGAAAGAGTGGAAAGCCCAGGAATCTCAACAGGAAAAGGAGAGGGAGATGCACCAAGACATAATGATACTTCTCAGGCAGCAAACAGAGATGCTTTAGGTTCAAGTGGACCTGCAGGTTTAACAATCCCATGATCACCTCCCTCGGCAGCCCATTGATAACTCAATATTTGAACCTCCCAATGTACCCCCACTCAACATTCCATGTAATATCAGGGGTTGGTGAGCTAACCCTACCACTTCATCGGGGGAGTGGGAGGTGGAGGGCGAGGATGGGGCCTTGAAGACAGACAATCACAGCTGCACGTACACAGATCTTGTGAAAGCCACGGTAGATGTAGGTGTACCTGAAATGGAGTGTTTCCTCTTCATGAATTCTGTTCCCTTAATAAGGTTTTAAATTATTTTTTTAATTGTCTGGTTCATGTTACAGAATAAAATTCTATTGTTTGGAACAATAGTCATCTTTATGGTGTTCACACCATCTGCTGGCTGGTGCTGAGCTGGTCTGATACCCATCAAATTTCCTGCTACTTCACTTTGTCACAGAACCCACAACATCATTCAGACAGACAGACAATATTAACAGGTACAGTCACAGCTTTAAATTCCTACATACACAGCAATCACAAAATTCATACCAAGCCACAAGGCCAGGCAGAACACACTACACCAACACACGCTACTGTGACTTAATATTAAAATGATCTTTCAAAGTCTCCCTCAGCCGTACAGCTCTGCACTGAGGTCTAATAGCCCTTGTATCAAGCTGTTCAAATTCAGCAGACAGCCACACCACCTTGGCTCACTACCTCGGCAGAAAATTTTCTTCCTTTGCTTCACAGATATCGTGTAGGGCTCAGAGGCAGCTCGAACCACAGGGATATTTTTCTCATTAAGGTCCAATCTGGAAAGTAAACAATGTCAGCGACCCTTTAGATGACCAAAAGCACATTCAGCTGTCATTCTGCACCTACTGAGCCTGCAGTTGAAGCACTTCTTGGTGCTGTTGAGGTGGCCAGTGTACGGCCTCATGAGTAGAGCCCTGAAAAATCTATAGATATCCGCTTTATATTTGCGGAAATCTGCATCCACAGACCATGTTTGCAGATTGTGGATGGGTGCAGATCCAAATTTTATATCTTGTGCCCTGCAAATCTGTGATTATCTGCTTTATATCCGGGGACCATATTTGTGGATTGCAGATTGGATGTGGATACAAATTTTGTATCCATGCAGAGCTCTACTCGAGCCCTCGGAGCAAGGGGTAGGCTGGGTCTCCCAGGATCACTATTGGCATTCCAACATTCCCAATGGTACTCTGCTGGTCAGAAAAGAAAGTCACTGCTTGCAGCTTTCTAAACAGTCCCGTGTTCTTAAAGGTGTGCACATTATGCACCTTCCCTGACCAGCCCACGCTGATGGTGGTAAAGAGTCTCTGGTGATCCAGCAGCACTTGCATTAGCATAGAAAAGTAGACCTTTCTTTAGATGACCTCTGAAACAAGGTAGTCTGGTGCTAAAATAGGGATATGCAACCTATCTATCTCCCCCTCGCAGTTCGGGAACCCCACTGGTGCAAAACCATCCAGCATGTCCTGCACGTCGCTGACAGCCACAGTCCTGCATAGCAGGATGCAATTATTGGTACTGCACATATGCGTGAGAACAGCCCCTGCAGTGGATTTCCAGACTCCAAATTGATTCCTGACTGACCCCATACCAATCTGGTCTTGCAAATTTCCACAGTGCAATTGCCATTCGCTTCTCAACTTTCAGTACAGCTCTCATTTTGGTGCCCCTGAGCTAGGGTGAATTTGGCACACAGGTCCAGGAACGTGGCCTCATGCACCTGAAAGTTCTGCAGCCACTGCTTCTCATTCAAAATCTGCACGACAATGAGATTCCACCAAATAGTGCTTGTTTCTCAGGCATGGAGCCAGCACTCCACCATCTCCAGCTGCTCCGTGAATGCCACCAACAACCTTGAATTGTTTCTTTCTATGTCTCACAGCAATCTCCATGGAAAAAAAAACAAACACAAAACCCACATGTTCCCACGGCTCTTCATGTGCCTCTGCAAATATCGCACGATCAGGTGTCCTGTGCTTGCAACACTCATGACATTAGTGCAGAGGTGTGCAGGCTCCGTGCTCCCATCAGAGATGGCGGACTGCAAGGAGGGACATGCAGATTTTGAAAAGAAGGTGCAAAATATTTTGGGCTGCAGATGAAATTATTATGGGATGGAGAACACTGCCTTATGGGAAGTTGACCCCATGCTCCCAGTCACCTTTGTGTGGTTTGTTTCACCCCATCAGGCACTGAAAAACTTCCTAAAATACTCTATGCTCTATGGTGGAGAGCTGCACAGTGGGATACTACACTGACACAAGGAGCATAGTGTGCACATGCACAATGTCATAACTGCAGTGGCTGTAAGCCGACGTAAATTAGGTCAGCATCATTTTGATGTGTAAGATTAATTCCAATAAGTAATCAAAGAACAAAGGTTTGTTGAATAGTTATGGTAAGAGGAAAATTCTTCTCATGTCCCTTGACATCACTCTCCACCATTTCCAGCTTGCTCTTTCAATGCTATGTGTGATGGGGTTCGACTCTGTGCTGTGGTGCCTCCTGCTGGCTGTCCTCAGAATTAGCTTAGTACACCTGTGCACACTCATCTGGTGACATCTCGTTGCTGTCACTTCTGCTCCAGGATGCGAGTTGCCCAACAAACAGTGTCTTCTTCAGGACACAGCCCTCCGTCTGTGTCATCCTGCGTTTCCTCCCGTCCCCTTCCGGGGCAACTGTAGTCCACTGTCCCACCACTTCCTCAGTAGTGAGTGGGTGCAGGAAGGTATGGGACCCCAGGCCTGCCCACTACTCTGGGTCCCTGTAGATGGCAGCCACATGTTGTGTCCCTCCAACCCCACAGTTTACTTCCCTGGGCCACTTCCCCCATCTCCAGCACCTTCTCTGCCCTTGACATGCTGAGACAGCAGTCACCTGGGAGCTCACTTTGGCTCCCCTGATCCTGCCCAGCACTGCTCTGCCCCAGTTGCTAGCTGCCCGCCCCACTCCACCTGCAAGGTAACCAGTCCTCCTCCCTCCTTGAGCTCCAGGGAGTGACTGAACTGCTTCGCCCTGTGGCTTTACTTATATAGGCCTGCCTGGCCCTGATTGGTTGCTCCTCGTAGCCCTCTCCAATTGGCTGTCTCCTGCACAGCCTCCCTAGGGTCTTCTCCCATTATCTGCCTGTTGTGCAGCCTCTCCTTTATGGGCTAGTGTGGGGCAGACACTCCATCATACCATGAAACAACAGCACGGCATGGAGCCAGCCTATAGTATGCAAGCTAAGTTATATTATCAATTGAGATAACATTTGAGTAGAATAGCTGCTGAATGTCTTATGTTAATTACCCAACTCTGCCCTGTACCATCTCTTAAATGTCCAGTTTACTCTTCTGCTGCTCTGTCCATATGTTTAAAATGTCCTTGCACATTTCAGTAGGTTATGGTTTTATTCCCTCAAAACACTTTCTGCAGATGAAAAACTGGCTGGAAGGAAACTCCTTGTAAAAAAAATATTTATCCTACGAGATGAATTACTTGGCCTTGAGTTCTGGATTACTTTAGAAGCATAAATCCAATAACTGTATATTACATGGCTAGCATTGCTCTAGTGTTCTCCAAACATATGCCTTTGTGCAAAAAGTGATGGTCTGGTTGCATAGGACCACAAACATTCAAATGCAGCTCAAGAATTGTTGACAGTGGATGCATTATAGAACTGTCATGGCTCCACTCCTAGCCACTAATGCTATGCAAAGCACTGCCTATGGTCTGCTTATCACTTCCATAGAGCTCTAAGGCCCAGATCGTAAAAGGTATTTAGGCACCATATGACCTTCATGGGGGGGCAGATTATCCCACCTCCATGGGAAATCAATAGGAATTAGTCACCTCAATAACTTTGACACCCTGGTCTTGTCTTCCAGCAGTAAGTTCACAGTGTCAGGCGGTGAAAGGCCAGGAATGAGAGAGGGCTGTGTCCCTAAGGTATTCATCCAAATGGTCATTTGTGCTTCTCTTATCAGCTGTCTTATTCTCAAAAAACACAGGCATCTCCATTGGCTTGGTCATCTGTACTGGGTGGACGATGGATGCATTCCAAAGGAACTCCTGCGTGGAGAACTTGTGGCTGCCTCAAGGGTACTGTACTGACCTAGGCTCAGGTTCAAGGATGTCTGCAAAAGAGACTTGAAAACTTTCAACGGAGATGTGGCAAGCTGGGAAGATGCAGCTAGCAACAGGCTTTGTGGGAGGGCTGTGCTGTGCCAGCTGGTCAAAGAGGCCGAAAAGAGATGAGAGAGAGAGAGCGCGAGTGCATGAGTGAGCAAAGAGGAAAGTCCAGCAGGCCTCCAGAGCCAGCATTCTCTGGCCCGTGTCTTACAGTTGCACTATTTGTGGCAAGGACTGGCACTCAGGAACTGAACTTTTTAGCCACTCAGAATGCTGCAGCATGACACATAGTAACTGAATCGCTTTTGGTGCTTACATCGTCTTTTGAGATGGATGTCTTCCACTCCATTTTCGTAGAGGCACAGAAGTCTTTACTAAAGCAAAACTCTCATTGAGTCAGCGGGATGGAGGTTTGCCTAAAGAAGACGTGAGTAAGTGACGAGGGAAGGACTTCAGCATCTGGCTGTCTACAACTGGCCTCAAGAGCTGGATGAAAATGCAAAGGAAATAATTATAAATATTCAGAATGTTTTTCCATCCATTTTTTTTTCTGAAATCTCAATTAAAAATGTCATTAAAAAAAAAATCACATGTAGGGAAATTGACCAGCTCTGGTAAAACAACTGCTTGTCTCTGCCATATTTAAAGGGCCTGTTCCTAGAATGGCATGCTGGCAAAAGATGTGATAATAAGAGAACTCTCCACTAGGGAGGGATTGCATAGGACAGAGATTAATGAAGACAGGCTCTCTTGGGGCAGGATTGTTTTGCATCCCATCACTTTATATCTCTCAATAGATGTTTTGCACAAAAAAATTATTTGAAGTCAAGGATTTCAAATAAAAATGTGGTGTATTGTGTCAACCAGTTATCGAAGACAACTGCCAGATCTTTGCATCTGGTAGGGTGTAATGTTGCAAGGGATGCATCTATTTTTAAAATTTCTCTAGGTTCCTATATTCCCAGATCCCATATTCTGCTAGTATATGGGCACGTGGTAAACAAAAGGTCCTGTCCTCCTATTGTAATTAATTCCATAGAGCTGGTTTCCTCCTTCTGAAGTGTCTACCATTAATTAGAAGAATTGCCTGAGTGGATTAGACCCATGGTCCCTCTACTACAATAGCTTGTCCCTGATGGTGGTCAGCCTGAGATGCTTCAGAGGAAGGTGTAAAGAACTCCACAATAGGCAGATGTCAGATAATCTTTCCCTGCTCCCCAGGAAGCAGTCATCCTGATCTCTAATAGCTAGAGATAGGTTTAAACCTTGAAGCATGAGGTTGTTGGTTGGTTATATCTTTGGATATTCTTATTCACATAAACATCCAATCTCTCATCCTGTCCCATTAGCAACTTTGCAGCAGACAAATGAAGCATCTGTTCCCAACGGTTCTTATTGGCTTGCCTCTCTCATGCTTCCCATTTCTCCCTTTAGAATTAATCAGCACATTTCCCTGTGATTTTCTCAACCTGCTGTATCATGCTCGACTTTCTACGGCACATAGTGGCTGGGACTCACCTATATACACTGCATTGGGTCACTGGCAATTTCAACTCTCGTTCTTTCTCCAGGGTAGTCTTAGGAGTACCAGCATGTATCAACTGCTCCTCATTGTAATTCAGCAGAGTCAGAGTGCAGGAATTGTGCAACTCCATTGTTTCTATTGGGTGCTAACAGGCATTCATGTCAGCTTATTATGCCTGTTCGGAGGATTGCATCTGTACTTGCCCTTTGAACCCACAGTGCAGAAAATTAAAGAAGTGCATGTTAAACACAATTATGTGGCTGTAGGTGCTGTGTGAGGAGTAAAAATACTCCTCCAAAATATATCAGAAAAACATATAACATGACTTACGTAAAATACCACAACACAGAATTATCACTTTAAAAACCATACATCAGGAAAAGGCTTCTGAAACTGTTTTAGGAAAAGCAACTTTTGTTTGCTCATTCTAAAGTAGTTCTATCTTGGAAGAGTTTCAAGTCAGGTTCATGTTCACATACGATTTGTGATACCATCATTCAACAGTGTTGAAATCACTATGTTGAGATGTAGTGACTTGGGCAGATGACATTAGTGGTCAGGGCTCTCTCCAGCCCAATTATTAATAAAAAGTTATGTAAAGAGGAGCATTTGGATAGGGGACGGGAGAGAAGCAAATCCTAAAAACACATAAACACAAGTGAGGAAGGGGAAGCAGTATGTGCCCTGTTGTCTCCTCCTGTGCAAACTGCGGCAAATGGCTCATTTTTAAGACCTACCTGCCTCGCCCCCTTGTAACGCTGAAACAAATACACGCAAATGAAGAATCCACCTACTCCCTAATGCAATTCATGGGCAGCCCCAGCTCCTGTCTGCTCCTACCTCCTTTCTGCTGCTCCAAGCCTGGGAAAAGCAGAGGGGGTGCAAAGCCCCTTAAGTAGCCCTGTATGTGTGTGTCTGTGTGAAGAACCCCTGGGTTTGCCTCTCCCCACCCCAGACCTCAAGATTTGTATGTGAAAAACATTCACCGCTGCAGGAGAAGCAGAGGTGTACTGAGGGGGGCCAGATGTGCGGCTGGTGGGGGCAGAGCTGACATAGGGCTGCTGGCTGGGCCAGATGTGAGCTGTGTAGGGGGAGGAGTAAATACTTAATTCGTTCTGGGCTGGGAGGCGCAACATTGATTCATTGGGAGGAACTGGAGCCTTGCTACCATCAAGTGGTATTTTATACAAACTTATGTTATTTAATGCAAAATAAAAATCTAGTGTGTGTTGATGCAAGATGTTGGCAGGTCTGATCAAAATGAGGCTGTTGCAGCGGAAGTGGAAGAGACAGTCTAGAATGGTTAAGTCATCTCTGCCAGCTAACCTAACAGAAAACCTGGTGCTTAGTGGTCCATGATCAAGCAGACCTTGTCAGCATACACTCTTTGTGAGCTCGGTCTCTCTCCTATTTCAAAGAGCATAACTCTCAAGAGTAATCATCAAAACACTATCAATGGGAAATCCATAAACACTGGAACTAAGAGGATGGAATGGCTTGGTTTATTTAGCCTCTCTTCTTCCCCATTCCAATCATAGAGCAAATAATATCAGTTTTCCCTCACATTAACTTTTTGTAAACTCCACCCCCAGCCGATTTTATTGGATGAAAAACACACTTGCAGTCATGAAAAATAAATTCTTAAATTACAGAACAAAACAAAACAAAACATAGTTTAACACTACCTGCAAGGTCCAGGGAAAATAATCTGTAACCCAATAAAATCTTTATTAAGAAAAATGAATCAGAGAATGGCTAGTTTCTGAAAATTCAAAAGCAGGAAGAAACAGGAAAATGTCTGGCTTTTACAGCTGTATTTTACAAACATACGCTTTCTAGTGAACTGACCAGTTCCTTTCCTGGCATGAATTAAACATTGTCTCAGTCATTTCTTCCTGCAGATAATTGGCTAAAACCTTTAGGTTTTTAATGGCGTGCTTCAGAAAAAAAGATTGGGGAAAAATGTTTACAGATAGAGAATACTTCTGATAATTTCTCTTACTTGTTAATGAGTGACAGTATAAACATCCCCCAACAAAACCACAAGAGATGGGAATTTCACCTTGATGTTCAGGTATAACTTATACGTGGAACCTATCCATAAGACATTTTTCTTAGTATGCAGTGTTGGCCCAGCCCTATTGGCCCCAGGATATTAGAGAGACAAGGTGGGTGAGGGAATATCTTTTATTGGACCAACTTCTGTTGGTGAGAGAGAAGCGTTTGAGCTTACAGAGCTCTGTCCTCACCCATCTTGTCTGTCTAATTTTCCTTAGTGCTTAGATAGTAGAAGGAAACAAGCATCTGAGATGTTTAAAGGAAAAGGCATTTGCATGAGAAAACAAGTCTTTGGATGGCATATTTGCTGTAAGTGTGCATACAAACGCTCATGTGTTTTGAACAAAGGACTTCATGACTTTCAAATTCTAGCCCACAAAGTCTAGACCAGAGGTCGGCAACCTTTCAGAAGTGCTGTGCCGGGTCTTCATTTGTTCAGTCTAATTTAAGGTTTCGCGCACCAGTCATACATTTTAACATTTTTAGAAGGTCTCTGTCTATAAGTCTATAATATATAACTAAACTATTGTTATCTGTAAAGTAACTAAGGTTTTTAAATGTTTAAGAAGCTTAACTTAAAATTAAAATTAAAATGCAGAGCCCCTCAGACTGGTGGCCAGGACCTGGTCAGTGTGAGTGCCACTGAAAATCAGCTTGTGTGTTGCCTTTGGCATGTGTGCCATAGGTTGCCTACCCCGGTCTAGACGGTCAATAGACGATTTGAGTGGTTAGAACTGATCAAAAAACGCAAACCAATTTTTGTGACTATTTAAGTTTTTGTATAGAAGTATTTGAAACTGACCTATTTTCTCAAAATATTTCACTATTCTTTTTACCATTCCACCCCCCCCCAAAAAAGTGTATCGAAAACATGATATTTTTCGGTAAATGAAAAATTTTGATAACTGTTTTGATACATTTGTGCAAGATGTTTAAAAGACTTTTTTCACAAAAGTCAAAAATTTTGACAATAGCAACAATGTTCTACATACTTTTTTGTTTTCATAAGAAGGACATTTTTATAAGGAAAAGTCTTTTCAAGTGAAAAAAAAATGACCAACTTGAACTGCGGTCTATAAAGACCTTTACGAGAGAAGTTACCTGATATTAAAGGCTCTTTAATTAAATGAAGACATAAGATCCAGTGGTTGGAATCTAAAGTTAGAATAAATTTGAATTGGAAACAAGATACTAATTATATTTGCCTTTTTTTTAAAAAAAAATGATTGGAACAGTTTCCCTAGGGAAGTGGTAAATCTATCACCACTTGGAATCAAGACTGACTGTCTTTCTAAAAGATATCCTCTAGTTCAACCACACGTTATTGGACTTGATAATGTTCATTTTACATAGTAGGAAATAACAATACCCTATGGAAATTACAAGATTAATTTCTATGCTGGAGGTCCAATTAGATTATCACAATTGTCTCTTCTGAGATTAAAATATATGAATTCACTCCAGCAACAATAATACTTCAAAACTAATTTGTACAGCCATCTGAATCCCGATCGTTGGTGAACAGCAAATAAAAGAGGATGCCCACGTGTGGTCAGAGTTAATGAATTCAAATTAATGTTTAAAGACTTTTTTTCAGAATCTTCTGGCTCTAATTGTCTACTATGGCAGTAGATTCATTTGGTTTCAAATCCAAAGGAGATCATGGATGGGGGCTTTTCTTCAGGAAGATGTCAAGGATCTATTATCATCATCTACTTTACACACAGCAAGGAAGTCACCTTCCACCTGAATCTGTCAGAGTAAGGGCAGATGTTCAGGGGCAGAGCAGCAGCAAAAGCATCGCAACTCTCCATCTGAAAGATCAGGGAGGGATGCAGGGAACAAGAGCAATGACCAAGCTACTTCTTGGAGAGATCCAAGAATACAGAATTCTGTCTCATTGTAGCCATCCCAGGGTCTTGTTTAATGCCCAAATGAGTCAAGTAACGGCTAAAGGGACTGCCCTCCTTACCTGTAGAAAGGCTTTTAGAAGGCTATGCACAGTTCCCAGGTGGTAAATGCCAAACCATCGACTGCCATACCAGGGCTGTTTAGAGCACAGTAGGTAGCAGTGTATGGTTTCTTGTCTCACCCTTGGCACTGTACAATTTCCTTGATCACTGGATAAGCAGGCCAGGATGAAAAGTTGAAATCTCAAAAATATTTGCAAACTGAAAAACAAAAAAACCCCCAAAACCTGGGTCAGATTAGTTGAAATATTTCATATGAATATGTTTTTCTTTTGGCCTTTTTTCTTTAAAAATAACCCACACATTTTTGGGGGTGTGTGTGGGATCCTAATTAGTTTACATTCCAAAACAAAGGGTCATTTCAAATTGGGAAACCCAGAATTTCTCATTTCAGAAATCTCCAAAGGAAACTTTCCAACAATTTCAAATCTTGATTTTTCAACACTGCTTGGAGTTTAGTCAAATCTGAATCTGTTTTACAAATGGTTTCAGGTTTGATGCATTGGCATTTTTCCAATAAATGACTGATCAAAAAAACTCCCAACCAGCTCTAGTTGCGACTTCTGAGCAAAGACTCAGGTTTTCAGAACAAGCTCACTTCTCCATACAGTGGTGAACAGTCACCCCTCATCCCTTTTACTATTCTCTAGAGCCATCTCCTTTCTTCCACTTTCACCTCCTCAGTGCAGCCCCCTCATTCCTGAACCCATTGGCTAATTCTCTCCAAAACCCTCTTTCAAATACACATTCCCCAAGAAATGGTGCTGCATATACATACCATAAATAAAATAAACTGAATCACTAAAAATCCTCAGAAATGCTGTGATGCGTGCATCACTAACCAAAGCACAAACTTTTTCTCCTTCCCGCACACCAGCATTTATCAGCACTCAGACCATATCTGAACCTCGGGCCTAATCCCACAGAGGTCCACACAGATAGACCCCTCCACCTGTAAAGAGGTCATTGCAGGACCCAGGTCTTAAGATTTTTGGGGCACAGACTGTGCCTTGTATTTGTGGGTGTCACACACATTCACGGTACTAACAAAATAGTGGCCAGTAACGAGTGCAACTTTTGATTCTGACCTTTATAGTGCAATTATTATTGTTTATAGTAGAGTAACACCCGGAGACCCCAATGTGGTAGGCGCTGTACATACACATCATAGTAGGAGACAGTCCCTGCCCCGAAAGAGCTGCCAATGTAAATAGACACAGCAGACAAAGGGCCAATAGGAAACAAGTGAAGTGACTCGCTACAAGGTCATAGACAGACTCAGACTTTAAGGTCAGAAGGGACCATTATGATCTAGTCTGACCTCCTGCACAATGGCAGGGCCATAACCATCCACCAGATTCACGCCCATCCTGTAACAAACCTTAACCTACATTTCTGAGGTTTTGGAAAAATCGTGGTTTGAAGACGGTCAAGCGCCAGTAGAATCCTCCAGCAAGTACCCCTGCCCCATAGCTGCAGAGGAAAGCAAAAAACCTCACAGGGCCTCGCAATCTTCCCCTGGAGGAAAATTCTTTCCCCAACCCCAAATTGGCGATCAGTTAAGCCCTGAGCATGTGGGCAAAGACTCACCAGTCAGCACCCAGGAAAGAATCCTCTGCAGTAACTCAGATCCCACCCCATCTAGCATCCCATCACAGACCACGGGCATCACACTGGGCATCGCCACTATGGGCATCACAGACACTGGCATACTTACCTGCTGATAATCAAAGATCAATTGCCAAATTAATTGCAAAATTAGCCTATCCATAATATCCACTCCCCTGCTCCATAAACTGTAATCGAAGCTTAGTCTTGAAGCCAGGTATGTCTTTTGCCCCCACTACTCCCGTTGGAAGGCTGTTCCAGAACTTCACTCCTCCGATGGTTAGAAACCTTCGTCTAATTTCAAGTCTAAACTTCCTAGTGTCCAGTGAGGTTAGCAGCCCAAGAAGGACTAGATCTAGGACTTGTTCATTCACCGTAGCCATTCCCCTCCCATAGGAGTCCATTGAAATGGTGCCTGAACCCAGTGATGATCTCCCAAAATCCTAAGAACCAGTTCCCTACCAGGTCCTTGGCGGTACTTCGGTAGCAATGGCGGCAGGGGTGTGTGTGTGTGTCTTCACTCGTTCCAGGTTTTCAGCGGCAGGTCCTTCACCTGGAGTAAGTGAAGACCTTCCCTCCCCCGCTGCCGCCAAAGTGCCACAGAAGACTCGGTAGGGGCCCCCGCAGTGAGTGTACTACAAGCCCCACATGCCTGTTTCCCCCCTCAACCCATCCGACCCCAATCCACGTCCTGCCCCCGCAAGTTTCTCCTCCCCCCGCATGATTCTCCTCCCCACTTCCCCCACTAGCAGCAACCCTGGGCTCTGTGGGGCTATTTAAAGGGCCCGCGGCTCCTGCTGCTTCTACCGTCCTGCTCCTTTAAATAGCTGCCGGAGCCCTGGTGGCAAATTAAGGGGCCTGGAGCTCCAGCTCCTGCTGGGAGCCCCTGGCCCTTTAAACTGCCCCCTGGGGAAGCCAGGCCACCCCTTTAGCAACCAGTTCTACATCTGCTTCTAAATTTAACCACTGGTTCTTGTGAACCGGTGCGAACTGGCTCCAGCTCACCACTGCCTGAACCCTGGTGGTAATATTCTTCACCATTCACAGGCTATGGTAGCTCAGCCCTCATCACCTGATTGTTCACTCTCACCTATACTTACATTTGGCAAAGAGAAGCAAAGCAGAGATGGAATTGTTTGCATTCTTCCCAGCTCGGCACAGGATGTATACACATTTTTATATTTTGCTATTATGGGCCTCCTCATGCTACCATAAAATCAGAGTCCATAATCCCTTATTAACTGTATTTAGCAAACCTCAAGCGTTTCCTCCATTTGCTATCTGGCTGGGCTTCAGCCCTGAAGCAAATATCAGGTGGCTGTGGTCTAAACATTAACTGTGGAGCGATTTGAATTACAAACCAAACAGACTGTAAATGAAATCTTAAAGTGCAGTCAGAATACAGTCTGGGAACGTGGCTTTGTTCTCCTGAGCTTGCAAACAGACTCCGGGAAATGTTCCTCAGGCATTCAAAAAAATGGATCATTATTCACCAAGAGGAAGTGCAGGTGTTACATTAAAGGGCTGCAATGGGACCCATTTGGTACCAACAATATAGATTTATTACTCGCATTTTTTAAAAAATTGTGATTAAAAGCACATCGCACTTTGATTTCCTAACCACTTCCTGTGTTTTGCTTCCAGAGTTTTGACAGCTATTTAATTATGACATTTTGAACTTATTTGCCAGAGCCTATTACATATGCATTTCTATGCTTCAGTTACAAAAAATATTGAGCCCCTCTTTCCTAAACCATAGAGTTAGACGCGATCTGCACCCTTTAATTAATCATGCCCTGCAATAATACGGAAGCCTGTTACAGAGGAACTAACACATTAGTGCTTGGAAAAGCCAGGGCAAAATTTAAACTTGTGTTTGCACTTCACAGTCACTGAAAATTGTAGAGGAAACCTACAGGAAGGGAAGGAAAAGGCATGTAATTTTAGGCACACAGCTAACATTATCTGGAAGTGAGAGATGGTCATATGTGCCTTTACATTGTTACGAGCTAAGAAAAGTTTTCAGTGGCAAGTGATTTATAGGTAACAAGCCAGTTGATTTCTCTAAATTAATTTTTTTTTTTTTTTAAAAAGAAAACACCACTGATGCTATAAAACTCAGTCAAGCAGGTCAGCTCATCAGTCACTGAAGGTTTAGCATTCAGTATTGTATTCATCTTCCTTATTATGATAATGTAGATTTAAGTCAATGGGAACTACACGTGCTTTAAGTCAGGCAAGTGCTCCAGTATCTTCCTGAATCAGGGTCACTGGTATCAGTTATGCACATACTTACTGTACTGAATTGGGATCTTAAACATTTTCTTGCCTGTGCAATTATAGTATGCTCATAGCAGCCTTGCTGACGAGAGACAAATAGAGCTTGCATTTCACCATATCCCATGTGGTCTCTGGTGCTTGGAGGGGAAGGGAAAGAGGAGGGAAGGGTAATAGGAATCTATCCCTTACACAAGAGAGCCAGTTAGCTTAGCTAATAATGCTAAGGTTATGGGTGTGAGCCTCTGTTTTAACAGGTGGTCAGAGAAGGTGACCACAATAGTTCCTTCTAGCTTCATAATCTATGACTCGCAGTTCCTGCACTCAGAGGAGTACAAGGACAGCTCCTTCCGTGCATATTAGGGGAATGGAAGAATGGAACTGACAGCCATGGTCCTGTCCAGCAGTGCCAGTCCACAGAGGAGTGAGTAGCTCAGGAAGGGGCTGCATCTGGCCCCTACTTAAGAAAGTGGCTATCAGACACAACCTGCCTTCAGAGAATCTGTTCTAATCCATACTGGCATGCAGTGATCATGATGTCTTCATGGTTGCCTTCTATAGAACAGGAACTATTTCCTGCAGAAGATGAGAAAGGATACAATGATCTCTCTTTGAAGGGATCTGTTCTCTTCCTCCCACCCCCAACCCTCATCCAGTGCCTAATACTATACCCATATGCTGCTGGTTCTGAGACAGACAACCATTTCGTTTTCAAAGACATGCTACAGCATTTAAGTAAATCTGCCTCTGAAAGCAGCTAACCATGAGGGATTTTCTACAGCTGCCAGAGCGATGACTTAGAGCAATTGCTCCACAGATACTTTTCATGGCCAAAGTCAACACAAAAGTAGTTTGATTTCTTTCAAGACTCCCCTTGATGGAAGCCTGTTTACTCAAAAAAATAAAAAATTCATAGTGTAGGCAGATAATCAAGTTATTGGACTGCTTTGCTCCTGGGGCCTGACAGAAGGCCCACTGAAGAGAAAGGCTGCCATTGATTTCAATAGGTTTCAGATCAGTTCCTTCATGCAGCCTTTTGCTGCATTGTGCCATAAGAAAATCATGACTTTAGCCTTCCATGATATATGAATATTCTTTCAATAAATTGCTCTTCTTTTTGGATTTGACCGGAGGATGGGAGTCTGGCCAGAGTAGAGGCAGGCAAGTCCCATATAATTCTGAGCAGTGATTTCTTTTATTCCTCTTCATGCCCTTTTTTGTTGGTTATCTGTAAGCATTGCCACAAACGAGGTTTGGTTCGCAGAAATACTTGCAGAACGGCTGTTCTTCAGACAAATAGCTTTAGTCACATCTGAACAATATCAATGCACTGGAGAATTCGCTCCTGGAGGAATAGGCTGGTAACGGCAATCAAGGAATGTGACTGCAGCCTGTGCGGAGATACCCCAGCTAGATTTAATCTAGCTAGCTCCAGCACCCAAGCAGCGAAGCTGTGGCAGTGCATACCTCCACATGGGCTCTGGGCAAGCTTTTACAGCCTATGCTGTAGCTTGTCCGGGCTACCTGAGCTGCAGTCAGACTCCAACATTTGCTATTCACTACTTGTTATTCTGCTGTTTCAACTGGCTTCATCAGGCAGCAGGAACACCACCATGTTTGTAATAGCGAACTTACCTTTTGTTGTATATAGCACTTATCTGTAGATCTCAAAGACCTATCCAAAGGACGGGGGGTGAAGGGGAAAATGTATCACGCTCATCATTTTTACAGATATGAAAATTAAAGCACAGAGAAATCAGGTGACTTGTTGGGTCAACACAGCACGTCATTGGCAAAGAACCCAGATGTCTGACTCCCGGTCTAATGTGCTACCCAAGAGATGTGCTCCCTCTCCAACCATCTTGTCATTAACACATCAAGGCAATGGTGGGAGTCCCACAAGCACTCAGCAGTGATATAACCCAGCTCGCTGTGAAGTCACTGGCAAAACTAAGAGCAGAGAAAAGGTGAACTTGACCGCTGTCGAAAATCCCACCCCTGCCAGCGTCTCCCATCATAGGTCACCTATGAGGGTCAGTTTGTTTCGGTGTGTCTTCTTCTGCGAATGTAAACCGAAGAGAGATCCACAGATGCGTCTGCCCCTCAGACACACATGGCCACAGGTTTTTGCCACAACCTGCTGTCTTCACTCATGCTTCTCCTTGGCTTTTTCTATACTGCTGTTCTTGATGGGTGTGACCACTGCCAAAAGTTCTGCCACCATCCCAATCTATCAACTGCAGCAGCTTCCCATATGTTCAGGTTGACTTTTTGTTGAGTTCCAAGAATATCCCTATATTGTCATTGGCACCCCGGAAAATGGGAGCACCATATTCAAGTGTCCATAAAATATGGCTTTGGGGAGTCATCCATCCATACAACGACACGCCTAGTGAAATTTTCCTTGCATGATTAGGGATTCATGGTTAGTCATGCAACACCAGTCCAGGACTTTGATATTTGGTATCCTGTCCAACCACTTGATGTTACAGATGAGATGCATACAGTGCATGTGAAAATGCTCTCGTTGCCTCAATTGCCCATGTTTCACAGCCACAGAGAAGAGCGCATGATAGTTATGATTGCATCATAGGCCAGGTCTACACTACGTGCGAAAATCGATTTTAGATACACAATTTCAGCTACGAGAATAGCGTAGCAGAAGTCGAATATCTAAAAATCGATTTACTCACCCGTCCTCACCGCGCGGGATCGATGTCCGCGGCTCGCCATGTCGATCCCAGAACTCCGTTGGTTTTGGTGGAGTTCTGGAATCGATATAAGCGTGCTCAGGGAACGATATATCCCGTCTAGATCAGACGCGATATATCGATCCCCCAGCAATCGATTTTAATGCGCCGATACGGCGCGTAGTCTAGACGTGGCCATAGTCACTGATCTTGGTGTGAAGTCAAATGCTCCTCACATTCCAGAGGTGGGAACAAAGTCGACCATAAGCAGAACTGGATCAAGGAATGCTCTGTCCAATTTTATCATCAGTTACGGCATTGTTAGCCAACACAGCAAAATTTTTCTACCACATTAAGCAGTGTATCATCAATTGCGATTTCAGGGGCAAAATACATTTTTCCTGGTAAAGTGCTTCAGTTTTCTTGAGGCTGACAAAGAGTCCAAATCAGTTTGCCAACCTAGAAAAACAGTTGATTAGATGCTGCCTGTCTTCAAGGTATGTGCTACAAATCCATCATTGTCAGCAAAGAGGAACTCCCCAATGAGCAAGTAGGTCACTTCAGTCTGAGCACGAAGACACTGAGGATTGAAGACTCTGTGATGTGTGTAAATACACTGGGCGCAGTCTATGAAAGTCTCTAGCAACACAGCACCAAAGAGAATGGGAAACAGTTTAGGTGCAATCACAGAGCCCTGCTTAATGCCTTTCATGACAAAGAACAGCTCTGATGAAGCACCATTCTCCAGCACTTTAGCTAGGGTGACCAGATGTCCCAATTTTATAGGGACAGTCCCCAATATTTCGGGGTGTGTCTTATATAGGCACCTGTTATCCCCTATCCTGTCCCAATTTTTCACACTTGCTATCTGGTCACCCTAACTCTAGCCAGCATGGATTAAGCACATTGATGGTGACAAAATTATGTGGGCTCACAATCTTTTTTGCAAGATCTGCCAGATATCCATGCCACTAACAGCTTTGAAGATCTTCAGGTCTACAAATACCATATAGAGGTCATGATTTTGTTCTCAGCACATTTCCTGTATTTGGCAAGCTGCAGAAATCATGTCTGCTGTTCCCCATCTTGTGCAAAAGCTACACTGACTTTCTGAAATGCTATCATCAATCATGGTGGAGAGGCTATTGAGCAAGACATGCACCAAAAATCTTCCCAGAGACGTGGTATCTCACTTCTTTCCAATGGTTGTCGCAGACTACTGGATCACCTTTGCATTTGTATATATGGACAACTGAGGGATCCTTGAAGTCTTGAGGCATGGTATCCTGCTCCCAGATGAGATTGAAGCGCCATGTGAACATTCAAAAGATGTGATAACTACAACACTTATAGACTTCTGGAAGTATTCCATCTAAGCCAGTGCCTTCCTTTGTGACAACTGTTTCATGGAGGCTTCTGTCTTGATAATACTTGCCAGCTTAGTGAGTTATTTGTGCATCAGGAATTGTGTTATACTGCCAGTATCAGCCTCCAAAATTGCAGATGAACAATTGAGTAGACTGTTAAAGTGTTCAGCCCAGTGATCAATGATGGCTTTCTTGCCTGCCATCTGCACTATGGATGGAATGCTACGATGAGTTATAGGACCAAAAATAATTTTCAATTGATCCTAAAAGTGTTTAAGGTCTTTCTGGTCAGCAGCCTCTCAGCTATTTTCTGCTGTGTTTTTATGCAGCTTCGACTGGGCATAACAAATGCCCAAGGTAAAAAGTTGGTGAAACGCCCATGTACTGAAATTGATTCTCATACAATATAAATAGCAAGTCAACACTTTGTAATGAAATAAATGTGTTCACTAAATCGATTCAAAATTGGTTACGAACAGTTTGATCAGCTTGAACAACTTGCCCAACATCTCCAAGTTCATCATCGGAAGCATGTTCTCACAGACCTGGACACATCAACTCACAGCGATACCAGACCCTGGAAGATCAACAGACATCTCTCCATGACTACAATGATCAGCACCCTGACAAAACACCTTTCAAGATCCATGGGTCCTATATGCCTATCACAACATGTGGTGTACGTCATCCAGCACACTAAATGCCCCAACTACAACTACTTGGTGAAACCAGACAATTACAATGCTCCTGAATGAACTCACAGTGGAAAATAATAAAAAATACTGAACCACCCCATCACCTGCAGGTGAAGACTTTTCACAAAGCCATCACTCTATATCTGATCTCTCAGTCCTCATCCTCAAAGGAAACGTGCAAAACACTTTCGACAGTCAAGCCTGGGAGCTTAAATTCTTAACTGAGCTAGACACTAAAAATCATGGTTTTAAAAAAGACACTGGATTTGTGGCTTATTACAACAATCTGTAACCCACCAACTCCCTTCCCTTTTTGCCCTATGACTGCAGAGGTGTTAAGTCACTTCACCTGGAATGGTCCCTTAGAATATGTGCTAACTACTTATACTAAAACAATCTATTCAACCTTGTATTTAGCTGTGATGCTCTGCATGAGGAAGAGCTCTATGTAGCTCAAAAGTTTGTCTCGCTCACAGACAGAAGTTGGTCCAGTAAGAGGTGATGTCACTTATCTTGTCTCTCTAACATCCTGGAACCAACATGGCTAAAACAACACTGCAAACATTCATTGGAATTGATGTACTTACAAGCTGCACATGTCAGATATTAGAGTATGGGACTGGCTGAGAAAAGTTGACCCTGGTGAGTGAAAATAAAGATGCAATATGTAACACAGGTGAACTATAAGCAAATGGATAGAAAACTAGAGTAATCTCAGCTTCTGTCAGTGCCATCCTCTTTGTGCCCTTAGTTGAGAAGGTTTAGAACCACTACTCAGGGTGGCCACTAGGTGGCATAGAGCAAAGAGGTAAGAGTCTACGTCAGGGTTTGGCAATCTTTCGAAGTGGTGTGCCAAGTCTTCATTTATTCACTCTAATTTAAGGTTTCACGTGCCAGTCATACATTTTAATGTTTTTAGAAGGTCTCTTTCTATAAGTTGATAATATACAACTAAACTATTGTTGTATGTAAAGTAAATAGGTTTTTAAAAAGCTTAAGAAGTTTCCTTAAATTAAAATGCAGAGCCCCCCAGACCGGTGGCCAGGACCAGGCAGTGTGAGTGCCACTGAAAATCAGCTCATGTGCCGCCTTCGGCACACATGCCATAGGTTGTCTATCCTTGGTCTACGCAAGACGAAATAAAGACAGAATTTTATTTATCCTCTCCCCAGTGTGCTGGGCCTGCGTTATCTCTACATGCGTCCTATTACATTTACCATATTACTTATTCTGTATGCAACTATAGTCCTGTAAACCAGGGCACAGATTAATCCCAAAGTAAGGCTAACTCCCAAGAAAGCAGGATGTATTAGAAACACTTTTTTGCATGTTTGTCTGGAGTTTTCATTTCAGGCTAACTTTCTTGTTATACTATCAAGGTATGTACTGATATGCAGAAGCATAACATACTTAGCCTCTCCTTCCCCCCGTCATTTCTGTGTTGCAATTAACCTAATTTCTAGTGCCCTGGCATAGAAGGCTTTCCATTCAATTCATCTTTGAGTGTGTTAGCTTTTTGATGCCAGAGACTGTATTTTCTCTGCTTGAATCCAGGTGCTAGCAACAGAATGCAGTTCGATCACCAACACCAAAGTTTAACAGTGAAAAAACATATTTTAAACAGTGGCAATAACAAGTTTAGTTAAGATTTTCATTCTAGATTACTTTGGTTTTGTTAGGTCTTGGCATTACAGCTAATCTCTCAACCCCCACTGATTTCTTTGCAACTCAGAACAGTTCCAAATTATTTCATTGATAATTATCCAGGTACAATTATTTTCAGCTTTGTCTCAGCCAGTATGGTTATTCTTATTGCATCTAAAGGCCCCAGATGAGATGAGGATCTCACTGTATTAGGCACATAGTAAGAGACAGTCCTTTTCCCAAACACAAGATGCAGGGTTTTAGAGAAACTGCTCCCAGGAGCGGCGCCAGGCTTTCTGGCACCCTACACAGAATTCGGGGGGGCCGCATTTTGTGCGCTACCCATGGGGAGTGTGGGAGCTTCCGGTTCGGCTCCCATTGCGCCGCCGAAGGATCCTCATCTGAAATGCCGCAGGCGACAGCGGCAGTCATTGAGCTGCTCAATTGTCTGCCGCTGTTTTCACGTCAGCAGAAGGTCCTTCTTCAGCAGTGCAACGGGAGCGGAACCGGAAGCTCCCACGTGGCCCTTGGGGAACCCCCCAAATTGCTGCCCCCTGAATCTTGGCACCCTAGGCGACCACCTAGGGTTGCCTAATGGAAGCACCGGCTCTGACTGCTTCTCAATCTATTTGCAACCTCTGCACTGTACTTTTACATGAGTGTAACTAACAAAATCTTTGCCCAGAGTTTTTATTTACCTTTGCTTGTTTGATGAATTAAGTAGGGCTGTTGATCAGTTAACTCACACAATTAACTCAAAAATTAATCGTGAGGAATCACAGTTTTAATCACACTGTTAAATGTAATAAATTTCAATTGGTTTTCTATTTTAGATGTTTTTCTACATTTTCAAATACACTGATTTCAATTACAATACATCATTGAAAGTGTACAGTGTTCACTTGGTATTATTTTATTACAAATTTGCACTGTAAAAATGATAAATAGTATTTTTTAATTTACCTCAAAAAGTACCATAGTGCAATCTCTTTATCATGAAAGCACAACTTACGAATATAGATTTTTTTGTTACAAAGCTGCACTCAAAAACAAAACAACTTAAAACATTAGAGCCTACAAGTCTATTCAGTCTTACTTAGGGTGACCAGACAGCAAGTGTGAAAAATCAGGATGGGAGTGGGGTGATAATTGAAGCCTATGTAAGAAAAAGACAGAAAAATTGGGACTGTCCCTATAAAACTGGGACATCTGGTCACCCTTGGCTGCACAAGTAGTAAGACTATCACTAAGAGAAACAAGTTTGTTGGCGTTTACGCGAGATAATGCTCCCCGCTTCTTATTTACAATGTCACCTGAAAGTGAGAACAGACGTTCGCATGGCACTTTTGTAGACGGCATTGCAAGGTATTTACTTGCCAGATATGCTAAACGTTTGTATGCCCCTTCATGACTTGGCCACCATTCGAGAGGACATGCTTCCCTGCTGACAACACTTGTTAAAAAAAACTGTGTTAATTAAATTTGTGACTTAACTCCTTGGGGGAGAATTGTACGTCTCCTGCTCTGTTTTATCCACATTCTGCCATATATTTGTTATAGCAGTCTCAGATGATGACCCAGCACGTGTTGTTCATTTTAAGAACACTATCGCTGCAGATTTGACAAAACACGCAAAGAAGGTAACAATATGAGATTTCTAAAGATAGCTACCACACTCTACCCAAGATTTAAGAATCTGAAGTGCCTTCCAAAATCTGAGGGTGATGAGGTGTGGAGCATGCTTTCAGAAGTCTTAAAAGAGCTATACTTTGATAAGGAAACTACAGAACCCGAACCTACAAACAAGAAAATGAACTTTCTGCTGGTGGTATCTGACTCAGATGATGAAAATGAACATGTGGTGGTCTGCTCCGGATCGTTATCAAGCAGAACCCATCACCCACATTGTAGTCGGGCATGACCGGGGCTCAACCCTCCTTCATGGAGGGGAGGGAAGCCACGCCGGCTCACCACACTACGGTTGGGTGAAGCAAGCAAGGCCACACACAGTCTGAGCTCAGGCCCTTCAGCAGAGGCTGAGCGGGTAAGGCAACAGTATATAGTTGAGCCCAGGCCCTTGGGCAGGGCGGGGCAACACACAGTTTGAGCTCAGGCTTTTTAGCAGGGGCTGAGCAGGTAAGGCAACCACTGTAGGTGGTCTCCTTAGGCAAAGGAAGGGGGGAGTCTGCCACTCTTAAAGGGGTGGCAGGGGGAACGCAGGTCCTTTTACTTCACTGCGTTTCAGCCCGGGGCCCTAGCAGTGGTCAACGCTGCTGACGGTCAGTGGGGGATCCTGACCGAAACACACTGACATGGGCTCAGGCGAGTCTGCAGCCAGACGGGAGTCAGCTGCCCCTCGGCCCCTTCCAACCTCCCCCTCCTTGGGTACCTGCCCTTTGCTGGCGTCGTCCGGGGGTTCCCAAACCATGGGTTTCTCAGCAGGCTTGGCGGCGGGAGGTCCAGTTCACTCCTCTAGGTACTGGGGTTCGGGCGGTCCGGTCCAGTCCTCAGGGTACCGGGGTTCAGGCGGTCCGGTCCAGTCCTCAGGGTACCGGGGTTCGGGCGGTCCGGTCCAGTCCTCAGGGTACCGGGGTTCGGGCAGTCCGGTCCGGTCCTCCACAGGCCGAGCGTCAGAGGGCTCCGCCGGCTGCCTTCTCTGGCAGCCTCCTTCTAACTGAGGGCTGGGGCTGGGCTTTTATACTTCTGGTCCTGCCCCTTGACTTCGGGGGGCGGGGATAAGCGGCCGGGCCTCCGCCCAGGGCCGCAGGTTTTCTGGCCTATTCCCTTCAGGAGCGTGGGGGAGGGGGGCCCCCTCGCTACACCCCCCCCCAAAGCTGACCCCGGTCCATCGGGGTCAGGCCCCTCCATTTCCGCAAGGCAGGACAAGAAGTTAGTGTTAAGATGCTCCTTACCAGCCCGGTGGCGGACGGTAAAGGCATATTGCTGTAACGCTAAATACCACCTCGTGAGCCGCATATTGTTGTTTTTCATCTGGGCCAACCAGCGGAGCGCGGAGTGGTCTGTAACCAAGATGAAGGTTCCCCCCAGGAGGTAATATCGGAGGGCATCACAAGCCCACTTCACAGCCAGGGCTTTCTTTTCATCCACGGCGTAGTGCCGTTCCCGTGGAAACAGCTTCCGGCTTAGGTAGACAACGGGGTGCTCTTTGCCCTCCACCTCCTAAGACAGAACCGCGCCTAATTCTACCTCGGAGGCGTCAGTCTGTAGGATGAACCCTCGGTTGAAGTTTGGACTGTATAGGATGGGTTCTCGGCAGAGGCGATTTTTGAGGGTCTGGAAGGCATGGTTACACGCAGGGGTCCATTCTATCCGTCGTGGGATGTCTTTAGTGAGGAGGTCCGTTAGGGGGGCTGCAATGGAGGCAAAGCTTGGGATGAACCTCCGATAATAACCTGCCAACCCAAGGAAGCGGCGTACCTGTTGTTTCGTGGTGGGGGGCGGGCAGGCAGCTAGGGCCTGGACCTTCCCCACGAGCGGCCGCACCTGTCTGCCGCCGATTGTGTAGCCGAGGTAGGTGGTTTTTTGCCAGCCGATCCGGCACTTCTTCGGGTTGGCGGTTAGTCTAGCATCCCGCAGGGTCCGCAGGACTGCGGCCACCCGTTCCAGGTGGTCGTCCCAGGACTTGCTGTAAATAACCACGTCGTCCAGGTACGCAGCAGCATACTCACGGTGCGGGCGAAGGAGATGGTCCATAAGTCTCTGGAACGTCGCCGGGGCCCCATGGAGGCCGAAGGGCATCCGGGTGAAGTGAGAGAGGCCTGAGGGTACAGCAAACGTGGTTTTTCCCCGGGAGGCAGGGTCAAGCGGGATTTGCCAATAGCCCTTGCTGAGATCAAGGGTGGTGAGGAAGCTGGCCTCGCCCAGGCGGTCCAGCAGCTCGTCCACCCGCGGCATCGGGTATGCATCAAACTTTGACACGGAGTTGACACGCCGAAAGTTGATGCAAAAGCGCTGGGTACCATCAGGCTTGGGGACCAAAACCACGGGGCTACGCCACTTACTCTGTGACCGCTTGGTGATGCCCAGTTTTAACATCGCCCGTACCTCCTCCTCTATGACATGTCGCATCCGATGGGGTAGGGGCCTGGTCGCCTCCCGGATCACCACCCCCAGTTCTGTCTGGACGGTATGGTGTTCAAGGGTCGTGCAGCCTGGCTGGTCGGTGAAGGTTTTGCAGAATGCCTGCAGGAGACAGGCCGTTTGCTTTCTTTGCTTTTCACTTAGGGCTTTCCTGAGCGGCGGCGCTGTGGGATCGTCGAGCAGACCGGCCCGGGGTCCCAGTTTAGGTTCGGGGGGGGGGAGGGGTCAATCAAGAGCCCCTCTTGCTCCTGCCAAGGTTTTAGGAGGTTAACGTGGTACTTTTGGGGGTTTTTTCGGCGGTCGGGCTGGTTGACCTCGTAGGTGACCGGGCCGACTTTCTGAATCACCACATAGGGCCCTTGCCAGCGGGCCAGCAGCTTGGACTCCGTAGAGGGCAAGAGCAACAGCACCCAGTTCCCGGGTTGGAACTCGCGGGCCTGCGTCCACCGGTTATACGTCTGGGCTTGGGCCTCCTGGGCCGCTTTCAAGTTTTCGCGGGCGAGCGCCCCTACTTGGCTGAGCCAATCTTGCAGCTGGAACACATACTGCAGAAGGCCCTGCGTGGGGGAAGGCGTCTGTTCCCAGGTTTTTCGCATGAGGTCCAGGAGGCCCCTCGGGCGACGGCCATATAACAGCTCGAAGGGTGAGAACTTGGTGGAGGCCTGGGGCACTTTACGGATGGCCAAGAGCAGGGGTGGAATTAACTGGTCCCAGCGATGCAGGTCCTCGGGGTTGAATTTGCGCATTATATTTTTCAGAGTCCGGTTAAACCGCTCCATAAGGCCATCAGTCTGCGGATGGTAAACCGAGGTACGTAACTGCTTGATCCCGAGTAACGTGCAGACCTGCCGTAGTAGCTGGGAGGTGAAGTTAGTCCCCTGGTTAGTGAGTAACTCCCGGGGTAGGCTGACTTGGGCGAAGACCTTGATTAATTCGTTAGCGATGGCCCTGGCGGTAATGCTCCGGAGCGGAATGGCCTCAGGGAAGCGGGTCGCATAGTTCACCATGACCAGAATGTAGCGGAATCCGGCCTGGCTTCTCGGGCGGGGTCCCACTAAGTCCATGGCCACCCGTTCAAATGGAGTCTCCATAATGGGCATTGGGATCAAGGGGGCTGGGGCCGTCCGAGCGGGCGCCGCCTGCTGGCACTCAGGACAGGAGGCGCAGTGTTTTCGCACCTCGTGGTGCACCCCGGGCCAGAAGAAGCGAGACAAAATTCGGGCAAGGGTCTTCTCCTGGCCTAAGTGTCCGGCCGCGGGGACATTGTGAGCCAGCCTCATAACTGCCCTCCGATGGCAATGCGGTACTACCAGTTGTGTCCGGACCTCTCCCGTGCGGGAATCTCGGTCCACGCGGTAGAGACGATTTTGCTGCAACTCAAAGCGGGGCCAGGTTTGCATACGGCCTGGATCGATCGGGGCCCCATCGACTGCGGCCAGCTGGTCGTACATTTGGTTCAAGGTGGGGTCCTCCCTTTGACCTCGGCAGAAATCCATGGTCGCCTCAGGCCTTTCGGGTATCCCTGGTTGGGGTTTATCCACCGCATCGACCTGGCGGTCCGGATCCGCCCCGTCAGACCCTTTTGTGGCGTCTTCCGCAGCGCGGTCACCCTCGCAGGCGGGAATAATTTCTGGGTTTTTCTGTGAGTGGGACCGCAGAATGTCCACGAATTCAGGCCAGTCCCGCCCCAAGATCACCGGGTAGGCGAGCCGCGGGGCCAGGCCGACCACAAGAGTCCGCGTGACCCCAGCTACAGACAGGGAGACTCGAGTGCTGGCATACAGTCGTACGTCCCCATGTATGCACTGCAGGTGGATCGTCCCGAGCCGCGGGCCTTCAGCCATGCCAAGGCTTTGGCAGACCAACGTCTGCCCGCAGCCGGAATCAACCAGGGCGCCCGTCTGGCAGTTATTGACGACTACGGGCACAGTGACCTTGGGCGGCTGTGGGGGTCGGGCCTGATCTTCTCCAGCACAGACCTGCCCGAAGTCGCACTTCATGGCCGGGCAGTCTCGTTGGAGGTGTCCACGTTTGCCGCAGGAGAAGCAGGGACCGATCTCAGGCCGCCCGGGCCGGGCTGATCCGTTTCGTTGATTCGCAGGCGGGCTCCGGGACGGACGTTCTGCGTGGGCTTCGGGACGGACAAGGCTTCGATGGGTCGGGCCCTCAGGCTGCCGTAGGTGGAGCTCCTGTCCCCGGGGGGCGGTTCAAGCTTCATCGCGGCCGTTCCCCCTCCTTTCTGAGTGGGGCCGCTCGGACCCTGCGGGATGGGTTCGCGGCGTTGGCCCGACCGGGGTCTCGGCCATCAGGAAGTTTTTCATGAGGGTGACGGCGGCCGCCACCTTTGGGAGCCGTTGCCGGAGGACCCAGGCTCTTCCTCGGGATGGGAGGATGTGGAGAAACTGCTCCAAGACAATCTGCTCCAGGAGTTCCTCCGGGCTTCATCGGTCGAGTTGGAGCCACCGCTTGCACAAGTCCCTTAGCTCCTGAGCTATCAGCTGGGGCCGGGCACCCGCACTGTAAGTTAGGCCTCTGAACCGCTGGCGGAAGGTCTCTGGGGTGACGTCTAGCACTTTCAGAATCGCTGCTTTTACTTTGGGATAGTCCCTGGCATCCTCGGTGGAAAGGCCTTGGTATGCAGCCTGTGCTGTCCCCGTCAGATACGGGGCGAGCAGGGTGGCCCACTGATCCGGGGTTCACCCAACGACCTGGGCCACCCACTCGAAGGTCACCAGGAATGCTTCCGGGTCGTCATGGGGGCCCATTTTGGTCAGCTGGACCGGCGGAGGAGGTCGCGGGGTCCCATCCAGCCCCCCCGACTGGGGATCGGGGCTGCGGGGGAGCGTGCCTTCTAGTTGTTGTAGACACTGCCGCTGAAACTCCTGAGTCCGGGTTGTCAGGTCCTGCACCAGCTGCTCCTGCTCAGCCCCCAGCTGTTCAAGCAGTTGTTTCTGCTGCAGTAGTCGGACAGCCTTTTGGCGTTGCTGCTGCTGCAGCTGGGCCACCTGTTGTCTTTCCTGGGTCTTCATTAGGGCCGTGAGGAACTTGGTTAGGTCCATTTTACCAGGGGGAGAGCGGTCCCCCCCCCGCGCCCTTCTCGCAGGGGTCAAGGGCTCATGCCCACATCCTGGGCAGGGAGTCCCCACTTCTGGTACCACGTGTAGTCGGGCGTGACCGGGGCTTAACCCTCCTTCAGGGAGGGGAGGGGAGCCACGCCGGCTCACCACGCTACGGTTGGGTGAAGCAAGCAAGGTCACACACAGTCTGAGCTCAGGCCCTTCAGCAGGGGCTGAGCGGGTAAGGCAACAGTATATAGTTGAGCCCAGGCCCTTGGGCAGGGCGGGGCAACACACAGTTTGAGCTCAGGCCTTTTAGCAGGGGCTGAGCAGGTAAGGCAACCACTGTAGGTGGTCTCCTTAGGCAAAGGAAGGGGGGAGTCTGCCACCCTTAAAGGGGTGGCAGGGGGAACGCAGCCCTTTTACTCACTGGCGTCCAGCCGGGCCCTGCAGCGGTCAATCGCCGCTGACGGTCATTGGGATCCTGACCGAAACACCATGACATGGTCAGGCGAGTCTGCTCGCATGACGGGTCGGCTGCCCTGGGCACTTCCACTCCCCTCCTTCGGGACTACTGCCCCTTCACCGGTCGCGGGGGTTCCATAACCATAGGGATTTCTCAGCAGCTTGGCGAGCGGAGAGTCAGTTCACTCCTTCTTAGGTACGGGGTTCGGGGTCCGGTCGGTCCTCCCACAGGCCGATGCGTCAAGAGGGCTCCCGCAGTGCTCTGGGCACTGGCCCCAGGGAGGTCAGCCATACCTCCCGGATACCGGGCGCGGGGTAAGCCGGGCCCAGCGGGAGCCCGGGCCTCAGCGTCTGCCTTCTCTGGCAGCCTCCTTCTAACTGAGGGCTGGGGCCAGGCTTTTATACTTCTGGTCCCGCCCCTTGACTTCCGGGGGGCGGGGATATGCGGCCGGGCCTCCGCCCAGGGCCGCAGGTTTTCTGGCCTATTCCCTTCAGGAGTGTGGTGGAGGGGGGCCCCCTCGCTACACACATGAACACACATCCTCTGGAAGGGTGGTTGAAGCATGAAGAGATATATGAATCTTTAGCGCATCAGGCATGTAAATATCTTGTAATGCCAGCTACAACAGTGCCATGAGAATGTCACCTGAAAGTGAGAACAGGCATTGTAAACAAGAAGCAGGCATCATTATCTCCTGCAAATATAAACAAACTTGTTTGTCTGTGCAATTGGCTGAACAAGAAGTAGGACTGCGTGGACTTGTAGGCTCTAAAGTTTCATACTATTTAATTTTTGAATGCAGTTTTTTTTGTACAATAGTTTACATATGTAAGTTCAACTTTCATGATAAAAAGATTGCACTAAAGTACTTGTATTAAGTGAATTGAAAAGACACTATATTTTATTTTTACAGTGCAAATATTTATAAGAAAATATAAAGTGAGCACTAAACACTTTGTATTCTGTGTTGTAATTGAAATCAATAAATTTGAAAATGTGGAAAACATCCAAAATATTTATATAAATGGTATTCTATTATTAATCATGATTAATTGTTTTAATTGCCTGACAGCCCTAGAATTAAGATATTGTAAATACTATTAGTTAGGAACATTTTCATTAAGTAGCTATTTTTTTTCTCCGTGACAGTGGATTTTGCATGATTTCAAAGTAGCACCCTCACAGGCCAGCTCCACATTCACTCGTGAATTTAACAAAGCTTGTCTTGCACTTGGTCAGAGTTTAAAGCTTATAACCAAAGCTGACACCAAGTGAGTTCCAAATGCTTGGGGTTATATTGTGATTATTTTACAAAGCTTTTTTGTTCTCTAAAGTCAAGCCTAAGTTTTATTCGGACCCAGAAGCGGGGAAAAAAGCTATACACAGCATCCAGTGAAAATGATGATACACAGCTCCTTAAAAGATAAAGCCCAAAGTCCTCTACTTTCCAGTTTAACACAAAGGAGGAACAAGTAAGTGCCTATTTTGGATTGACCCAAGAAGATGGTATTGAGGGAAAATTCATCTTTTTTCCTTTTCTCTTCCAAATTTAAAGAAAAAAAATCTGAGTATTAACATTAGCCACAGTGTACAGCCTGTATACCATGGGCTAGATAGATTGCAAAACCATCCCTACTGGGAGTTTTGATCCAAGTGCATAGCAATAAGCAGGTCTATTCCCCTCCTAGGGAAGGTGGATGGAGACGGGGGGGAGGAAAGAAGAGGTGGAATAGGCAGGAAATGGGTGGAACCTTTGTTCCCCATTCCTCCCCCTCTCCTCCCACTTGCTGGCCAGAACTGCTAAATTGACCTTAGAAGTGGTGTGATTAACTGCTGGTACAGGCCATCCATACATTACTATGTCTCCCATAAGGGGGCAGCAGGGATGAATTGTGACTCTCAGGTGCACTGGAGTCCCAACAGCTGCAGTCACACACTACTCCTGTTGCAGCATTAATCAAGACGCATGCCACCAAGCTCAGCATGGCGTTTGTACAACACAGGATTCGGTAAAATTCCCACTGTCATCCACATAGTCCAGTTTATTAGTTCAAGGTGGTTATTTCCCCTAATAGCTAAAGAATGCTTAGGTCAGAGAGAAAATGCAGGGCAGGACAGCGTGGGTTTTCTCCTCCCCCCTCCCAATATATATCTAGATATAGATAATCTCAAGTGGTTCACCCCTTCTTCCCCCCTACTTCTTTCCAGTCATAGCATGCAAAATGTTATAGAAATACAGGTATTAGTTGGAAATTCTGACTGGATCCAATCAGATTGGTTGGATTTTCCAGCTGGAAAATCCTTCTGGTTTCAGTCATTTTTCAATTAAAAAATAAAACACAACACTCTGTTGAGAAATTAAAATAAAACCCTGTCGGCTAGGCCCAGCCATTCAGCGGAAAACAAAACAGTATGAGTAAGAGCATTGGAAAGAGATAACACTAGAGCTATTCAGATATTAACAGCCTTGGGGACTACCACCGCATGGGTTATTTCTATGTTCCTGGTTTCAGTTGTTTCAGGTTTATGGCAGTCTGTGCTTGAGATTTTACTGTAGACATTATGGGCCTGATCCAGCAATTCATGAACCCAGTCCAGATCTGACTGAAGCCAAGGGAAAGAACGCCATTAAATTGGCACTGGGTCAGCAGCCAAACCCCACAAGGATGTCTATCCTTGCACGATAGATGCACATGGACTTCCAGGATGGGCTCCCAGAGTGAGGTAGCAAGGTACGGCTTAGGACCTGCTGCTCCAGTGAAACCCCATGGTGATGGGCAAGAGGCCTGGGGGTGGATCAGATACCTAGCAGCCTAGATGGTTGGCTGAAGGGGGAGGCTGAAGATGCATGACTATGCTGGAACAGGAGCTAAAAGATAGCTTTGCAGTGTGTTTGGCGTGGCAGAGGCCACTATTCCGGTATAGGCTGCAGTAGCAGCCGCTGAAAGGATGTATTACAGCCCTGAATTTCATCCTCACATCCCCCACCTGGCAATTAGCCTCCTGCTCTAAACCATTGCTTGGGTTGGGTGTAGCAGCCACCCAAAAGCCTGACCCAACCCCCATTCAAGTCAGCAGAAGTCTTTCCATTTACTTCAATTGGTTTTGGAGGGACCCTGAGGGTTTGTATAACGACACCATGAATACAAAAGAAGTTTCACCTCAACAGATGATGCTTCGGTTGTACGTAATTATTGTCATTAACAAGTCAAGAAGCCAAGGCCTTAACCACTAAATGCAAAGTGAAGCATAATCCTGTTTTTTCTTATGATTACAACTGCATTTCCTCCTCTGCTCTCTTTTATTTCACTTTCCTGCTACCTGCTGCACACCGGTTTCGTACAAGGCCAGTTGCTCTGTTAGGGGGGATGAATTTTTAACCTATGCAGTTAGAGCAGTGAATTCTAGTGTGGGTGCAGTTATATCAGTATAAAGAGGCTTTATAACGTTACAGCTTATTCCCTTTATTTTGGTTGCACCAAGCAGTCCCTTTAGAAAAGAAGTCTACTGCCAGAGCTGCAGGCTGAGAACTCACGGCCTCACAGACCGAGTTACCTCTCACTAACAAAACAGGACAAAAAGGGAGGGGTGGAGCCTGGCTCCAACCCATGATCCTCTCAGTAAACCAGTTAACCATTTGATGGCCACTCCACTACATCAATCCCCTCCAAGTTTATAGCATGGATGTAGTTTTTTCAATAACCAGGAGGAGGCTTCTCTCTACAGGGCAAGCAATTTTTCTCCACAACCAGGGCTCCTCTGGGGCAGGGCCACACTTCCCCCCAGTCTCTTGGTCCAGCAATTCTATAGATAACACCCCTTCCCCTGTCTCAGGCATGCCCAGCAAACCTGAGTCCTCCTCTGGTCTCAACTCCTCCAGGTAGTCATCATCCAGCTTGCCTTGTGGGAGTAAGCTACACCGGTGTAGGTGTTCGCACTAGGGGGAAAGCACTCAGTACAAGGCTAGTTAAGGTAGTACAGTTTTATATGTAGATAAACTTCAAATGTTATTTTCTTTATAGTAAAGAAAAGGGCAGGTCATTTCACGGTTATTGACAGTCCTTCACTTAAAGGCTATGAATTGTTTTACAGAAGTGAATTTGGCAGCTTACACAGGATGTTGCCATCTGGGCAGCAGACTTACTGCTTGTTTTGGGGACCATTGAATATTTACCATCTTATGAAGAATTAAACCCTGACGGGGTGTTGTAGCCACCTACTACAGATGCACAAAACGTGAAAACAGCCCCCTCGTCCCCCTAAAATAGGTGAGTGACTTTGGATTTAAAATGTTCTGGCAGCCCTTTTAAGGTCCATGACAAATTTATAAAAATTTGCTTTATTAACCACATTACTGGTGCTGCTGAATGAACTATTGATTTATTTGGCTTCACTGTAGCAAGCTTTCAAAGGTAGGTTTGGCTACAAAATACAATATAACCTCGATAAATAAATAACTTGTGTCAGGAAGTGGGGGAAGCTGTCACTGACCAGGTGTTGATATTTAACAAATAAGATTAATTGCTCCAACACAGAAAAGGAACTTAATTCAGCTGGAATCTGGGCATGTAAGAGCACATGGAACGAACGCTATGGTCTAAACACTTACAAAAAGAATGTTGTGATTTCAGGTGAATGTTTATAGAAAGAAGATGCAAAAACTGATGCACCGGGGCTCTTCATGTGGTTTAAGAGACCACCCTGATGCCAGTCTGGGTCAAATATTTGTAATACCCAACTCACGAAAGGGATTTTGGCTCAGATCTTCAGAAGTATTTAGGCACCTCTCAGAACAGCCCATTCCTCTGCATTTCACTCCCTGGCTAACGTGGGCAGCTTCCCCACTTATCTTGCTAGCTTTCAGAATCCCTTTCCTAGGTGGCAGGTTTCAGAGTGGTAGCCCTGTTGTTTTTGCTGACACAGACTAACAAGGAATCCTTGTAGCACCTTAGAGACTGAGAAATTTATTTGGGCATAAGCTCCCACAACTCCAACAAGAAACTGCAGACCTGGAATTAATTTGTCAACTAGAGATCATCAGATTAGGCCTGAATAAAGACTGGGAGTGCATGGGTCAGTACAAAAACTAATTTTCCCCTGCTGACACTCACACCTTCTTGTCAACTGTTTGAAATGGGCCATCTTGATTACATTGGCCTCATTAGCACCACAAAAGTGATTTTCCCTCCCTTGGTATTCACCCCTTCTTGTCAAGAGTTGAGAATAGCCTACTCACACCTTAATTGAATTGGCTCATTAGCACTGACCGACCCCCCCGCCACACACTTGGTAAGGCAACTCGCATCTTTTCACATGCTGCGTATTTATAACTGCCTACGGTATTTTCCACTCCATGCATCTGATGAAGTGGGTTTTAGCCCATGAAAGCTTATGCCCAAATACATTTGTTATTCTCTAAGGTGCCACAAGGACTTCTTGTTTTTCCTAGGTGGCTAACTTTGCCCCTGCGTTGAATGGGATGCCTGGGCACCTACTGGGGGGCTGATAATCCTCCTGGATGTCAGGATGCCTTGTGGATTAGGCATTGCAATGCCCAACTGCTTTTATGAATCTGGCTTTAAATCACATTCGCCAAAAGATGGTGGTTTTCCTTGGCTAGATTCTCCTTTAAAGGTGCACAATTATGGAATCAGGGTGGGATTTTTTAAAAACACCTGAGTGATTCAGGAGCACAAATCTCTGCCTTTCAAAGGAGACTGGTGCCCTCAGGGCCACCCAGAAGATTCAGGGGGCCTGGGGTCTTCGACGGCTGGGGACCCCTGCCGCTGAAGTGCCACCGAAGACCCGGCACTTCGGCTGCAGATCCCGGAGCTGAAGGACCCCACGCTGCCAAAAAGGCCGCTGAAGGCCCGGAGCAAAAGACGCTCCAGGGGCCCAGGCCCCGTGACACTTTTCTGGGGCCCCGGAGCGAGTGAAGGACCCTGCTCCAGGGGCCCCGAAAAACTGTCGTGGGGGGCCCCCACAGGGCCCAGGATAAATTGCCCCACTTGCCCCCTCCCCCGGGCGGCCATGAGTGCCCTGGAACCATAAGCATCTCCAAAAGCACCTACACTGCACCTCCTCGATATGTTCTTATCAATAGAAGTGATGCTGATGAAAATTACGACTAGGAAGCTGAGGGCCCTGCGAAGCAATGGGCTTTCTCCAGCATGCTAGAAGAGTCTTCTCTTGCTGCACTACTTACGTTGTTCAAGTCACATGATCGTCACTGTTATTTATAGTGCAGCAGTCCCTAGAGGCCTCAACCAAGATCAGGACCCCATTGTGCTAGGTGCTGCACATATACTCAATAAGACCATCCCTTCCCTGAAGAGCTTACAGCCCCCACTAGCCCAGTCAAACAAGGGAGACAATTAATCCTTTCTATCTCCACATTACAGCTGGGGAACTGAGGGATAAAGGGCCAGGTTTTTAGGAAGTATGCAGATAGGCACCTAGTGGGATTTTCAAGATTCCCCACTGGAAATTAGGCATCCAGGCACTTTTGGACCCTCACTAGGGTCTATCTTTTCCAACCTGGTCTGAGGCACACAGGGAGTTAGCAGCAGCGCTGGATATCAAGGCCAGTGCAATGCTTTCAGCAGACCATCTTCCTTCTCAAAGCAGTCTTCAAATTCTAGGAGACTTCACTTTCTTGGATTTAGGTCCTTCTCCTCCCCCTCACCTCTCTGAGGACCTCCCTGCATAGAGTTTGTTAGCAAGAGATGAAGAATTACAGGGGACAGTTTTAAACCCTTGGCTTTATCTCTAAGAACAAGCGCCCTTGTCCTTTGTCTTCTTCAGTGAGTAGAGCAAGACAGAAGCAAGCTCCTGCAGCTGCTCTTTGGCTCATTCTATGAAGCAGCAGCAGCTAGTGGGGTTGGCAATTTCTGGGCTCAGAGCTCAGAAGAAACCCAGTGCCAAGAGGCTAGTTAGAATTAAGGATAAAGTGGGCTGGGGAGCACCTGTGTTGCTCCCAAGATGATGACAGAAGATTCTCTGCTTCTTTGAGCAGCTTCAGTCCCCTTGCCAGCCTTCCCTCTACTGTCTTCTACAGGCCCATTCTGCACAGAATGACATTTGGACTTCAAAGTTCCAGCTCCAAGCTTCTGCTTCTTGGAGCCAGCTGTCCGTGCTCCTTCCGAGCCTAATATGAGAGGTGACAGCATCAGGAAAGAGCGCAAGCCTCAGATGAAGAAGGGAAGTTCACTGTGAGAGAACAGTGGGCTATATTAGACTTAACGCATACAGCAGTCCCAATCTGGTCCCACTTCTATAGGCTGACCTCAGAACCCAAGAACTTGGTTAGCCCTTATGGTGCTTATCTCTCTTTCAGCACCAGTTTCCTAAGTGTCAATATAAGCTGCTGTCCAGCACTCCATTTTCCTTTTATCCCTTCAGATTTCTGAGGTGAAATTCTAAGACTCATGGAAACAAATGAGGGTTTTGTCATAAGATGTCAAGTATTTCAAGCCAGGTATTTCACCCAAAAATCTTGAAGCTTTCCCCAAAACTAAAACCTCCAATAGAACTGTATCTCCTACCAGAAACTTGGTCACTCCACAGTCACTGCAGAGGTATCTAGCAGTAATGATTGATGTAGCAGAGGAGCTACTTAACCTGGCACTTCACACCCCAAGCTATTTCTGCCACAGAGGCTGGAAAAATAATATTTGCCAATTAAAATAATTCAAGCAAGTCCTTTATATCCTATTGGAGGGGCAGAGCAAATCCAAGAGAAAGAAAACGGTATCTAGACTCTTCCACGTAGAATCACAAAATAAAACGGGACTCCCAGGGTGAAATCCCAGCCCCATTGCTGTCAGTAGTAAATTATTTACTCAGCCCAGGTCCACATGACAGACTTATATCAGTATAATTACAACTGATCACAGATGTGAAAAATCCAGCCCCCTGAGCAACATAGTTCGATTGACCTACCTGATGGTGTAGGCAGCACTATGTCAACATAGCTACTGCCTCTTAAGGAGGTGAACTGACAACACTGTACGTGAACACAAACGTAGGCGCCAAGTTTCTAATCCTCTAGCTCTGCCCAGGCCCCGTCCCCACTCCACCCCTTCCCCTAAGACCCCACCCCATTTCACCCCTGCCCCGCCCAGTTCCTCCTCCAAGCATGCTGTGCCCTCACTCCTCCACCCTTTCTCTCAGCACCTCCAGATGCCACGAAACTGCTGATTCGTGGCAGCCAGGAGGCTCTAGGAGGGAGGGAGAGGTGCTGATTAGCTGGACCTGCCTGTGAGTGGGAGGTGCTGGGAGGAGGGGAGGCAGTGATGGTGGAGGCTGCTAGTGGGTGCTCAGCGTCAACCAATTTTTTTCCCCATGGGTGCTCCAGCCCCGGAGCAGCCACAGAGTCAGTGCCTATGAACACAAGCCCGTATTAGGGCCTTCAGATTTCATGTACTGTGTAAGGGCCAGTCTACACTTAAATTGGGTCAAACTAGCTACATCACCCAAGGCTGAGACAAGTTTCACACCCTGAGCACCATGGTTAGGTCTATCTAACCGCTGGTCAAGATGTGAGCAGGTCAACAGAAGGATTCTTCCATCAACTCAGCTCCTCCTTCTTGGAGAGGTGGATTAGCTACAATGGAAAGCCCCTTCCACCCATGGAAGAAGCATCTTCACTACAGTGTCCCAGTCACAACAGTGTGGCTGTGCTGCTATACTGTAGACAAGCCTTAATCTTTTGCATACTGATGCAAAGAGTTAAGTAGGCAGCACAATCAGCTGCAGAGTTGCGAGAAAGGGACAGAATTTGGTCCATTGTCTTGCTTTGCTCTGCAGCATAGGTGCCAACTTCCTCTCTATCCGGAGGGTGCTTGGAGAAGCCCCATGTCTGCCCCAATTCCACCTTTTCCTCCAAGCCCTCACCCATCCCTGCCTCTTTCTACCCCCACTCCACCCCAGGCCATGCCCCACCCCTTCCCCCAAGGCACCACCACCACCATGCCTCTTCCCATCCCCACCCCTGAGCGCATCCCATCCCTGCTCCACTCCCTCCCTCCAGGGCCTTCTGCACACCACTGAATAGCTGTTCTGTGGCATGCAGGAGGCACTGGAAAGGGACTGGGAGGTGTTGATTGGTGGAGTCACTGGCAGGCAGGAGCCGCTGGAGGGAAACTTGGCTGCCAATGGATGATAAGCACCCATTAATTTTTTTCCATGAGAGTTCAAGCCCTGGAGCACCCACAGTATCGGCACCTATGCTCTGCAGTCTCGAGCAATGGCTGTTAAAAAAAGTTTTCTTTGATACCAGAGGAAGATCTTGTGACAGAGTTCGGCATTGCTTCAGCCTTTTGAATTGAGCTGACTGGTCACAAAAGTAACAGGAATTGAGATTTTTCAAAAGCAATAGGAACTGTGCTCCTAAGTCACCTAAGCACTTCTGAAAAATCCACCTATGCTGTCTTTTATTTACCACCATCCAGTGCCCTGACTCCTGTACTACTATCTCATGCATATGTATCTTGTTTTTCCCTACAACATGTTTTCTGATCCAATATACTGACTAGCCAAGAATGAACACCTTAGTTCCCAACCATTTTATTTTCCCTATTATGCTACAAAATTATAGGAACAAGTATTTCCCATAGCCATTGCTGAGAAAATTACATAGCAATGGAGAAAAAAATAGAGACGTTTCAGGCAGATTTCATACAATTCTGCAAACAATGAAGCCTGTACCGGAGACCTCCCTAGAGCATCCCCAAGGGGTTTTCCAAAAATAAATTTATCAATATTCCAGATCCACCTCCAAAATCTGATCACAGTTGTATGGTGTGCTGGAGTAATTCCACCAAAGCTAATAGAGTTATTCTGGATTTATGTGGTGCATCTGATATTACACTCTCATTTGACCTTTCTATCTCAACCAAAGATCACATGGAAGGTGTTCTTGGTCATAAGATCTCTTGTCAGTTACTGACTAGATGCCAGCAAAACTACCTACTTAGATTAATGAAATTATGGATTGGGCTAGAACTGCTGCAGATTTTGTAGATCTTTGTTATGTTAACTGCATACACACAGAAGAAAGTATTTTGTTTTTATCTTTCTGGAATGTTGCAATATAACACTAATTTTATTTCTTCCAGTCTTGAATGCTAATGCACCACAAGCAGAAAGAGACAAAGCAGGCTGCTTCCTAAAACAAAAAGGCACAGCCTACTCCACTTTGCTCTTTGAAGAAGACCCAGATTATATGATTTCCTACAGAGCCCCCAGCCTACAAGCAGGACCAGTACTAATTATCAGTACACCACAATACTGAAAAAGAATAAAGATGGAACAACATGAAAGAAATGACTAGAAGTGCATTATAAACTCTGTGGGGAAGAGAATAAATAGTCAAATCAGACAATGTTTGCTCTGCAACACAACACCTAGCACTATCGGATCAATACAAGAAATTAAAGCTACTTCTGCTGCAACATTCACAGAGTTAACTTTTGGAATATTCCACAGATAGGAGCAATTCTTTTTAATTTTAGTTGACATGCCTGCATACGAAAATTGTGCAACTCCAGGTACGCTATTTTATAGAGGTTTTATAAATAAACCATGCTGGTGTCAAATCCAATTTGATCTTTTTATGACTCCTTTTTTCGCTTGTGTGTAATTTTGGTCCACTTTTATGAGAAGACCACCTTGTTGGTCCCTTGAGTGGTCTCTTAAGATGGTTTCACTGTAGTTTGGTGTGGGCACTAAACCCAAACATTTTGACTGATCCAATGATAGCTATAGGTGGAGGATGGGAAAGGAGGTCACTTACTGCACAGTTTATTAGACCCAGAACGACTACTTCAACATTAGAGTTTGCAAAGCAAACCATTTATTTTAGAAGTTCATACATTGGTTAGTGGAAAAAAAAACAAAAAACCCTAAAGCCATTAAACAGCAAAACATTTAAAACACAGCCTCTTTTCAAGCTCCAGGAAACTTGTGTCTAACTCCCCACGCCATGGAAAAAGAGTTCTAATTCAGACAATTCCCACTCTGGAGACCTGGGTTCAATCCCTAGGCATTCTGTACCACCTTGGACAAGTCACCGAGGAGCCAAAATACCTTGGAGAATCTGGGGCTCACTTTCCAGTATGTAGGCAACAGGACTTCCTCTCTTTGACTTATCTATTCCCATGGTAAGTTGATTAGTCAGGGGTTGTCTATTACTCTGTGCACATATGGTCCCTACATAATGGGACCTTCACTTCAGTAGGGACCTCTTAGTCTAACTGGAGCACAAATAAAATAAGTAAGATACTTGATATTTATTAACAATTAGGGCTACCCAGAATTTCCATGCAGATTGCAACTTCACTCCTTCCAGAATCCGGAGCAACAGAATTCTCTCCTTGTTTGAAGGAAGCAAAGGGAGCGTATAATTCAGTTTATATCATGGCACAATGCTTCTTGTAATCAGAACTTCTCTAAATATGCTCTATCAATGGACAATACCCTGGTCAGGAATCTACCCAATGGCAGTAACACTCTGAAAGGTCAGCCATGCTCTCCCACTCAGCACGAGAAGATTGCTCTAGAGAATTCTTCCCAGAGTTACATGCAGTCCAGTTCCTCCTCATTCTGAGGCAAGGGCCAAGAGACGGGAGCTGGAGAAAGCATGCCATATCTTGGAGCTATTGAAGGCCAATTTGGCTCAAAGAGGCCTGCAACAGCTCTTGTGGCCACTGTCAAACTTTCCCCATGCAATGCCATATAGGGACCTCTATGCTTCAAGGACTAAGAGCTTTCCAGCCACACTCCCCACCCGCCCCATGCCTCCTGCACTAGAGACTCCCAGAGGGAGGGGGTTGTGCTCACTGTCTGCTGGGCCACAGGTATCCCCCACAGGACAGCAGTATGGCTGACATGCAACCATGACTAACCATTGCCACCTCAATACTCACGCAGTGCAGACATGATCAGCAATGCTCACGTAAGAACATAAGAATGGCCTTACTGGGTCAGACCAAGGGTCCATCTAGCCTAGTAGCCTGTCTTCTGACAGTGGCCAGTGCCAGGTGCCCCAGAGGGAATGAACAGAACAGGGAATCATCAAGTGATCCACCACCTGTTGCTCGTTCCCAGCTTTGGCAAACAGAGGCTAGGGACACCATCCCTGCTAATAGCCATTGATGGACTTAGCCTCCGTGAATTTATCTAGTTCTTTTTTGAACCCTGTTATGGTCTTGGCCTTCACAACATCCTCTGGCGAGGAGTTCCACAGGTTGACTGTGTGTTGTGTGAAGAAATACTTCCTTTTACTTGTTTTAAACCTGCTGACTATTAATTTCATTTGGTGACCCCTAGTTCTTGTGTTATGAGAAGCAGTAAACAACACTTCCTTATTTACTTTCTCTACACCAGTCATGATTTTATAGACCTTAGTCATATCTCCCCTAAGGAAGTCCCCTTTTCTGTCTCTTTTCCAAGCTGAAAAGTCCTAGTTTTATTAATCTCTCCTCATATAGAAGCCATTCCATACCCCTAATCATTTTTGTTGCCCTTTTCTGAACCTTTTCCAATTCCAATATAATTGGAAATTTATGTATTTCTAATTCTTTATGGCATCTTGCTGCTTTAAGGAGCAGCCTGTGACACAGGGAATACCATTTTGTGGATCTTTATCCTCCCCCTCTTACTCTCCTGCTTCTGCTCCCACAGGGTTTACAATAGCCCATGGCCACAGTTGGCCATTTGACCTCGGCACTGGAGAAGTAGAGAGGAAGGATGCATGAAGGACCACATGATCCCTCTCTCATCATACAGCTACTCAACACCCAAACCATGCTCTGCACCAACCCTAGCCTATCTGGGATTGGTTGGGCCAATGCAGAGTCTGGTTATGCGAGTAAGGGACTGATGCTCTCCTTAGCACAGTATAATGGCCCAGGCCCTGATTAGGGTTGAGTCAGAGAGCACCCATCCCAAATTGTCATCCATCCATCCAAGAACCAAATCCTAATCTTCTCTGTGGTTCTGGAAAAGGCAGTTAGGGAGAGCCCATTCCACCCCCTTGTAGTTGTTGTCTGCTGCTGTGTGGCAAAGAAGCGGAGAGAACTTCTTCCTAAAGATCTCTTCTGCAGGTCAGAGGGGGAAGTCCAGGAAGACCCACAAAGACATCCTGTTCCTGGTTTACGCCACAAAAGGAAGTCACCCTGCTGCTTCAACGTAGTCTGCAAATCTTCCCTCTAATGACTCCTGTCATAGGTCAAATTGCTGGGGGAAAAGGGGGCTCCACGCAGGAGCTTCTGAGATGGTTTGAGGTTATGCTGTGCCTCAGATACACATTTCGACTTTCAGATGTTTATAATTATTGACTTGAACCTCCAAAACCTTTTGAGGTTCACCCATCAGTACACATAACCCTATATGGAAAGTGATTTACAATGCAGAAACCTGCCACCATTAGCAGCAAGCACACAGGGCTTAACATGCTGCAAATATCGGTTAACATTTCCTCTCTTTGCCACTGAGGAAACCAACTGCGGCCCGTAATCAGTAAAAAGGATACTCCTCTTTGGAAGAGTTCATTCATGCAGCTTTGTAATACAGTTGTCCAGGTTCCAATCTCACCTTTTTATCCACAGAGTTCAAATATAAACATTGACTACCTGTAGCTGCAAATAGCAGAGGAGCACAAAAAGTCAATATTTTAAATGTCTTTGCTGACCAGAACATTAGCATGTGCTACTGCTGCCAATTTTAGCAAAAAACCCAAGTGACAGTTTTAAAAATACATTGCTTTTAATTTCAAAATGTGTGTTAGACACATGCAATTTTGTTTCAGCCAACCAGTCTATTACAAGGATAAGCCACATATGCCCATCTGGTTACCCTGGAGAGAAAAAAAACCAAACCACTATGAAACACTTAAGAATTTGTGGGTGATTTCTCAAATCTGAATGAGAAACCTAAGTGTTCAGAGTCAGTGGAATATGTGTCCTGTTAGAAGCTTGCTAGGTTCTACATAGGAAAGATTGTTCCAGCCTTGGGCATGTAGGTCCTAGAGTTACTGAAGATTTTCCATCATCTGAATTCTTTCATTTTTGGTGCTCTGCAGCACTCAGGATGTGAGAGCGCAAAGAGATTGTTGACCGCACTATCAAACTGGTGACTAGATGTCTCAAACCATTAATAATCCACCCTGACTTTTCATTTTAAGTCTGGTACTGATAAGTCAGCATTATTAGGTGGCTGGTTGGTTACAGATTTTATATGGATTTTAAAACTAGAAGGGGCTATTATGATCATCTAGTCTGACAAGTATATGCCAGAGAAGTCCATCGCATCATTCCAACACTGAGCCCACATCTGGTGGCTGAGCTAGAGCACACTTTTTAGAAAAAGATTCCCAGTGATGGCAGACGTACCACGTTCGAAATGAATTGGTGGTCTAAGGCCAGTTGTTTTCAATTGAACGGCCATATTACAAACCCACTCTCCTAAGTGACATTTTTGTTGGTACTCGCAGCAGAAAGGCAGAAGACCAAATGGGCACGGGAGATTTAACTACCATAATCTTCCATCCTCGGAGGCAGTTTCTCAAGGTTAAGGTTCAAGTGGATTGGTGGGGCTGCGAGAAGGAGCTCTTTTACACTGTAAATCAGAAATAGTCAAAAATTATTTCATGAAAAAATTCTAAAGTTCGAATGTTGTTTCCATCTCTTAGGTTCAAATCAGAACGATTTCTCAGTTTTTAAAGTCCTCCCCCTCCACACACAAAAAGTTTAAGTTTCAAAGTTTTAAATTGCTCCTTTCTCCCATGCCCCCACCCCACAAACTTTTCCAATCTTCTTTTCACCAATTTTGAAAAAGGAAAATTTTTCCAATTTCAGAAGAGTTGCAGAGTTACATTTTTCCTTTGGCCATTCCGTCATTTTTCCAAAGCTCAGACAGTTTTGAAAAGTGACAGAGTGGCAAAGGAAAAAGTGAACGAGGGAGGAAAAAAAAGAAACTAACAACCCATTTAGACATCATTCACCCTGTTGCATTCAATGACAAATAAAATAAAATAATAATAGGAAGAAATAGGGCTTCTCCAGAACAATGCACTGCCTGGTATTCAAGAAGGTCATAAAGTCACACTCTAGTCCTGAACTTAGGTTAAACAGGGTTAGTGTCAATGTTGGTTTAGCATGTTGCTTTACTAAATTACTATATTTGGATCCTAGTTTAACTCAGTGGTAAGGTGACTCACAGGAAGCAGAAGTGACACACTCCATCCTTTTAAAGAGCAACATTAAATATGTAAATTGCTAGATTGTTAAATAGTAGCTTCATATAACACTAGTAAAATACCTACTATGTTTTAATTTACAGTTTAAGCAGAGAAAAACAAGGCTAATATATTGGCATGGAAGGGGATCTGTAAAGGTTTCACTCCTTCGGCTTGCTGAACTCAGATCGGATTTTGAAAGGTCGATATTTTTGCTGCTCAGAAGTAAAATGGAAACAGTTTTGGTTGTTCAGTGGGAGGTTAGAGGTCTTTTCTGAGTATTACAAATGGACATATCAGTCTGGTTACCTATTTTATTTAGGGTGACCATAGATTCCATTTTTGGCCAGGACAGTCCCTTTTTTAAGTTCTGCCCTGGCTAGCCCGACTTTTTTGGACAAAACTGGGCATTTGATCAGTTGGCAAGAGCAACTGGGACAAATGCCAAATTTTGCCAAAAAAGTCAAGTGCGACCCCTAGTGGGGCAAGGAGAAACATGCAGGGGGAAGCAGCAACACCAGCTCTGGGCAGGAGAGAAGGCTTGGGAGCGCAGCTCTGGCTGGGCCAGTCTCGCCTGGGCAGGTGGCAGGGAGTCATATGCTGGCCCCGGGCACAGAGGATAGAGGGGGGTCTCAGGCTGGCCCAGTGCACGCTGGCAGCATGGGGCAGGAAAAGCCATGCAGGCAGAGAGTGCTGGGGCGGGGGGATAGGGGCCTCAGGCCAGCCCCATGTGGTGTCCCATTTTCCCTTTGGGGACATATGGTCACCCAAATTTTATTACAGACAATAGACATTGTGATGTAGATAACATGGACATTATTCACCCTTTCAAGTGAGATACTGATCATATAGCCCATGGGTTATCAAGCTGTAGCCCACTGCCAGGCGCTGGAGCTGCTACTGTCCCTTGGATGTTCACATATAGGGCCAGGTTTTCAAAGATATACAACTGCTTGTGAACATACCCAGATTGCTCACACAAGTTTGGCCCTTTCAGTTGAGTGCTCTGCCTCATTGAAAGCCCTCTGAAGACTTCCTTCTCCTCATTGGCTTCAAAGGGCTCTGGTTGAGATTCATGGTATGTGCCCATCTTCAACACCTGTCCCAGTTATTCATATTCTCAATAAAATAATCTACCAAGCTGTCATGACTTTTATTGATACAAAGGATGATCTTCTCTAGAATTGCCAGTTCACTTAACCCTGCGGACTATTCTCTAAACACTTAATTTCATTGCCAATTTCAGGTTTGGCTCTAGGGTCCTTTTAGTGATTTCATTTGAAAAAAGCTGGACTCTCCTGCCTCAAAGGCTCCAATTCAGCACAGTGCTTAAACAAAGTTTTCAGCACAGGAGTAATCTCGCTGAAGTAACCCATTCAATGAGACTATGTACATACCGATATTTAAACACATGCTGAGCACTCTGGAATTCAAACTGAAGGGCTGTATTCTCCAGTCGTCATCCAGAAAACAGTAAGTCTCCCAATTAAATCATAGGCTATTTTGCCCTATTAGGGTCTGAAAGATCCTGGGTGTTGGTTTGTTATATTCTGCTGTGCAAGGAGTGTTTTAAATTTTATCATATTTCGTTTTCTAGACAAATTAATTTACTCTTCCTGGAAGCAAATCATTTCATGATATTCTATTGCCATAAATAGAAAGGAAGAAAAATCTCCCTTGCTGTAGGAAACAGCAGCTTTCTAATCACACAGGCCTTGATTCAGCAAAGCACTTAAGCACCTATTTGTCTTGGAGCATGTGAGTACTCCCACTGACTTCAAAGCTTAAAGTTAATCACGTGTTTCTGTGCCTTTCTGAATCAACTTCACGATAAAAGTTCATTTTGGGCCAAACTTTGGCCCACACAATCGAAGCCTAGAAGCAAATTTTGGTAACAGATTTTGAATTTTATTTATTTATTTTTTTTTTAGTTCAGCTGGATTTGACTTTTATAGAACTCACGCAGTCAATTAAGAGTGTCCAGACTTTTTTGGTTCTCATATAACTCAGAGCTTTCTTTTTTCAAATCCCAAAGTGGCAAATTTAATGGAAGACCAATCATTTTCCCCATTTAAAATAAATACTCCTAAAAGCTCCTTTTAAAATAAACAGTTATTGTCATTTTAAAGTGATGTTGTAGGCATAGAAAGCACAGGTTTGAATCTTGCAGCCACATTGTATCACAGCTCCAAAGCAAAATCTGCACAGAAAGTCAAGCTAGGGAGATTTGATTTCTTTTCAGCTCTGAAATAGCCTCAGAGTTTGTGTCCTGAGGTCCTCCGCTGGGGTGTGAAGGCAGGTGCCTCACTTACCTCACACAGCATTCCCTGGGCAATAGCAGTCCTGTGATCCACTCCTAGGTATGGTTTATAGCTTTCTGGCTGTACCTCTTAGCCAGTCCACCCCCTTCAAGGAGCTATGAAAGCAGCCCAAACAAAATGGACCCTTGTTCCAGAGCCCACAAGGGGCCCAGCCCTCTCCCCCTTGCAAAAGGAGGGGAGGGATAGCTCAGTGGTTTGAGCATTGGCCTGTTAAACCCAGGGTTGTGAGTTCAATCCTTAAGGGGGCCATTGGGGGGGAACTGGGGTAAAAATCTGGGGATTGGTTCTACTTTGAGCAGAGTGTTGGGCTCTAGATGACCTCCTGAGGGTCCCTTCCAACCCCTGATGTTCTGTGAGAGGAAGCAGTCTGTCTGGCTCCATAAGAAGTCTCAACTCCAATCCTCCTCCATGGCTAAAGGCCAACCATTAGATCTGTGGATAACAACAAAACAAACTAGTAAAACCTCTCTCCTCAGAAGGTACAGGCTGGCTGTTCCTCTGCTAGTCTCCCTTTTAAGGCCCCTCCAACAAGCCTGACAATCCACACTGGTGCAGATGGTTGGAGCTGATTATGTCCACAGGAGGGTTTGTTTTTTTTAAAACTCCTTCTTGATAGCTGGTGGGGGGGGGGGGGGTTGTTATCTGTCCCACCATAGGTGTAACACATCTACTCCCTGCAATGGCTGTCTCTCCGACAGCCCCCTGGGAGGGGGGACTGAGTGGAAAGTGTGCCCTGGCTGCACAGCACAGAAAAGGGCTCCTCTCTAGCCCCACCCACCATAGCATGGGGAGCAGTTTAAGAGTCGGGGGAGAGGAGTCATGGGAACACATGGACTCAGGTGCCGTTTACCAGCCCTGTCCCCACACACACTGCAGGGTTCTGAGGTGATTGTTACCCAGAGGCGAAAGTAACTTACGGGACTTACTGGTACACAGGGCTGAGGTTCTGAGCTGGGCGTGGGGCTCAGGTGAAAGGAGCAAGGCCTTTAAATCCACAGGCCTTTTCAATCACCACCAGAGCCCCATGGTAGCAGCAGCCAGGAGCCCAGGTGGTGTTTAAAAGGCTCAGGGCTCTAGACCACCCCTATTGCAGCTGGAGCCCCAGGGCTCCCGCCGATTTAAAGAGCCAGGGGCTCCAGCCACTGCCGGGAGCCGAGGACCCTTTTAAATTGTCAGCCTGAGGAAGCTGCCTTTGCCAGTACAGTCGGCTGTGTACTGGCTCTTGGCGTCCCAGCTTACTTTCACCTCTGTTGTTACCCTTTCTGAACAAATGGGAAGATAAGGCAGTTTCTTATTTGCTGATCCTGTTGCACTACGGCCTGAATGCCACCCTCCCTCCACGTGCAGAAGCATTGAGGGGCCTGTTTGATCTGTAGGATGCCCCCTCCTTCCCCTGTGAACTGCAGAAGCCCCTCCAGGAAGATGAGAGTCTGTGGTGGGGGACAGGAGTGCTGAAGGTGACAGAATTGGAGGTCAAGAGAACAAATGCCCATTGCAGCGTGGTGCCTCCACTCCCCAACCAACCAAGCAGCAGAGAGCACGTCAATGCAGGTAGTATTCGCCTTCAGCCTGCCTCTTTGATAACAACAGCCATAGGTACTGTTCTTTCCACAAGGTCCCTGCTTCCCTGAGGGAGAGATTCACCCACAGCATAGAGCGCCAGACCAAGCCCTGCATAGGGGCTGGGGGACAGGAAGGGACTGCAGATGAGATGGCAGCACAGAGATGCTTGTGCATTCCCTAGTGTCTGAAAACATTGGTCCCTGCACTGCCTGTATAGACAGGCCTGTATGGCTATAAAGGAGACAGGCAGGGCAGGGATCCCTCCTTTTAGAGATGTAGGAGCCTTAATGAATGAGGCAGGCGCCCCAGGAAAACACATAGTATATTAATGTGATGTCATTTAAAATTGTATTGTATCGCACAAGGGGAGCAGAGATAAGGCTACAGCTGCAATCTGCCATTTCCTAACTTTTGAGCCACTGATTTGAGAAAGCTCCTAAGCATGTGCATGATTTTGAGCATGTGCTTAAGTTTCATTGACTTCAAAAACTTAAACATGTGCTGAAAGCTATGCGTGTGTTTAAGTGCTGTCCTGAATACGGCCACTTTCTTAAATCAGGGACTACAGGTTCAACTTGGCCAAGGACTGAGCACTATGACCCTGATCCAGCAAAGCATTTAAGCGGGTACTTCCTGTGGAGCGTGAGAGTCGTTCCAGGGGGACTAGTCATGAGCTAAAAGTGAAGCTTTGCTGGATGAGGCTAGAGAGATCGCCACCTCGGAGGATCCAGCCCTGTGTAAGCAACTTTGTAATTTCTCTTAACTCAGCCCTGTGAAAAATCCACACCCCTGAGCACTGCAGGTAAGCTGACCTAACCATTGGTGTAGACACAGCTAGGTCAATGGAAGAATTCTGCCAACTGAGCTACCGCCGTTCAGGGAGATGGGTCATCTGCGTTGATGGAAAAACCTTTTCCATGGCTGTAAGAAACATCTACAGCACTACTGCAGCATAGCTGCTGCTGTACCACTGTCGCACCTTTTTTAGAGAGAGTTCATTAGGAATGACACAGACGTAACATTTTTTTAAAAAAAAAATATCAAAAAAAGAGTGATTAAGCTCTGAGCAATTAATAGGTATTCAGCTCAAACCCACAGAGTTCCTCTACACGGCAAGGTACTGCGTGGCAAGCCAGGGTGTGACTCTGCAGCGCATCAGCATCCCTGGACATTCAGGGTGTAGATTCACACTCAGTAGTTCACACAGCTGTAGATTCACACTCTGGCTTGCTGCACAGGAACTTACCATGTAGGCATGCCCTTAGTTAGTTTCCTCTTTCACACACAACTAGAGGACCAAAGGGGATTTAAAAAAAAAAGGAAAATATGATTGTTAAGCCACAAAACTATTTGAACTCACTGGGCTAGATCTTCAATTGGTGTAAACTCATTGACTTTAATGGAGTAAAATAAGTTTAAAGCAGCTGGTGATCTAGTCTTTTTTTTTTTCTCCTTTGTTGTGAGCAGATATCACTTAACTATTGTTGTGTATTCCAGAGACTATAGTGCAGTAACTGGAGAAAGACACACAACTTAACTTAAAATTTACTCAAATGTACAAAACACCTTCCAACAGATGGGCTAACATAGCCATATTCCTGGCTTATTTAGAGAAACGTTCCTTGAAATTTTGTCTTCATTGTTAGCAATTACATACAGATCCCAGCTGAGATCATGCTTAGTGCTTGATTTGATGGGATCTTTCCTTGGTTTCTATATTGACTTTCACTAGCTGGGCCTGCAATTCGTTCAACCAAGGCTTATGAGTAACTCTTAAGATTTAACTAGAGTCGTTAAACTTAAGAAGACATTTGAGAATAATGTAATTGGTTATGAAGGAATCACCATACATGGTGGAAATGCCAAAGGCAGAAAAGTAGGTCCCTGTGGACATCTTGGAGAACGAACTAAGTCAGCAGTTCTCCAAGCCTGCTAAAGACTTCCTCTATCTTCAGGTAGTAATTTGTAAACTTGTAAACTAAAGTAAACTTACTAGAGTGTATTCCAGAGTGTGTATTGTAAGGGTCTCTGCTAAAGGGAACCAGAAAGCCAATGAAAATGTGCTGTACTAATACTTTCCATCTGCTCACCCTGAGTCAACAGGCAGGCAATGGTATGTTTAGAAACACCTCGAGGATACTGCTGGGTACATTTTCAGCACTGCACAGTGTTTTTGCAGCACAGAGCTTGTTGACTTTAATGGAAGTTGTGAACTCGAGCCCCATCATGATCCTGAAAACTTACTTCTTTTGCTCTGTTCCCTTCGTGTGGATCTGAGGGGTTCACACAACGGTGGAAATTGATTCCATCCTATCCTAAATCCCCGACTCTTTGCATTGCTTCAGTCAGCTAAAGATAGTGCCGAAACTTCCATCCCACACCTCCACTGTCTGTTGGCTTGCAGCAGAGAATGCGAAAATATTGTTGTGTCTTTCAAATGTTCCAGGATTCAGAATGATGCTGAAATGCTATAGCAGTTATGAAACTGTAAAGGACAGAGACAGGAGACATCTACGCTGCAATCAAAAGGTGTGAATTCTGCTTGCGCAGACAGACCTGGGCCAGCATTAGAGTAGCTAGCACAGCTACAAATAGCAGTGACAATGTAACGGCATGAGTTTCAGTGCAGAATGTGCAAGACCCACTTAGGACCAGAGCTCAGACTTGCATTGCTAGTAAAATGAACACACATACACACAAAAGCTTCAGGTCAGATCTCCCTCTTCCACCACCTCTTTCATCACTTGCAGTGTCACAGGTTCCTCTGACTAGCACACGATTGCATACTGGGCTAGGATTGTTAATAGCACTTTAGCACATATTAACTAACACAACTGTAAACCGTAGTGGAGACAGCAAACAAATGTTGTTTGATTAATCATGTTTGAACCTAGGGTGAATTATTGGGGGTTTTTAGGGGGCTTTTTGCCTGTGGAATGCTAAATTATAATGCATTGTTTGACCGACCCTAGGGATAAACATGACTAGGATCAAATACTTGTTCCTGGTCTGCACTATAATTTGCAATCATGTTAAACACATGTTACAACACAATTAGCAATTGTAGGGTAGACTAAGCCATTGTGGGTAGAGTACATTTGCTTGGCTATTACCCAGATATTTGCCTGGCTATTACCCAGACATGTTTCCTCCTGATAATATAATGTGCTAATCAGCCCCAGCCTATAGAAGAAGCTATACAGTCACGCTGCACCAGGAGCAGTGGAAGGACTTCTGCATGAGGAAGAAAGAAGGTCTCTTGGAGCTCCCAGGTGCACAAAGGCTGCCAGCCTGGCATTGGCAACAATTGGGGCAAACACGCTGTGACGCTGGCGGACCAGCGACAGCTCCTGCCAAGGCCCTTAGGCCTCACTGAACACTGACAAATGCACAGTTGGAAAACGGTCAGGCTCACTTGTACATAGTATTGTTAAGATAGGTATTGGTCTTATATCAACATGTATAGTGTTTTGACTTTATGAAACGCTTGTAAGTTGCTGCCTGCATTAATCTCATTTATAACCTCTATATACCACCCTGTAAGGAAATACTTAAATGTTTGCTCTGCAACTGTAAAAATGTTTGTTAGAAACTATGTAAAGGCAAGTCTACACTACAAAATGAAGTCAACCTAAGTTACATCAACACACAGCCACCACGGTAATTAAATCGCTTGTGCACGTCCACACTACACTCCTTGAGTCAGCAGTGCGTGTCCTTACCAGGAGCGCTTCCACTGATTTAACTATCAGCATGGGGCTTTGTGAGACAGCTTCTGAAAGGCAGCAACAGTTGATGTCAACAACCCAGTGTCTACGCTGACACAGGTTGATGTAGTTAGGTCGACGCAAAGTGCTACGCCTCTTATGGATGTAGAGTTAAGTGCAGTGGGCAAGTTACATTTTAGTGTAGACGCTTACAGAGTTAGGTTGGGGGTTGCAAGGAGGACCAAAACAGAGTGCCTGCCAGGGGAGAGGGGGAGGACTGAAATTTGCTCCCCCCCCACCACACACACACAAGAAATATCTGAACTGGTGCCACTGCAGTCATGTGTCTTGGTTGGCTTAGACACAACAAATCCTGCAGCTTGTCAGGGCGTTAGACTAGAAGACCCCTGCAGTCCCTTATCACGTACCCAATGAAGTGGGTTTTAACCCACAAAAACTTATGCCCAAATAAATTTGTTAGTCTCTAAGGTGCCATAAGTACTCCTTGTTCTTTTTCCTAATGATTCTACTTCACTCCTTATAGGAGGGAGGGAGAATGCAGCTACTGTGCCCAGGCCTACAAAACTGGTTAGCTCCACCCAATGGCTCCATCTGTCCTCCTCACCAGATCCCATGCCTGCAAGAGCCAGACAAACTGTGGCCTTTCATCAAGAAATTGGACATAGTTGAAATTTGTTGCATGTTGAAATTCTGGGGAAACTGAATTTTGAACATCTGAAATCCGAAAAAACAAAACCAAAAACAACTCAGGACAATATTCTCCCTGCCATTATGGACCAACAGCTGAGTGGTTGAAATTTTTCAAATTTTGAAGTGTCAACAACATTTTAAATGTTATATTTCAAAATTTGAGGGGTGGGGGGAAGAGGAGAACTTTATTTTTAAAAAATGGTCATGGATTTTCCACCTTTTTTTTTTGTCAGCTCCACAACCAACTAAATAAAAAAAAAATAAACTTAAGACATAACTTTTCTAAGAGATACATTTTGAGAACTGAACTCTATGAATTCTTGTGCAATTCCAAAGAACACCAAGGGGAAATACTCTCCTTCCATTTTATGCTCGTTACTTATTTCTGAATTGGAAGAAAAGCTCACACTCAGTGGTGAAACCGTCACAGCGTAATGTTGCATTTTGTATTAATAGAAACCATCCTACCAATACTTTCAGAAATTGAATTTCAGTCATCAGCGACTTTCCTTCCATGGAGGCAGCAGGAAATTTATATGCTGGACCAAGTTCTGCATCTGCACAAGGACCAAGAGAACATTATTATTATTATTAAACCATAATAATTATTATTAAATATTATTATTATTAAACACAGAACAAAAAGACAACCCCCATCCTAAAGAGCTTATAGCATCAGGGACATTGTCTCTAAACCCTCGATAACGCAATAGTCAACTGTTGGACATCCTGGAAACTTTTCTTTTATGAATGGAACCAGATAATGGAGCTGAGCCTCAAATCCCTGTGCACCTACCATCCTAAAAGGCAGGTGTGCCTATAATGCAGGAGTATGCCCAATATTTCTGCTATTCTGACCCCATTGCCAATGCTACCAGTCAAGTTACATCTCAAAAATAAGTACAGATAAAAACAATGTAGAGTCGGATGCTGCAAAGAGGCTATCAACTTGGGTAAAGTGAACTAGGTCAGTGGTTCTCAAACTAGGGCCACCGCTTGTTCAGGGAAAGCCTCTGGCGGTCTGGGCCGTTTTGTTTACCTGCCATGACCAAAGGTTCGGCCGATCGCGGCTCCCATTGGCCGTGGGTCGCCACTCCAGGCCAATGGGGGCTGCAGGAAGTGGCGTAGGCCGAGGGATGCCCTGACCGCCCTTCCTGCAGCCCCCATTGGCCTGGAGCGGTGAACCGCGGCCAGTGGGAGCTGCAATTGGTTGAACCTGCAGATGTGGCAGGTAAACAAACCGGCCCAGGCCACCAGGGGCTTTCCCTGAACAAGCGGTGGTCCTAGTTTGGGAACCACTGAACTAGATGAGTAGACCCAGTGAAGTTAAAGGGACTTTGATGGAGAGAGGTGCTATGCAGTGTGAGTAAAATGATCAGAATCTGGCCCTTAGAAACAACAGTCGATGATCACATTCCATTGTCTAAGAAGTCTACTTTTTTCATACCACGTTTCTCCCAAACCTTGAAAAAAAGGGACATTTAAATCTAGAAATCCTCAGTTATTATTTAATAGCCACAGAGGAGAACTCAGCTGAACGGCACTTCAATTTCATAGCTCTGTTCCCAGTCCCAAACCTTGTTATCACAACTGGGTTACTGCCCTAGTAATGCTCTTAACCTCTCCTAATGACAAACAAAACAGAACAGCACTTGGATCATATGGCTTGCATCACCGCTTTGCTATTAAAAACTACCCTGACTTACATTTCCTTGCACCCTGAAGATAAGGAATTGAAGTGGGGCTGCCCTGTAATAGGGCCAGATTGTGACTGCTCCCTGCATAGGTGCAGAAGTGGAGAGCGTCTTGTACAAACAATGTTCCCTGTATTGCACACACGCACTGAGACCAGTTATAATGGCAGTCCTTGTGCTCTCCTAACTCAAGGACTGGGTCAGTCTCGTACTGCTGATGGCGCTCAGGTTCACCAAATAGGGGTTCCCAAAGCTTTTCATAGTGAGAACTGCATCTTAACACACTGACACTTCCCCTTCTGTCGGTAATCACACAAACCATCTTCCCTTGCACCGATGATTGAATGACATCCCCGTGGCAGTTGCAGTAACTGCATGAATAAGTAATGCTAGCTCAAGATAGATCTTGGAGTCATCATGAATAGTTCTCTGAAAACATCTGTTCAACGTGCAGCAGCAATCAAAGAAGCTAACAGAATGTTAGGAACTATTAGGAAAAGGATAGATAATAAACCAGAAAATATCTTAATGCCACTGTATAAATCCATGGTATGCCAACACCTTGAATACTGTGTCCACTTCTGGTCACCACAACTCAAAAAGGGCATTTTAGAACTGGAAAAAGTATAGAGAAAGCCAACGACAATGATTAGGGTTATGGAAAACCCATATGAAGAGGGATTTAAAAGGCTGTTCATCTTAGAAAAAGAGACAACTCAGGGGGAATATATGATAGAGATCTATAAAATCATGAATAGTGTGGAGAAAGTGAATGGGGAGGTGTTATATAACTATTCACCTAAGAACCAGCGCTACCCAGTGAAATTAATAGGCAGCAGGTTGAAAACAAACATAAGGAAGGACTTCTTCACACAATGCACAGTCAACTCGTGGAACTCATTGCCAGGGGATGTTGTGAACGCCAAAAATATAACTTGGTTCATAAAAGAATTAGATAAGTTCATGGCAGATAGGTCCATCAAGGGCTATTAGCCAACATGGTCAAGGTTGCAATCACATCCTCTAGGTGTCCCTAAACCTCTGACTGCCAGAAGCTGGGACTGGATGACAGGGAATGGATCACTTGATAATTGTCCTGTTCTGTTCATTCTCTCTGAAGCATCTGACACTGGCCATTGTCAGAAGATAGGATACTGGACTAGATGGACCATTGGTCTGACCCAGTACGGCCGTTCTTATGTTCTTAAAAGTATTTATTAGCATTTTAAAGCTGTTTAGCAGCTGACATCAAGAACGAGAGTCCTCACCAACCAGCTTTCTGTGAACCACCAGAGTGCTTTGCAAAGCTACATATGGTCCCAGACTATGATTTGAGCAGCTATATCTTAAAGGGGGAAGGGAAAGTCAGAGAAGAGACTGAAGCTCAGACTTATATGAGGCAGGGGGTACAGATAGGTCCCGTTCATACTAATTTATCATGTTGTAATTAGGCCAGGGCACATCTCTGTTCTAAATAATCTCCTTATTCAATTATAGTTGAAGTGTAGGAAAGCATCAAGGGACTGACTCAGAGCCCACTGAAGTCAGTGGAAGACTCCTAGTGATTTCAATAGGAGATGGATTAGGCTCTGGTCTATTCACATTCCAAGATATGTATTTATTTTTAAAGTACTAGTCATCTGTAAATGCATGATATGTGATTTAAAACATCAGTCCTTTCCATTAGCTTAATGCTAGTTATAATAAATGAACACACTTAAGGTACAGGGAAAACAAGTATAAACAAAACTACATTGCAAAGCTCCCAACTGCTTCTGGGGCCTGACCCAAAGCAATATGACATCAGTTTGGATCACACCTCTAAGAACAAGTGAAACTAACTAATAGGAGAGCAGCAAAAAGAGTCCTGTGGCACCTTATAGACTAACAGACGTTTTGGAGCATGAGCTTTCGTGGGTGAATACCCACTTCGTCGGATACATCCATATATTCACCCACGAAAGTGGACTCTTTGCTGCTTTTACAGATCCAGACTAACACGGCTACGCCTCTGATACTCTAATAGGAGAGTGACAAACATCCATCTATTAGGAGCTGCCTCACTATTATTAGCAGTGCTGCCAACACCAAATGTTTAAAAATCATGAGTCAAGCTCACCAAAAGTCATGAGATTGTCTTTAAAAGCATGAGATTATGTATAAATAATAGATGTGCTGTTCTTTTTATTTGATTTCTGTGTTTTCAGCCTTTAGGGTGCACCGGGATCACATTTAGAAGCTTTCTTCACAGCCACACGGGCTAAAAACTTACTTTTTCTTTAAGAACGAAGGGTGAAATCATCCCATATCCACTTGACTCCAGGAACTGGTGATTTAAGGAAAACAATAATTATCATGACACTCAGAACAAAATCATGAGAGTTGGCAACACTGTAAAAACATCTAGTGAGCTGAGCCCAAGGGCAGCAAACAGTGATAGAGGTGTTATCACGACACATTTCCAGACATTAGCTTTGTAAGGCTGCCCAGATCTGTGGCCTTTCAGCACTTTCTGCTTCTGATTGTTAATAAATCAGGAGCAGTTACTGCATCTTCAGTACTGTTTGTATTTTTACCCACTAGATGTAAAGAGCAGCTTTTCCCTCACATTCTTCCTTTAATTCACTATTGCTTTCCAACTTAAATTACTTTAGCTTTAAATGAGATGGGATTTGTTCTTTCTAATCTGCCAAATTAGACTGTAATTTCTAGGAAAGTGAGAAAAAAAAGTATTTCCATGAATTCTCTCAATAAAAATTAGCTTGTAACAATATAGAACTCTGGGCACCAGTCAGTACTTCTACACACCAAAAAACCCTCTTTGGAGTCTTATCATAGCTAAATATTTACTGTGTCTTGGTCTTCCAAAAAGGCAAATGACCTCTTGATCACCAAATCAATATAAATTATATCTAGACATTTGCTGGCAACAAGTTTTGCACTTGAGTAAGCAATTAAAAACGCCTTGACATGACTGTGGCTCTGTTAAGAAAAAAGCAAACAAGCATTGACACTTGAACAGAGTGTAACTACAAGCTATGTTTATCTGACTGCAGATAAATTATATATGTATCAAATATCTAGGGCCTGACTCAAAGCTCACTGAAACCAGTGAGAGTGTCTACCCTGGTTACAATAGGCTTTGGGTTGGGCTCTTTAAGGAATCACAGTTATTACCCATGCTTGTATGCCCTTGTTAAAACGTATCTAGGAAGCCATTAACACTGGGCCAGTAATAGACTTAAAGGGACCTGTTTAAACATGGTTTGCTCATACCATATTTTTAAAACGTGTTGTAGCTTAGATCGACACAGCCCACAGTGGCACATTGGGTTAGAAACCAAGTTAAACAAGAAGATATTTTTTTTCTCCACTCACACTACCCAGCCAAAGCATGTTAGAAACTGGCTTAGGCCTTGTCTACACTGGGGGAGGGGGGAAATGGATCTAAGATACGCCACTTCAGCAACAAGAATAGTGTAGCTGAAGTCGACATATCTTAGATCAAATTAAAATGACTTCCTTCGCATCCTCGTGGTGTGCGACAGCTCCCCCGTCGACTTTGCTTCCGCCTCTTGCCAAGTTGGAGTTCAGCAGTCGACGGGAGAGCGATCAGGGATTGATTTATTGCGTCTACACTACACGCAATAAATCAATCCCTGATAGATTGATTGCTATCCGCTGATCCGGAGGGTAGTGTAGACGTACCTTTAGAGTCTGCCATGTTTCAGCTGAGGGCCAGATCCTCAGATTGTGTAATTCAGCATAGCTCTTTTTATATCCATGCACCTATGCTGATTTACAACAGATGAGGCTCTGGCCCCCTGAGTTTCAAAATATTTAATTAACTCAGGCTGATTGGCAACATAGACAGGATCTACATAACTTTGCAGATGGCTTGGTAGGGCTTGAGACTCCATTATTTCATGTGTGTAGAAGTGTCTAATCGTGATATTGCATCTTAAGAAATCCTTAATTTAATAAAGATTAAAGTATCACAGAAGTCCAGATAGTTGACTCACCATAATTCAGAGTTACTAAACTTGAAGGGGGGGGGTGGAAATCTGTAATGATTTTAGAGATAAAAGCACCAAGATCAATAAGAGTTCAGGCTCAGAATAGAGAAATTGAGCCAGATAAACAGGTCCTTTTTTTTAATTTTGGTGGAATTGCAAAATTAGGATGAGAGGAACACAGCTGATTATCATTAATTCTGTACCTGCAAGGAAGGCCAGTCATAGAACAGGACCTGACTGTGCTAGACGCTAGACAAACCGAACAAAAATCTTCGTTTTAGTGCAGTATTTCAAAGAGTACTCATGAAGTCTTAGAGAATGGCTTGGATAAGAGCATTGCCACTCGATGACGGAGCACAGCCAAAGGGGACCATTAAACATCCAGGGTGGATTGTGGCATAAAGCTGCAGGTCTATGGTGTGGCCAGCACGGAGGAATCCTATCCCCACCTGGAGCTCCAGAGTGCACAGTGCTTTCAGGCAAGCAAAATTCTCAGGAGCGTAACCACAGCTCTACAACTGGAGGGGGTTCAGCACCCACTCCCCTCTGTATCTGGTCAGTTCCCTTCCCATCTTTCCCACTCCCTCTTAGAGACCAGCACTGGCAATAATGCTAGCCGCTGCAGAATCCTTGTGCTTCCCGAGGGCCTTTACTTAACCAAATGAAACTCTAAACCACAGAAGGTTTCCCCCAGCCATTAGATTTACATGTTGTCTTGTAAGTCAGAGGCTGGACCACTGTATGTTTTATCTGTATTTTTGGAATGGAGGAGGTTGCTTTTCTTAGATATATTTTGCATTGTTTATATGAGGTTCAGTCTACATGATGCTTTACTGTGTGGTTTCAATGGGAGTTTGGCACTCTTAGGCCCCAGTTCAGAACAGGCTTAACTTTAAGCACAAGTCATCCTGTTGAGTTCACTGCAATGTCATGGGGCCACATGGGGTGCCTCCTCCTGGCAGCTCTGGGGATTAGCTCTGGCCATGTACTGCCCTCTTCTGGCTGCACCTCTACCCGTCGTCATTTTTCACCTGGCAGCCCCTCTCACTCCCAAAGCTGCAGCTTCCTGTTCATGGCTTGGCCCTCTGGCCGGGTCACTAAGGTCTTCCCTTTTCGGGGAAACCCAAGTGCTTCTGGACCAGCTGGCTGACTGGCATTGCCAATGCCCTGCACCATTTCCCAGTGGCTGGTAGGGAAACCCAGGCCTCCCCTCTACCTAGGGTGACCAGGCAGCAAGTGTGAAAAATCGGGACGGGGATGAGGGGTAATAGGAGCCTATATAAGAAAAAGACCAAAAATCATGACTGTCCCTATAAAAATCGGGACATCTGGTCACCCTACCTCTACCCAAGGCTCTCCAGCCCAGGGACCCTATAACAAGCAGCCAAGCTCTGTACAGTCCTACACATTGCTGCTGTTTTCCTGGGTTTCTCCCCTTTTCTGGGTTTGCCAGCCCAGAGTCCCTCCTCCCCGGGAGTGATTGTAGACTACTTCTTGCAGCTCACCTTGCTACTCACAGCTCCTGGGCTTTATAAAGGCCTCTCCTGTTCCTGCCCAGCTGAGCCCATTTTGAATTAGTGGCCTGCTCCCTGTCTCCTTCATCAGGTGCAACCTGGGCAGTTAATTGGCCTGCATAGCCACTTTAAGCCCTCTAGGCCTTGTGCAGGGTGGGTGCCCTATCCCATAGTATTATCTACGTACTTAGAGCTCATCAGGCATCCTTTGCCGGACAGGACTAGTGTTGGACTCCACCTGGTTTTTATTCTTTTCCCCTCATGGGACATCATGCGCCTTTGTATCGCTGCATAAGGAAAAAATTCAATAGATAGAAGAAAGAGAAGGATGAGAAGTTGGCAAAGTCCCTAAAAACAAAACAACACTAATAATGCCCCCTCACTCCAGTGCAGCGTTTTTCTCCAGTTGATCCCAAAGCGCTTTACAAAGGAGATCACTGTCATTGTCACCGTTATCTTGGTTTGGGATTCACAGGGAAAAAACATAGCTGGCACAGACCACAGCCGTGGGGTAGGCATAGATCAGTGGTAGGCAACCTATGGCATGGGTGCCGAAGGCGGCATGTGAGTTGATTTTCAGTGGCACTCACACTGCCCGGGTCCTGGTCACCAGTCCGGGGGGCTCTGCATTTTAATTTAATTTTAAATGAAGCTTCTTAAACATTTTTAAAATGTTATTTACTTTATATAACTAAACTATTGTATGTATTTTAGACTTTTAGAGAGATACCTTCTAAAAACGTTAAAATATATTACCGGCACACGAAACCTTAAATTAGAGTGACTAAATGAAGACTCGGCACAGCACTTCTGAAAGGTTGCCGACCCCTGGCATAGGTAATGTGCAGGAAACTAGATTACGTACCACACACATACTTGTAACATGTGGTCACTGCACCATCTATCTGTAAGCATGTAGATCAGAGTCAGTGGAGCTTCGTGTATATATATTTGCAAAGAGAGAAGGATCCTGATTAGAGACCAGGCTCAGGGTACTGGAGCAATTTTTATAGTGGAGGTGCTGAGATCCCTTAAACCAAACTGTAAATCCTATATATAATGGAAACCATTTCAAGCCAGCACCCCTAGTTCCAGCACTTATGACCAGGCTAGAAGGTTTGCCTGCCTCTGCTGCTCCAGCCTGAGCTTATTATTGTCTTCTGCTTTCCATGTATAATCCTCACTTCTCTGACCCTCTGTGCAATGTATGACTCATAACAACCAGTGGTGCTTTGAGTACGCGCCAAGATTCTACTAGAGAAGATCCTGGCTTCTCAGAATCAGAGCATCACCTCCCAGTTATACCAGTTAAAGGATCTGACCCTATGTTTTTATTTCCACCTTTATGGTTTTTCTTTGTCTTTGTGTTGTCAGTCAGCCTGTTTAAAATCGGGAAGTAAAGCTGGCACAGTATGTAACCAAAAGAAATTAAATACAAAATGTTTTTGTTTCCGTTCTTTCATTCTCGGACATTCACTCTTCTGTCTGTTTGTCTGTTCTGTCAATTTTTGCCTTCACTCGTTTTTTTCCCTTTTGTGTTTCTTTCTTGATTGGGGTGTGGGGCATGTACGGTCAGCAAAGTTGTGCTCGGCTTCAGCATTCTGCTGTCCTGTTAGCTCATCGCCTTCCCCCGATATTGTGCTGTGCAGAGCTGGTTTCTCTCCCAGAGCTGCACAGTGGCATTGTCTCCCTGCCAATGTTTTCTCCATCAGGCCAGTCCTCATTATCAAGCCCAGCTGGGCTCAGCTGACTTTGTACTAGGTACCGTGGGGCTGCCAGTGGCTCCTGACTCAGGCATCCTTTTTAGACATCAGCCTGGTTCACCCTCCAGGAGGGTGAAAGCGGTGGCCAAAGTCCGTAAAGCTCTGCACGTACAGGCGGCAGCGTGACAATATAACTGCATCTCCGTGTAAGAAAACTGTATGGCATAATACCCAGAATGTCACACTAATATCACGCGGCGTCCCAAAGCGTTTGAATGTGATCCAGATAAAATCATAGGCACCTGCAGCTGATGACTCAGCTTCAGTACAGGAAGTGAGTGAGGTTCCGAAGAAGTAAAAGGAAACTACACACTGGCTGTAGAAAAACAATAAAGCAAGCTGGACATTAGTCAAAAAGAAAAATGACTTGGCACTTCTGGTCACCTCGCAGTTCATTTCCAGGAAGCAACTCACAGATTTTCAACTATTGCCTAAAATTTAAACTTTGAAACATGCCAAAGCACAGACAAAACAGCAGCTGCAGTGACACAAAGGGGGGGGGTAGGGGAGGGGGAAGGGTGTATACCTTATTCTAATTATACTAACATTGAGCTTTGGCCTGCTTATTATTAAGAAGTGTGTCTACAAGAGCAGATCTTCAGCTGGTGCAAATCAGTGTCGTTTTGTTGAAGGCAATGGGGCTATGCCAATTTACACAGGCTGATGAGCTGGGGCTATACAGTCTTTGATTGTGCTGCATGAGACTATGGAGCAGGTGGCTACCTTGTATAGACCAAAACACCCTCCCGCTGGCATGCAGGGGGAACCCCCCATAGTGAAATCTGTCTTCAAGTGTTAATACTTTCGTTAATAATGCTCTGGAGGTTCATGCAGGGGAAAGGAACATAAATTATGGAAAGTTCAGAAAGTTGAACAGCAGACCAATACCACGAGCGTGTCTCAAGCTGCGTTGCTGGTTTAAAATTAGATGACTTAGAAAAAATGAGACATGGTAATGATCATGGATCTGGAATACAAATTACAACATGCAACCACCATTTATAGTGTTGACCTTATATTACTTAAAAAAAAAAAAAAACAAAAAAAACACACTGCAAAGGACAGACATACCACCTACAGCCTCATCCACCAGATGAACGACTGCAGCTATTTTTGGCATTTGTTATGGTCCAGGTGGCCCATCTGGCCTGATTCACTTCACCAGTTTTCCTTTGCATCTGGGAATTTTGACCCTCCTCCTTTCCGACTAATTGTATCACATTATCTCCTTTTTGTTCATGATTTCCCTCTCGGCAAAAGGTTGCAAAAATCTCATGCGCTGTGTTAGAAAGTCTCAATTAACCTCTAACCTTGCTTCAGTGCATGTGGCTTGGGTTACTTCTCACACCCAACCATGGGCCCATTAACACGTTGTCGTAAAACAAAAACTGTTTTGACGGGCTGTAATTGCTGCTAAGTGATGCTGAACAATGGGGCTCTTGTACCACTGCTAAATGGACAGTATGACCAGCAGAGCCTGTTCTCAGCACCCCAGTAGATGAGACTTTATTTGAGATAAATCTGAGCCCCCTGTTGTATCTCTTTAAGCACTTAAGCAACCCAGCTTCCTGAAGCTATGAGCTGATGAAGGGGGCGTCCTATTTTGAATTACATCCTGCAAATCTGAAAACGCTGCACAAAGCCTGAGTGACAACTCCCAGGGAGAACCGCAGAAAGTTTTTTTTTCCTCCTCCACCGCAAATATAATTAGTTTATGTTAGCTGAAAAAGGCCAAAGGCTACCAAAGGGCAGGGCCCTTTTTGTTTTTAGGCAATACAGTGGAATAATTGCTTGACGCTCAGATCTGCAGGTGCTTTATGAAGCTCATTTGGTCTTGGCAGCCTGCAGTGAAAGCTGATTTCCTCTGAAAAAGCCGGATTCCATGTGACAGAATTGATTTGCTGCACCAGGAATGATTGTCCATTCATAATTACAGTACCTGTTACAGTCAACACTTACCGTAGGCACTTGTTCTTTTAAACACAATTCACTCACTTTTGGAAGGCAAATTTTTGAGTGGAGTGAATGTAGCAACTTGCTGCAGGTACTTTGAAAAGACCAGGGGAGCAATGGCCCTTTATATCTCCAGCATATCTCAGGCATAGCAGACCCACACTCACAATCTTGTTTTACTTTCTTCCCAGAGCTGCCACCTAATGAAGCAAGGCTGCTTGGGAATGATGTCACATTGATGGCCACCTCTTAACAGGAAACAACATTTCCATCAAGCACCACCGTCTGGAGTCTCGGCTTCTGGGACCATTATAAAACAGTCACTAGCCAATCTGAACAGGGTTCTGGTACCATGTGCTGAGTATTTATGGGAGATCCATGTATTTCATTCACAGCTCAGCTCCTCAGTAATCTGTGGATATTTCAAAATCAGCAATAACACATGCTATTATTCATACAGAGTCCTAGTATACACATAGCAGAGAAGGTCCCTGCACCAAAGGAGATGGTTCCATAGAATATTAGCTTAAGAACTTTCTTTTTCCACCTCAGATGAAAGCTTTCTTGAGGAGTTGAATCTTGGGGTCATCTGCATTTCCGGTTTCAAAGATATTGGCAAGACGAGTGTTTAGATACTTTTTTATAAAACTCATGATTAGCCAAAGGCTGATCCTTTTATGCAGGATGCAGACCCCACCACAGTCATCCGTTCTTTCATCACCTCCAAGTTTGAGCAAAGCAATGCTCCATGCAGGGGGCTAAAAACTTTCAAACTATTCAGGAACTGCAGCTAGTGCAGAACAGTACAAGTGGTGCTCCCCTAGGGTGACTAGATGTCCTGATTTCTGAGTCTTTTTCTTATATAGGCTCCTATTACCCCCCACCTGCTGTCCTGATTTTTCACACTTGCTGTCTGGTCACTCTATGCTCCCCATGGGCAGCACATTACATCTGTGCTCTGAACTACCTTCCAGTCCATTCTGTGTGATACAAGGTGTTAATTTTCATCTATAAACCAGTAAATGTTTTGGGTCTTGGCTAAGTGAGACACCACCTCTTTCCTCATGGGATGCCAGGGCAAATAGGATCATCTGGTAGTTAAGCGGAGAGCCAGTCCCTGGGGTTATGTGGAAGGGGGCTTGCTGCTAGGGATTCTTAGTCCAGGACTATGGAATTCACTCCCTGCATGGACTCGCCAGAACCTGGGTCTAAATGCATTTAGTTGCCAGATGCACCAGTTTTCCCAGGCATTTCCTGAGGAAGAGGACTGAATGATGTTGGGTGAGGGGGAGGCCATTAAGAAGTCTTTATGTAAACATTGTGGGTGAGATTCTCACAACTCAGGACATGGGAGGTATGGTGGCTTTAAGCTGCTTTTGTTTCCTCCTGCTCCTGGGCTGCTCTGGAGACCGCAGCAGAGTTTAGTCAGCCCTGGGAGCTTACGTTACAGCAGCCTCCTGGGGCAACCCTATGGGTTGCAGTGCAGCCCAGATTCCCCACCATGCTATTTGCTATGGCCTTGCCCTACTTGCCCCTTCCACCACTGGCACCATCCACCCTACACCAAGGCTCTTGAAGGGTCCTTGGAAGGAAACCTTATGGCTGTCTTCCACAATGCCTGCACTGGGGGAATCATCCCCCAGAGGTATATGGTGCTTTTAGGACCCCTTTACACCACTCCAATTCTTTTATGTATCATAAAGGGAGCCAGCTGGGGGAGGGGGAGGAGCTGAGGCTTTTGACTCCATAGGTCTGTGCTGGGATCAGGGAAATCTTCCAAGCTATGCAACGTGCACCCTCTGAGGATGTGGCACACAATAGTACAAGATAAGCACAATGAATACTTGCTCACATTGATGGACACTTCTTCACCAAGGCGTCCCATCAATATCAGTGGAACACCTCACATGGGTAGGTGGGCATCAGCCTGAGTAAATCAATGCATGAATAAATAAGACAATGACGGCATGCAGAATATTATGGGGCTGTCAAGGGAACGAGATTTTCAAAAGTGCTCAGCCGTGGTTCAATTCTGCTCCTGTTGACATCAAGGGGAACTTTACTACTGGCTTCTGTGGGAGCAGAGTTATGCCAATGCTGAAAGCTTTAGAAAATCCCTCCAATAATGTTTTGAAGCTAGAAATGCCAGTAATCACCATGTTCAGATATTACCATATAATACAATGAGCAAAATTCTTAACTTCTTTAAACAAGGCCAGAATATCACTGCCATCTGGCCGCTTTGTGTAGCAGCTCTATCACTCAACCACCCATTGTTATACAGGGAAAGACCCACATTTTAGGATCCAAATATCCCTCAGATGCTTTTATAGTTTTCTTACTGTAAATTGATAAAGTTTTGAGCATTAAACTTTCACAGCGATCTTAGGACTTGCTTATCTACACTTGGAAACATCTACCAAGTGTAGCCAAGCCCTTAGAATGAACCATAGATGCCAAATGCCATGACCATCTGACATTAAGTATCAATGCCAACATTCTATGCTAGTGGGTGGTACCTGTTTTTAGGAATTTACACTTCACCAGAGGAAAATATTTAAGGGAAAGCCATCATTTCCATATCAGCACACACATCCAGCCTATTGTATTTATTATCACCTCCTTTGACCATTCATTTCTGAGGAATCTGAAATCTCTACATTGTACTGCCAGTGAGGGATAATGAGTTAATCACTTATATCTCCTAGAGGCAGGTTCGTAATGGATATAAATTGGCATAGGTCCATTGACTTCAGAGCCATGCCTTTCTATTCCAATTGAGTATCTGGCCCACCCAGCAGTGCGTCAATTGATAATGAAGTCCAAAAAATATATTGCCCTCAAAAAATGTAAGATTGCACTTCATGGTGTATCTAGTTATACGTTTTGCATGAGATATAATCTCTATCTTGGATATTACTGAGCACAGTATCTAGAAAGGTTTGGATGTTTTCCAACACTGTGGGTGTTCAGAGACACTCAGTTGGTATTTCACTCCATGCTCTATGTTAATTATATGTTTTCCTTCCTAATCAACCTTATATAAGTAGTATAATCATCTAGGGTAATGGCCCCACTGCTATGAATTCTAGGAGTTTTACTCTGAGATGCAGGGTGTCATAGTGCAGGGGTTCTCAATCTTTTTCTTTCTGACACCCCTGCCCCCCCGCACACAGACACGTTATAAAAACTCCACGGCCCAGCAGTGCCACAATAAGTGGTTATCTGCATATAAAGGCCAGGGCCGGCGTTACGGGGCAGCAAACAGGGCAGTTGCCTGGGGCACCATGCCACAGGGCCCCTTGCGAAGCTACATTGCTCAGTCTTCAGCTTCAGCCCCGGGTGGTGTGGCTCAGGGCCCCGGGCTTCAGTCCCAGGTGGTGGGGCTTAGGCTTTCTGCCCTGGGCCCCAGAGAGTCCAACGCTGACCCTGCTTGGCAGCCCCCCTGAAACCTGCTTGTGGCCTCCAGGGCGCCCCAGACCCCTGGTTGAAAACCATTGTCCTAGTGGATAAATCATTGGCCTGGGACCCAGGACACCTACGTTTTGTTCCCATCTCTGCCACTGACCTGCTGGGTGGTCTTGGGCAAGTCACTACACTTCTCCATGCTTCCAATTCCCCTTCCATGCTTTGTCTGTCCATTCTATTTTGATTATAACAAGGGCTGACTTTCTGGGTGCATGTACAGTGCTTAGCACAACGGGGCCCTGATCTCAGTTGGGGCTGCCAGGTGTTGTGGTCAGAAGGGTCACTCTTGTAATAAGATTCCAGAAAGAAATATCTTGTACTTCTAGGATTGCATCAGAACATTGGACTATGCTTTGCTAGCAGTTCTGCGAGTAGCACTGGACCAACAATCAATTATCACCATATTCCCAATGTGTCAATGTTGATTTAGCAGCTTGGGGGGGGAAAAAAAAAAATCAGCATCTTGTGTCTGTTCCTGAACTGGGACACTCTACTCTTCCTCATGGCCAAAATTAATCCAATAGATTGAGAATATATAGAACACTTACTGCTTAAGACTGCAGACACAGAGGTAGTTGTCATGGATTGTCCTTGTGTGTAGAAACTAAAACATGTAGAAACTGCATAGGGAGGCTATAAGAATTTGAAAATATTAAATGCATTTTCCAATCTTTGTGGAACATTGTGCTACACACATGGGATCATGCTCCATGGAAACCGAGGGCATAGAAATCAATACAGTTCTACTGTCTTGGAGCAGGTGCAAGCTATAGGGAACATACATCCAAGGTGCAGCATAGAGCTATCTTTCATGAAGACTGATGCACTGTACTGACCCCAAACCACAGGTCGCCTGCAGGATTTGAACCCCTCTACCCTCAGTACCATAGCACTGGCTTCAAACATTTGACCTAAAGGAGTAACTTCACTATCTATCTATTAGCAGTATTAGGTTATCTTCTATGTAGATTAGCTACTGGAAGGGGTGACGACATATACATTTTACAAGCATGTTATGCTGTCACACCAGGGTTTTGAGGGCATGGCAAGTAGGTGTATGAATTATGCAGATCTACCAGTGATTGTACCCACAAGGGGAGGACAGGATGCCACAGCCATGAACATGGGACATAGGACCAGAAGTGACTTCCTGGGCCCTTGAATTCAGTCCCCTGCTATCTCAGGCAATCCCAACATATAATCCCTTTCATAAATTTATTAAGTGCCATTTATTAGTTAGCTTGGTTGCAGGGCTGGCTCCAGGCACCAGCTTAGCAAGCAGGTGCTTGGGGCGGCCACTCCAGAGAGGGGCGGCATGTTTAGGTATTTGATGGCAATTCAGTGGAGGTTTCCTCGCTCCCGCTCAGAGTGAAGGACCTCCCGCTGAATTGCTGCAGATTGCAATAGTGGCTTTTGGGGAGGTGGGGGCTGCTTGGGGCAGAAAAACCCCTGAAGCCAGCCCTGCTTGGCCCACTTTTCCTATTGGAAGACTATTTCAGAACCTCAGTAGCCTTCTGAAACTTCAGTTGCCTGCAGTGCTACCAAGACTTTAGTAGCATTCACCAAACAGCCCCCAACTGCCACTCCATGGCCTAGGAGGAAGGATTCCAACCAACCTGTAGTCCTTAAGATATCCCCATGCTCAGCCTGAGTTTGGGGCTTTAGGAAGAAAGATCAGGGCCTTAGAAATAACCTGGCAACTGCATTTCTCCTGGTGATGATCAAATATTCAATGAAAGAAAATTTTATTGTTAGCCAAATCTGTCTGTAAGTAGCACCTGACAGAGGCACAGCTTAAAAATATAAACACAAAGCATGACAATCCGTGTGATCTACCTGTATGTCATAGTATATCAATGATCAGGATGGTACCTATCAGCAAATAAGCAAATGTGTTTTAACCCAGCACATCTTTAGCTGCAGGTATGTAGCAGAGGGCCTGAAAGCAATGCCACTTAATGTCCCTATGTTTCTCCTGACGGGTGTGAATTAAAGATCTCAAATGATGACCAGGACTTGAGTTTTCTTGTTGGCTGTTTGATAAGAAACATCAGGTCTGATTTTCAGCTGATGTAAACAGGCATCGTTCAGTTGACTTCACCAGCTGAGGATCCAGCCAGCATTTCCTGTGCTGTCAGCATGGCTGTTTCATGATGTGAAATGGCCTCATTAAAACCCAAAACACACTACAAATCAATTGCCTCTATATTGTTGGGTCTCATATAACGTTCATACATTCATCAGTTACAAGCCAGAAGGGGCCCACTGCATAACACGGGCCATAGGACTTCTCTCAATATTTCAACGATGGTGGGATTCCAAGTAACAGAACTGGGATTCAGGCATTGCCCGTGTTATATGATGCTACAGTGATAAGAGTTATTAGAAGATGCTCCTCTAGGCACACTGATGTGGCAGTTATCTTGTGAGCCACCATTTTGAGGCATTCAGATGAGCCACAAAATAGTTGGCGTTCTTTTGGAGGAAGCCTGAAGAACTTCGGCTCCTGACAACAGACATTCAATGTTCGGGTTCAGCTTGTATTTCCCAATGGTTGTCTTTGGCTGTCGGGCCTCAATGCTGGCATTTTTCTAACCTACATGTAGTAGCCCACCTGTGGAACTATGTGCTTCTCTTTCCCCACTGATTCCCCAATATGTTCTACTTAATTGTTGATGTCAAACCCGTGATTAGGGTATCTTCAGTGAAGAAACCTAATTGCTGAACAACAAATGCAACCATATGACAGAGCTCCTGGTTCTTCTGAACAACAGTTTTTTCCCCCTTTTTGTGTGCGAAGAACTCAGATGTCAGTCACAGATTGGCCTGGATCACAAACATGGACATAAAAAGACATCTGGAAGCAGATAGTATCATACTGTGAAAAAGAATAATAAATTATCCATGAGAGCCATATGATTTCCCTGGAGCAAAAAAAACAACCCGCACACAAATGGACTTCCAGTCCAGAGGCACCACATATGGGAATCAGTACTGGAGGTAGGAGGACTTCTGTGATGCAAAGGATGTGGGGAGTTCAAGTTCATGAATTACTGTGGGAAGATGAAATAAAAATGCTTTAACTGAAAGGCAAATAATTTTCTTTTTTCCCCCACAGCCATGGATTCTAAAGCTTGATCATGATAGTTCAGATAAATCTCTGCATGGCCTGTTGACCAGGTCAGCTCCACATCATTAGATAGGAATACCCACTCTTCAAGAATATTTACTAGTAACATACAGGAACATACAGGAAAAGATGCTGGAGGATTCACCAGCATGCTTCAACCTTCTAGGTGTTCCCAAACATTTGCCATACCTAATCAAATCATATGGAGTTAGGGGCCTGACTTTAGGCATCAGTTTTTGAAGCTTTTGGCCGATTTGTTCATCAAGTTTGTCCTGATGCTTAAAATAAGGTAAAAATGCACTGAAGTACCTAGTCAATTTGGCAGTGCTGCTTCTGGGGTAGGAAAAATATATCTCCCTGACCACTGGAGGCAATTAATTCAGTGCCTGAAACATGAAATTCTTTACAGTTTAGATTCAGAATTACAGCTATATGATTGGTGAAATCATCCATCCCCTTTCTAAATCCAGTTGCAGCTTTTTGACTCCATGACGTCCTGCAGCAGTGAAACCAACAGGATAACTAAATTCACCGTGTGAAGTAGTACAGTGAAGCCTCATTAATATTCCCCTTGCTAATCCGCACACCTCGTAATTCACACACCAAAACCAGTGGTCCTGTCCCACTTCTCAGCTAAGATTTAACAGATTGTTGCCGGGAGCTCTCATATTACTAAGGCTTCATGGCTATTTCAAAACATGCTGCAGGACACTTATGGAGCATAACACAAAGTCTGGACATCAAACACTAAAATTAAAAGTCCAAGAGCAAAAAAGTATATTGTTAATGCATTAGTTTCTTGCTTGTTTTGCTGTTTGCTTGCGTAGATGCTCATTCACTGAATTCACAGTGGTTCTCCATTAATATGAATTAGCAAAATGTAACTTTTTTGGGGGTGGGGAAGAGACTATTTGGTCTAAATGAGTTGGCTAATAATTTAATGAAGCGACATCTTGTTCTCATACTATGGGACAGGGTGGGAAAAGAAGAAGTGATCAGTTTCTAATGTATCCTGCAGGATTTGGAAAATCTTAGCGCCTTTCCTGATAAGGGCTTGTCTTCATCATAAAGTTAACTTGAGTGTTGCCTCTAGGGTGAGTCCCATCCAATCCCTGAACTTGAGCGTAATGGTGCTTTTAACTCATGTGGGCTGGCTCAAAAGGGGCTGGAACTCAACTGAATGCAACTCCAGAGCCAGTAGCCCTCCAATGCCCAGAAGGGACAAATCAGTTCTCCCCCAGTTCACCTGCAAAGACGTCCTGGAGCAGGTAGCTCAGTTCACCACTGCACTAAGAACCAGGAGCTGCTATGTGAATTCTTTCACAGCTAATTGTGGGGAAACTTACCTGTCCTTCTGGGCCCTTGAGTGGCTCAGCCTGTGCCCTGACAGCAAAGTGACCAGCCCAAGTGACAGCAGCAGCCATGCGCCAGCCTGTACCACCAGCTGGGCCTACTAGCCTGGCTTGAAAGCACCGTCACACTCGGGGGAGAAGGTTTTGTGTCGATGGGAGCATAGGTGCTGGAACTAGGGATGCCGCTGCACCCCCTGGCTTGAAGTAGATTCCATCACATACGGGCTTTACAGTTTGGTTCAATGACTCTCAGCACCTCTACTATACAAATTGTTCCAGCACCCCCGGATGGCAGAGGGGGGGGTCTAGGCAACATCTGAGTAACAGCCCACGCTAGCTCTGCAAGACAGACAGACAGAGACACACACACACAGTAAGGCAGGCTGTGTGCTGCTGAGGACATGCAAAGGGAAGTGGAGATAGAGGGTCCCCTGCCGCAAACGCTTATGGGCTGTGGCATGCTCCATTGGTCAGTGTGAAAGAGGGGATGACTCTCCCTTTGCTATCACCTCTCCCTCTTCCGCCCTCTCTGCAGAGGCAGCAATAGCCTTTCACTGTCCTTTCAGTCATCACCCACTGAAGCCAAGAGGAACCTTTCCATTGACTTAAGTCAGGCCTCGTGCTCAGCGATTGTGATGAGCTGACCCTCGGTCAGAGGCACAGGGGAGTAAAGAACTCGCACTTTCTCTCCTTGTGCGGCCAAGCAGGGCTACACACAAATCTCTAGTAGCATCCTGGGGCTTCGTCCATAGCCCACTGCAGTCAAGGGGAAGACTGACTCCTATTGAGCCCAGTGGGCTTTGACTCAGGGTCTTTGCACTGTATTTGTCGTCCCACACCACGCAGACGTCCTCAAAGGATCCCACATTCTGGTTAGTTTTGCCAGCATCCTCATGCTGTGTTACCAACATCTGGTGAAACAAAAGCCTGGGCATTCCCAAGGGGTTTGCAACGAGGGCATCTGTAGTGTTTGCTGCCCTAACTCGGCTTCAGGTTACAGGTTCCTGGCCGCTTCATGTTTTTTTAAAGCAACACTTTTTAATGACATCACTGCATTGTACTCACTTCAGCAGTGAAATGTAGCCCTCATGCTGCCTGGTTCCCCCCCATGGATTCAAATCCATCTGGAGTATTTCACCACCAGTTTCTTCCATAACTTTCACTAACTGAAACAACTTAGTGCCAACAGAAAACTTCACCGACTTGTTCTCCACATCCTCTTTCAAATCATTAATAAAATATATTAAACTGCCACACCTGGGATTGACCCCAGAGTACATTCCACTATTAGCCTTTCTCCACTGGGAGGAGCTGCCATGAACTGGGACTCTGTTTCCCAGTGCTCAACCAGTTTTCAATCCGTGACAAGGCTTTCCACATGAACCAATTTTGTTTTCGTTAATGATCTTGTATGAGGGACCCTGTCGGAAGCAATTTGAGAACTGATGTGAGCTGTGTGCTTCTACTCATTCGCTAACTTTTCAGAGGACTCGAGTAGGTCAGTGAGTTACCTTTAGAGCAGCTGTGCTGGTTTGACCCTGCAGGTTACACTACAGCTGGCTGGAAAATGATTGATTTTTTTTTCCCCTCCTGAATTTTTTTTTTTTTTGGTGGTGGTGGTTCCTGGCAGCCGAAGTTTTTGGGTTGTTTTCATTTTGTTTTTTGACAAAAACCCACATATTTTTGATAGAAACAGAAATTGGTGCATGAACATTTTTTTGCCATTCCAAAGCCGTTTCCCTTTGAAAAAAAAGTCTAGATGGAAAACTTGAGACCAGCTCTGCTGATAGAGATCCTGGGGCTGTGCTATTCCAGCTTTAGCTGGGCCCAAAGTCAGTTGCAAATGGAGTCAAGATGAAAGTCACCTGCCTGTGTTGCAATTGCCAAGATTTCCCACAAACAGGTACCATCTTAGTCACTTCCCAGTCTTCTGGTAATTCACTGCTGATCCCTTCCAGACTGGTTCATTTGTGCTGCTCAGCTGGCCCAGAGGAGCCAGGAATTCCCCTGGTGCTGATGTAAAACCAGCACACCCAGCTCCTACACCAGCTGCTTCCCCAACCAGAGCTGAGGGCAAGAAGGAGGGAATGAGGAGGTGGAGCAGGAAGAAAGCACAGCTTCGCATTGGCAACTCTCGGCCGATGTCTTGTCTTTTAGGGACTATAACCAGCTGCTGTAAGTTAAAACCAAACTGGGCTGGCACAGATCTCTTTGGGCCAGGAATTCTCTGTGATTATGTGTTTGTACAGGGCCTAGCATGAAGCCCTAATCCCAATGAAGGTCTTTAGGTGCTACTGTCTTACATATTAAAATAATAGCCTGGGAGCTAACAGATCTTTGTTGTGTGGATTGCAAGGCAAGGACAAGGTTGGAGAGAATTAAGGCTACAGTGTGACACTCTGACACTCTTATTCATGTTGAGTAGCTCCTTCAACAGAAACAAACAGTCATGGAATAAGGTACTTATTGTGGGCAAAGGCATCAGAAATCTGGGTCTTAGCTTACTGGGTTAATCCTCCTATCTTGAAAATTGCAAATTTTTTTTTTTATCGGTTAGTTTAAATACTGCTTTTTTGTAAAATAATGGATACGCTGGAAAAGTTCAGAGACTCACAGTAGATTTATTATCAAACTAATACCAGCTTAATCATGACTATCACAAGCCTCCAATGTTTTCTGGATCTCTCCATCTGGTTTTCAATCCAGCTGAAAGCAAGAATGTTAATAGTTACTCTGATTCCCTATTATAAAGGCTGAAGTTTACAAAAATATTGTTACTGGTGCAAAAAAAATAAAAATAAAAATACACAACCCCCTTTTAACTAGGAATTTGGAGGTTTGAAAGCTTTTTTATTTTTAGCATTTATAAGGAAACGATCTCTCTTTATTCTAAGGAAATTAAGTTCGCACACCTACCTGGAACATAATTAGCTTGCATTTTTTAATACAAGTTCATTTGGATTTGACACATTATATTTCTAAATTTGTCCTCCGGTAAATGTGTGTTTAATTATTTTTAAACAAATACAGTGGTTCAAGACTACTGGGACTGCCAGGGCATAATGTTGAACTTTATGTTCCCAATAAATGTGCAGACTTGACCTTGCCAAAAAATTCTTTTTTATGTTTAAATGGTCACAGCTTTAACAATGGGTGTCAAGAAGGATGTAGTTAAAGGAGAGTCTTTTACTTTTCATGTAGTTAGCCAAACACACATGCCTTTGGTGGATGCTATCGGAACTGTGTTGGCTATCTAGGATAATCTGTACGCATTAGCAAATGATGTCCCACTAGATCAACGCAGAAATTAATTGTGGAATTCTTGTCAGATCCACATTGTTTCCTGGCACACTTGAAATCCACTCAGACACCTTTCAAGGTCTTTCGCTGGTCTCACTGTCGTTATTTGCTCCAGTTCTGGATGTGATGATTCATTCCCAGATGTCTCAAACCTTTCAGCAGCTATGCTCTGCTAAAATCAATGTGCACAGCCAGCGAACAGGACATTCTTGCAAACAGGATATTTTACTCATGGCCTCTCTTTTATGTGATTAATCCAAAGTAAGGAAGGGCTTCTGAATCAAACTCTTGACACAGTAAACCCCTTGCTCATGAACCTGCTTCCCACACACACGAGACTGGTCATGAATGCAGCCTTTCTGTCGCCCCTTTCCAGGTGCAGTAATAGTCACACTGAGTTTGACAGCATAACATAACAGTTTGCATTTGCCAGCCTCCTTGGCGGAGTATTCTTTTCTCTTCTCATTTGCCTGTATCTCAGTGGCAGGGCCAGCCAAATTGAAAATGAGCGAAGCACAAAGAGACTGTAGTTTCCACAGTGACAGTCTCTGGGAAAGTAGTGCACTCTGTGGGTTTTTTTTAAATGGAGCCCTCAAAGGTCACTGGTACCACTTGTGACTGAATCCCTACCCCCAGATGAAAGGCCTAGTGGATCTGGTCCATTGGTTCCCAGCTTTCAGGAGAAATCACCATGAATGGCATGGCATTTGTTTGCTTTACCTTGAAACCTCTTCGTCAACCTGCGTTCTGCATCTGCATGCGATTGCATCCCATGGCACGGGAGCAACTCAAGTAACCAGCTTTAGAAGACAGGTTTCATACACATTGTTGTGAGGGCAGCAATGTTTTATATTAGAGGTTTGCAATTTCAACCTTGCTGGGTGGCTGGGATTGTGAAACTGTAACTATGGTTAGAGAATAGAACTTGGGCTCTATATACCACATCCGCTGGGCTCCCAGCTAGGGGAACATTCACTCACTCACCTGCCATTAACCTAAGCAGCCACTGGATGTCTGCATTGCACCATTCCAATGCTCCTGAAAAAGCATTTCCCTGAGGGAGGTAAGGTGGGAAGGTCTCTTAAAGATGGCAATACAGAAAAGGGACCTGGGAGAAAATACTCCTATGTTACATCTATGCTTAAGTAAGAAGCTACATCCAATGGTTGAGATGCTAGGCTGGGGGCCAGGAGCTCTTGGCCTTCTTCCCAGCTGCACCACTGATTTGCCGTGCGACCTTGGGAAAAATCATTTAATAGCTCTCCGCCTCAGTTTCCCCGACTGCAAATTAGAACTGATAACACTGCTTACCCTGTAAGGAGAATTCATCAGTGTCCGTGGAGCATTTTGAGAAGTTGAGATTGAAGGAGTTATGCAATGCAAACCCAAAGTATTATCCATTACTGCACGCCTTGTTTGAATGGGCCTTTCATTTCATATCCTCTGACACCAGGGGCTGCAATGCTACTCTAGTGGCCAATACAAATGAGCAACATTAGCAAGACTTGAGCTCCAGTTCTGTCCTCACTATGTTGGTTAAACTGGAAAGAATAGGGGAAAAGGAGGCGGCCAACCAAAGTGAGCGTAATTGCAGTTATTTGTTAATTATTGTAGTATCATGGTAGCATCTAGAAGCCAGGACTCCATTGTGCTCAGCGCTGTACAAGCACATAAGGAAAAGACAGTGTGTCCCCAAAAAGCTTAGGTATGTCTACACTGCAGTTAAAAACCCATGGCTCTACCATGCCAGCTTAACCGGCCTCATGGGGCTTGAGCTCAGGGGCTGTTTAATGGTGAGACAGACATCTGGGCTCAGGCTGGAGCCTGGGCTTCGGGACTCTGAAAAGTGGGAGGGTCCCAGAACTCAGGCTGCAGTCTGAGCCTGAACATCTATCTCAATTAAACAGCCCGAGTCAGCTGGCACGGGCCAGCCGCAGGTTTTTAAACTGCAGCATAGAGAGTCCGAGCGTAAGGCTGCAGACAACCAACAGACACAACAACCGACTAGGATGAGCACACGGAGCAATGAAACGATAGCGGTCAGCATGAAGAACAGTGGTCACAGCCCTCCAGCTGCCTCATCGCAGCATTGAGATTTCACAGCAGGAAAGAGTCCTGCCAGCAAGTGTGTGAACTCCAAGAAAGGACAGAGCTAGCAGCAACCTGAACTATAGTTATCCTTTGGCTGGGGACCTGGGGAAAAGTCACCTCAGTGGCTGGTGTTGGAAATATTCCCTATGCCATCACGGAGGCTGGAGCAGGGACCAAGGGCACCCTGTCCTAGGGCAAACATCCCCCCCTCACACTGCAGACTAGATTACTGGGGAACAGCCAAGGCATAGATACATGCCTCCTCCCGCACCTGCACTGGGGGATACTGTGGCCATGTATAAGCTGGTGGCACTGGTTTGAAGCTTGTTGGTGAGAACCTCTGTGCCATTGTCCCAGTGGGAGCTTACAGCTGCTTTGAGGACCTATTATTAATTCTCCATGAGGTGAGGTTGCTCTCATCATGTATCTATCGGTAATGTGCAAGAATTCTCCCCAGTAAAATCCATCTATGTGCCCATCTCTACTCTGAAAGTCTCCTAGGCAAAAATACAATAAGCCAGTGGACAAGGTCTAGGTTTCCTTCCTACTTTCCCTGAAGAACCAGAGGTTTGGGCTTTAATTTCCCTGGATTTTCTTCTACTCTCTTTCCTTCACTCTCTCTCATTTCACCTGCTTTTCCTTTGTTCTAACAACCCCTATGTCTGCCTTTAGCAAAGCATGCATCCCTTTTGCTGCTCTCACTCCCCTGTACATGCAGGCTGTAGAAGCAGCAAAAGCTTTCCTTTTGTGTGATATCTTCCCCAATCTTGGGTGTAGTGTTTGGAGACAAAGGTGATAGGGAGAGAAGGAAAAGAGGCCAAGTAGAAGAGCAGATCATCAGCTGATAAAGTGGGGTTCCTCAGCATCCAGCTGATGCAAGTAGGGAGAGAACAAGGGACACTGTGGGATACGCGTATTGCACTAACATCCATTTTGGGAAACTCCACTGGGGTTTTGGCTGGGAAGTGAGTTTTTTTTCTAGCTAGGCATTTTTCCTCTGCAGCATTTGCCTTATTTGTGGTGGTCTTCACCGCCAGCCATGGGAAAGCTCATTTCCCCTCATGGCACTGTCCAACTTCTCCCAGCAGCAGCTTCTGGATTTAAAATTCCGCTGTGACCCAGAGCTCCAGAGACAAAGGGGTGAACAGAGGAAATGGCTATAAGGGCCCACACCTTTGGCTGCGCCCCATGAGCTCCTACCTGCATTTGTGTGTCTTTCTGAGTGAAAATATCTAGGTTAATCAGGTTGATGGAAACTAGGACCTAATCTAAAGCCCATGGAATCATAAGACTGGAAGGGACCTCGAGAAGCCCGTGATAATCTTACCAATGACCTCTCTGGGCTTTGTCTCAGGCCCTTTGTCTGAATTCATCATGGAACAGCTGCTGTAGCTCTTTCTCCTCCTTTCTACACATGTAACCCAGCATCACACCCAGACAGGCCAAGACGGAGTCCTACTAAATAGAACGGATCTGGTCCTGTGACTGGCAAGATATTTCGAGATGTAAGACAGATAGGCTAAAGATTTCAGAAACTGCTTAAGGGCCTGAGTTAGGTGCTTAAATACCTTTAAAAATCTGACCCTAAATGGCTGGGGGGGGAGGGGGCTGGTTGAAAATAATTCCTTAGAAAATTCAGCCAAAATATGGTTTTCATCTAGAATATTTCAGCATTCAAATTCCAGCCCTCCTCCCAAAATCAAAATGTTCACAGACACCCCTCTGCCCGCACACACCATTTTTGACTAGTTCCACTTCAAAGCACCTAAGTGACTTCAGAACCTAAATACCACTGAAAGTCAAGAGGAATCGTGTACCCAAATGACAGGCGCTTTTAAAAATGGAACATAGACTCCTAAGTCACTTAGGCACATTAGAAAATTTTACCCAAAGGCTTTTGGACAAATCTTTTTTCCTGAATCAATTCTCCAAAACAGAACTTGTCCTGCTACCGAGGAAAAAGTTTTCAGCTTTGTACAGTCATAATCCAGGATGATCTATTCCCCCTCCCCTTTGGCAATTTCAGATTGATGAAGCATTGTTCATTTCCAGTTAAGGAGGTAGTTTTCTGGGAAGGGGGGGGGGGCGGGAATCAAATTTGGAAAAAAAAAATGTTCAAACTTCTTCCTCCTTTTCTTGCAATTTGGACTACGTGAAAATTATAACATAACTGGCGAGTTGTGATTGTTGTTTATTACACGACAGTTATTTATGTTACCTTGTGCTTCTCATGCCTGTTTGTTGTGTCTCATCATCTCTGTAACTGATTTGAGTCTTTTCTTTGTATCTGTGTACAGCTGCTAGCACAATGGGCCCCCGATCTCTGGGTCCTCTTGGCACGGCCACAATACAAATACATCATTGTTATGCTTACAGAACGCAAGGAAGCAAATTAAAATGACTGTGGAAATGTGCAATGCCAAAAAATGTAGCCAAGTCTGGTACCTTGCTCCCTGGGACGGAAGCACTGAGGGAGGGAGTGTATTTAGCCCCTCAGGGGTAGGGAATGCCTCATGTCACCCTAGTGACCAGTACAGGATCAGTGTTGATGAAATGGGCTCCAGTTTTCTTTGGTGTCAGCAGCTTCAGGAGGAAGCATGCACAACCACGATCACTATCAAATGAATCCATAATCCCGGGGTGTATTTTTCTGACCTTCAAAGGCCCCAATTCAATACCTGACGTCAGTGGAAATAATCCTATGCTCAAAGCAGGGCCGTCTCTAGGTTTTTTGCCGCCTCAAGCAAAGAAAAAAAACAAAACAAAACAAAAAACCCTCCGAGAGTGCAAGTGCCACCCCTGGAATTGTGCCACCCCAAGCAAGTGCTTGGTTTGCTGGTGCCTAGAACCAATCCTGGCTCAAAGTTACATACATGCTTAAATACACCATAGTTCTTCTGATCCAAAGCCTACCAAAGTCAATGGAAAGACTCCCATTGATTTTGATGGGCTTTGGATCAAGCCCTATTCAAAAGTTAACATCTATCTATCTTATCTAAAGGTTTTATATGGAGCTCTCCCCATTAAATCAATAGCAAAGTTCCCGGTGGCTTCTCACATTTTCCACACGATATCTGAGATTCCATAGTTATTTCCTTTTCCAAGTATAAGGAATGAATTCAGTGTCTGAGCCACCCCAGTGGCAAATGTTGACTTTTCCACAGTGAACATTCACATCTATTTTTTTAACCTTCTGTGAAACAGCAGCAACTTTTGCTAGGAAAATACCATCATGATGTCCTGCTCTTTGTATATGGAAAATCTGGTATCTCTGGATTCTACTGTATGGGAACTGTTGGTTATTGAATGGTGAGTACTGGAACAGCATCATGGGATCATCTTATGATATAGCATATTAGAAATGATTAGGGTGTATCAAATAACTGCAGCCAGCTACTGCAAACCAGAAATGGTCTGTCTCCATAACACTACCTACCATGATGTTTCAGAGGAAATCTCATTATGGGTAAAGGGGGCAGTGCTGCCTAACGGATAAAACACCAGACTGGGACCCAGACCACTTGGTTCTATTCCCAACTCTGCCATTAGCCCACTAGGTAACCTTGGGCAAGTCACCTCACCTCACGCTGCTTCAGTTTCCCCCATCTATAAAAGAGAGATGATAATTCTGACCACCTTTCTAAAGCCATATGTGGCTGTGCAAGATGAGGAATAGGTATGAGGAGCCTTCCACACATTCTGCAGCTGTGTATGGACTGAGCACAGTGTCAGTTGCTGTGTTCCATGAGTCTAGGGATGCTTCAGGCCAGTGCCATTGCTAATGCCAGGCTCCTCAGTGGGAACATAATACTCACCAGCCAGCAGTGGTGGTGCTACAAGGTGGAATGTGTTGGTCGCACCCTGTGAAAGGCTAGCAGAGCACCCAGAGCAGGGGCAAACTTTTTGGCCCGACGGCCACATCTGGGTATGGAAATTATATAGCAGGCCATGAATGCGCACAAAACTGGGACTGAGGTGGGGGTGGGGGGGCTCCAGCTGGGGGTGTGGGCTCTGGAGTGGGTCCAGAAATGAGGTGTTTGGGGTACAGGAGGGGGCTCCGGACTGGGGCAGGGGATGGGGCATGGAGGGCTCTGGCTGGGGGTGTGGGGGCTGGGGTGGGGCTGAGACTGAGGGGTTTGGAAGGTGGGAGGGAGATGAGGGCTGGGGCACGGGGTTGGGGCACAGGAGTGGGTCAGAGGTGCAGGTTCCGGGCAGCGCTTACCTCAAGCAGTTCCAGAAGCAGCGGCATGTCCCTCCTCTGGCTCCTACATGGAGGCGCAGCCAGGCAGCTCTGCACACTCCCCTGTCCGCAAGTGCCACCCTGCAGCTCCCATTGGCCAGGAACAGTGTCCAATGGGAACTGTGGGGGCAGCACTTGGGGCAGGGGCAGTGTGCGGAGCCCCCTGGCTGCCCCATGCATAGGAGCCAGAGGCGGACATGCCGCTGCTTCCAGGAGCTGCATGCTTCTTGGCTGGAGTTTCAGGGCCAGATTAAAATATCTAGAGGACCAGATGTGGCCCCTGGGCTGTAGTTTGCCCACCCCTGACCTAGAGGCACTGGGCCTGATTCATCACTGGGTTCATCCAGGGTTAACCCAGAGTAACTCAGTGGCATAATACTGGAGTAAAGCGATGATGGATCGGGCCCATTTTGTACACCTGAAGCACAACACCCCAGGAATTTCCATTCCAATGCATTTGTACACTAGAGGCTGAGGACTTAAGCCACAACTAACCCTCTGGGCCAGGGTGTGTTTAGTCAATGGGAAGGGGGGCGGGGGAGAAGATAAGAATTCACTCACACTTGCATCCTGGAGCAGTGGGCTGGGCAGAATCCTAGCTCTTGTGCTACAGTGAGTTTAGCACTGCTACCACCTCTCTACTCTGATCCTCTTTGACTCTAGCCAGTAGGTAAAGTACACTCTGCCCCTTGATCAAAGGTGGCCTAGCAGCATCAGGAACTCTGTACACTGCCCCCCATCCATAGGCTTTGGCTCATGGCCACTCTCAAGCCCTTTAAATCGACAAGCACGGCGCAGTATATAACTGCGCTGATAAAATTAGGCCCCAATCAGCAAATCATATAAGTACACGTGTAACTTTAAGCACAAGTAGGCCTATTCACTACACCAGGGGTAGGCAACCTATGACACGGGTGCCGAAGGCGGCACGCGAGCTGATTTTCAGTGCCACTTGCACTGCCCAGGTCCTGGCCACCAGTCCAGGGAGCTCTGCATTTTAAAAACCTTATTTACTTTACATACAACAATAGTTTAGTTATATATTGTAGACTTATAGAAAAAGAGACCTTCTAAAAACTTTAAAATGTATTACTGGCATGCGGAGCCTTAAATTAGAGTGAATACATGAAAACTCAGCACAGCACTTCTGAAAGGTTGCCAACCCCTGCATTACATTGACACTATTCGCGTCCCTAAAGTTATACACATCCTTAAGGACTCTGCGGGGTCAGGCCTTCCACAACGATTCTCTCTTTTAATGCCACAGGCTGAATTTTTAAAGTTTTTTCGCCTGGCTTCTATTGGAATTTCTATGCTACTATTCCTTTTTCCATTTGTAGCTCTGATCCATTGCTGGGACTACATTTGTGATTACTTGGTTTATAGCATGAACTTCATCGTCTTTTTTTATTACTATTATTCATTGTAGCACCGGTTAGGCCTGGATTACTTGCCTTGTGCTGGGAAACTATGACCTTTTCCTTGAGTATTTTCCGTTTTGGAACACGGAATTTGGCAGCCTGAGCTATATTTCTCAGTCCTGGCTCTGTGCCATTGACCTAAATTATTTCACGGTAAAATTGATGCCTGGTTGTTCAGGGACAATAATCATGTTATGAGCAAAAATCTGAACCTGGTTCCAGATCCAAGTATTGTAAATGGAACCCATCTTTAAAATGGGCAAAATCAACCTGCCAAGTCTGAATATTAGCAAACTTTCTGGGTGTTCGAAACCCAGAATTGGTTTTTGTGATGTGGATTCATCTCTAATTTTAGATTTAACATAATGAATACACACTCAAGTATCGATCCTCTTTTCTTTCTTCATCTGTGCCATACAAAGTGTTCTTCCTCATAACCTATTGTTATATTGCCAAGAGCCAGAAATAAAAATAATCCTAAAGGGAAGCATATTTGAGTGATTATCAATGCAGCACTAAAGTAGTGAAAAAATACCACCACCACCTAAAATATTTCTTACTAAATAAAAAGCTATCCTGTACCGTTGATCTTTGTACAAGCTTCCCATTAACACTAATGGAGGTTCTGCTCAGGTATGAGGCAGATGGGGAATATGGAATCCTACATGTCGACCCTGGGCCATGGACTATCTGTAAATATGGAATTTGGCCCAGTCCACCAACTGTGTTTGGCACCTCTGCATTAAACCATAAAGGGAATCGCTCTTCCCCACACATGGTCTGCATATAAGCTAGGCAGAACTGCAGCCTTCCTCATGGGTTCGTTTGATACCCCAAAGGGGCGGTGTCATAAACAGAGAGCTAAGGGTTAATGTTTCTTTCACCTGTAAAGGGTTAACAAAGAGAACCAAACACCTGACCAGAGGACCAATCAGGAAACCGGATTTTTCAAAGCTGAGGGAGGGAATGTTGTGTGTCTTTTGTCCGGCTCTCAGCTATGAGAGGAAATTTTTCTATCTTCAAGCTTCTAATCTTCAGTTTCAAAGTTGTGAGTACTAAGGTAGAAAAAACAATAGGCTGTTATTGTTTTTTTTGTATTTACATGGGTGGAGTTGCTGGAATGTTTAAATTGTATCTCTTTTTGAATAAGGCTGTTTATTCATATTTTTCTTTTAAGCAATACCCCCTGTGTATTGTCAGCTTAATGCAGAGATCATGTTCATGTGTTTTTTCTTTCTTTTTTATATAAAGCTTTCTTTTTAAGACTTGAGTTTTCTTTTCTCTCTGGGTAGGCTAAGGAATGAAGGGGAGGGAAATTCTCTTTGTGTTAGATCTACGGAGGGTGAATCTCTGCAACACCAGGGAATTGGTGGGAGGGAGAAGAGAGAGAGAATCATTTCTGTTTCCTTGTATTTGAGGTTTGTCTCTTTGTGGAAGAGAGGAGACATGCTTCTGGTATGGTGATGTAAAGTGGCATCAGTAACTCTCAGGTTAGCCCAGAGAGGAAAGTCTGGGTGGGAGAGAGAGGGGGAAGGGAAGTGGGTTATTTCCCTTTGTGGTAAGACTCAGGGCTTCTGAGTCTTGGGGTTCCCCAGGGAAGGGTTTGGGGAGACCAGAGGGAGCCAAAACCCTGGAATTTTTGGCTGGTGGCAGCGAGATCAAATCTAAGCTGGTAATTAAGCTTAGAGGGGTTCATGCAGGCAGCCAGATTTCTGGATGCTAAGGTCCAGATTTGGGAATGCTTATGATAGGCGGGGCTGTTGCTCCACATTCTCCCTACACACAAGCCAGCAAAGCAGGCTGGCCATGCAAGGGGAGAGTGAGTTACACAAGAGCGTAGCAGTAGACTTGCAGCCTCAATGTGCCAGGGACTTCAGCTGGTGTTCTGGAGCCTGCTGGTGTTCCCCATAAAGTAATGCTGTTCTGCACCTCACCCCATTAAGAGGCTGCACTTAATCAAAAGGGACTTGATTGTGCTACTTAAGTCTATTACAGACTGATGCTAGGGGAACCATTTCAGAGCTAACTTCAGGCCCTGTCTCAGTCTGAACATTCTGTAAGGTTCACATTAAGGTTTGCATTTTATATATTAGTCTGCTAAATCCAGGGTTGTGAGTTCAATCCTTGAGGGGGCCATTTAGGAATCTGGAGCAAAAAAATCTGTCTGGGGATTGGTCTTGCTTTGAGCAGGGGGTTGGACTAGATGACCTCCTGAAGTCCCTTCCAACCTTGATAGTCTATGATTGTCTTTCATGGATTGTCCATTTCAAGTTTCCATGAGTCTGCTAATGACTGACAAGGCTTATTCTCGAGAGCCACATACTCTGCCACATTGTAGACATGTATTTCCGAGCAGGGTGGGTGAACCTGTGATGTTCGTTTGAGCCATGGTGCACTCTGTCGCTTCCATTTTTCCATTACATGTAATCACATTTGGTTTTCAAAGTGCTCAGTTCCCCACCTCAAGCAGTTCTTCCATTGTTGTTGGACCTGGACTACACAGTCTCGCAAGTTGATGTCAATGTTGCATTTCCTCAGATAAGCCTTAGGGATATCTCTGTAGCATTTTTTCAGTCCTCCTCTAGCACGTTTGCCTTGGCAGAGTTGAGAGTAGAAAAAACTTGTTTGGGTGCCTGATTCCAGACTGCCAAAACAACAAGACCTGCACAGCGAAGTTGCTGATAGATAATCATCGCATCAATACTCGTGATATCGACTTGTGAGAGGATGCGGATGTTAGTGCATCTATCAGCCCATTTAATTCAAAGAATCTTGTGTTGATGATACTTGTCCAGAGTCTTAGGATGTCTCCTATATATTGTCCACCTTTCAGCCCCCAGCAATAGGGTGGGAATCACAACAGCTTTGTAAACCGTAAGTTTGGTTTTAATTCTGATGTTGCAATCTTCCAATAGTCTCTTATCAGACAACCAAAAGCTTGGTTAGCACATTTGAGCTGGCACTGAATTTCTTCATCATTGTCAGCTGTCTGCGAGAGGTGGCTTCCAAGATATGGGAAAGTCAGCTCACCAACAAGCAAAGGCAGAGGTTTAAAGAAGAACTCAACAAGAAGAACAGGTGGTGGCTGGACAAGTCAAATGAATTTCAACTCCTTGCTGAAACCCATGATATGCATGACTCTTTTAATGCCATTAGAGCTATTTATGGCCCATGCATGTGGGGGCCAACCTCCCTGAGATCAATGGATGGATAGGAGTTGATCAAAGAAATGGAAGCTGTCACTGCACTCTGGAAGGACCATTTTGAAGATCTCCTCCATTGGGACTCTGCTGTTGATGACAGGGTATTCAGCTTCATCCCACAACACCCGATCAGAGATAAACTTCAAATATCTCCAACCCTGGAAGAAGATGAAGAGCAGCAAGGCATCTGGAGTTGATGGAATCCCTGCAGAAATCTCTAAGCAGGGGGGAGAAGAAATCACCTTACAGCTATACACTTATTTTGAAAATCTGAAACCATGAAAAAAATCCAGATTAATTTAGAGATACTATGATTGTGATGATCTTTAAGAAAAGAGATAAATCTACCGTGGACATTATAGAGGAATCTCTCTGCTAGCCACTTCAAGAAAGGTCCGTCCAGAATTCTCCTGAACCATTGTCTTCTTCCTCTTTTCCAAAGACATTTCTCCTGAATCTCAGTGTGGATTTAGACTATCTAGAGGCACAACTGACATGAGCTTAACTGCTTGCCGGGAAAAATGTAGCAAACACAGACCATTATATAAGGCATTCATTGACCTGACAAAGCCTTTAATGCCATCAACAGGGAAGCACTGTGCAAAATCCTTCTGAAGTATGGACGTCCACTGAAATTTGATATATACAGATATAAATCATAGGCTTCTACACTACTTGGTTTGAGATAGGATGGGAAGCAAAAGGGCAAGATCATGTAAGTGCGATTCTGATGGTGTTTCCAACCTGTTGACATTAGACAGAGGAGAAATGACATGAGAATTCTAGCCCAAAGCCCAGGCCAAAAAATGTTCATATAGTTTAGTAAGATTTCAATAAAGGGGAGGGAGGGAGATTTAAATGTCCTGTAAATTCATTTTGGGACTATATAACTCAAGGAATTGGTAATGGCCTGCAATGTTTTTTTAGCTCTAGGTCACTGGTTTGAATCCAACGCAACTGGTAGTAACAGAAAATCTTTGCTATCTGGCAGGTGTTCAGCAGCTTATTTGAAATGAGTTACTGGTGTCAGTCCAATTCTTAGTGGACAAGTGCAAGCATCACAAAAGCAATCGTCATTTGCTCTCATTTGCACCCTGATGGGCAGTCTATAGAGAATATGAAGGGGCCGGTAGGCAGAGGGGGAGGTGCTTTTTCCAGACCTATGCTGACACACATTAACAAGGTGGTACGTGTAGGGAGTTTGCACTATCACTGCCTGTGCTAACTGTTCTTGGTGCACAAAGGGTTTCTAATTTACTACCACTCACATGCACGGAATTCACCCCCATACAAATAAAGAATCTCAATCTGTGTTAAAAAAAACAAGGGTCATAACACCACAATTGTGTCATAAACTGCTAAGATTCTTACATATTGAATACCACAACAGAAACTAATGTGTAATTAATAATTACTTGGTTACTCACCCTCAGCTTACTCCAGCTGGTCTTATTTGATGGTTTCCTCATTTTTTTTATTGTGGTTTGTTTTGTATTTTTGCTGGCCTTACTACTATAAAATTCATGTTTATTAATTTAATTACATTTCCATAAATGTCACGTCTGCAGAGCGCACATGCCAGAAAACTATGAGAATATTATTTGTCCTGTTGTTGCCCCACACGCAACATACGGTCGTTTTCTGAAGATCATTTAACCCAATCTCCCCCACGCCCCAGCTTAAATGAAGACACATGCATGCACACACACTGGCAGTGCCAGCTTACTAAGAGATCATTTGGGAAAGAACACCTGAGTTAGGGAGATTTCTTTAAAAGCCAGATGCAATTCACCTATTTTAGCGAGATACTCCAAAATAAACAAACCTTTACCTCCATATAACGCTGTCCTTGGGAACCAAAAAAAAAATCTTACCGCATTATAGGTGAAACCGTGTTATATTGAACTTGCTTTGATCCACCGGAGTGTGCAGCCCTGCTCCCCCGGAGCACTGCTTTACTGCATTATATCCAAATTCATGTTATATCGGGTGGCGTTATATTGAGGTAGCAGTGTAGTACCAAGAATTTTAGAATGACTGTTTCCAAAGCAGATTACTCCTATATACTGTACTCCTACATACTGTAGTAATCTGAAAGTCAGGGCTGTACAAATAAAATAGTAGGTAGTAAATGTATTTCCATTCCTGGATTCCTGTGGAACAAATCTGGAATTTTGCCTTGCTTTTTCAGTGCAATGTTTTTGCTATCTTCTATCACCTGCCACAGTAGCAAGCTACCAGAAATGAAAGCCTAAGTCAGTCATATAGGGTAAATGTCATTATTCTTCATTAATTCGTTACAAATCAGTCTTGTTGTAAATCAGGGAATGTTCATTAATCAATCCATTTTTTAAAATATTTTATTTGGCCAAGAGTGTCAGTTCACGCAAGCAACAAAGAAAAAATTAAAACCATGTGCTACAAAGGGGTTCATGACTACACGCTTACATCAACAAAGACTCATAACTGCACAAACAATTACCATAGATCATGTTAATTTTCATTAAAGAAAACCACGCTGAAAGCCAGTAGTAGTGTTCTTATAAAAACACACGTTGTCTAATCTGTTTATGTATTCAGGAAAAAAAATTGCCCTCAGACAGGGCATATTTAGGTTGCAAAAGTGTACATCAGGGCAGAATTTCTCTCACCAGTTCCTCACACCCAACTAATATAGAGGGCATACTGTGAAGACATCTATTAGGAAGCATGAGATGGTTAGAACCCTGCAAATCCGCAGATATCCGCTTTATACAGGTGTGTTGTGAGCAAGAGACGAGAAGTCATTTTTCCCCTCTACTCTGCGCTGGTTAGGTCTCAGTTGGACTATTATGTCCAGTTCTGGGCACCGCATTTCAAGAAAGATGTGAACAAATTGGAGAGGGTCCAGAGAAAAGCAACAAGAATGATTAAAGATCTAGAGAACATGACCTATGAAGCAAGGCTGAAAGAATTGGGTTTGTTTAGTTTGGAAAAGAGAAGACAGAGGGGACATGATAGCAGTATTCTGGTATCTAAAAGGGTGTAATAAGGAGGTGGGAGAAAACTTGTTCTATCATTAGAGGCTAAAATGAACAAGAAGCAATGGACTTAAACTGCAGCAAGGGAGGTTTAGACTGGACATTAGGAAAAAGGTCCTAACTGTCAGGGTGGTTAAACATTGGAATAAACTGCCTAGGGAGGTTGTGGAATCTCCATCTCTGGAGATATTTAAGAGTAGGTTAGATAAATGTCTATTCGGGATGATCTAGACAGTATTTGGTCCTGCCATGAGGGCAGGCGACTGGACTCGATGACCTCTCGAGGTCCCTTCCAGTCCTAGAGTCTATGAATCTATATCCACAGATCACGTTTACGGATCGTGGATGGATGAGGATCCAAATTTGATATCTAGAGCCCTGCAAATCCGCGGATAGCCGCTTTATATCATATCCGCTTTATATCTGCGGATATCCAGGGATCACGTTTGCGGATCAGATACAGATATAAATTTTATATGAGTGCAGGGCTCCAGAGATGGTGCTCTCATTTCAGATCTCTGGTAGCTCACTTGGAAATATGGGTGAGACAGCAAGGGACCACAATGGGGCCTTTACTGAGAGACTTACGTAGTGATTAAAGTAGGGAACCGGGAACAAGGATGCTTAGGTTCAATTCTTAATTTTGCCCCTAACTAGCAGTTTAACCTTTGGTGAATCACTTATGCAGACCTGCTCAAACTTGGTAGGGGCCAGTTAATCAGCTAGTGTAAACTGGAATAACTCCATTGACTGCAAAAGAGCTAGACCAATTATCACCAGCTGGGGATTGGCCCTTCTCTGTCTAAAGTAAGGGTATGTCCACACTACCTGCCGGATCGGCAGGTAGCGATTGATTTATCGGGGATCAATTTATCATGTCTCGTCTAGATGCAATAAATCAATCCCCGAACACTCTGCCGTCGACTCCAGAACTCCACCAGGGCGAGAGGCGGAAGCAGAGTCGACGGGGGAGCCACGCCGTCAATCCTGCACCGCCAGGACGGGAGGCAAGTCCATCTAAGATATGTTGACTTCAGCTACACTGTTCTTGTCTTAGATCACTTCCTCCCCTCCCCAGTTTAGACCAGGCCAAAAAGACACCTCCATCCACATTTAGACCTAGTCTACAATAGGAAAGGTTTGCCAGTATACCTCTGCTAGTACAGCCATACCGGCACACCCTGCTAGTGTAGACGCAACTTACACGGGCAAAAGAGTGTTTTTACTGGTACAGCTGATACAGTTCCCCAAATGCAATAAGCTATACCAGCAAAAGGATTTTTGCCAATATAATTGCATCTGTACTAGGGCTTTTAGCAATATAAAAATGTCATTCAAAATAGAGAGACAAGATACGTGAGGTAATACCTTACACTGGACCAACTTCTGCTGGTGAGAGACTAGCTTTCGAACTGACACAGAGCTCTTCCTCAGGTCTGGGAAATGCAGTGTCACAGCTAAATACAAGGTGGAAGAGATAGTTTAGCTTAAGCAGCTAATGCATATTTTATAGGTGGGAAAGGAAGGGGCAGCTGGGGGAGAGGCACGAGGTTGTTAGTGGGTTATAGATTGTTGTAATAAGCTATAAATCCAGTGTCTGTTCAGTCCATGATTTTTAGTGTCTAGCAGAGCTATGAATTTAAGCTCTCATCCTCAGCTATTGAAAAAGTGTTGCTCAAGTTTCCTGTGAGGAGGACGACTGATAGGTCAGAGAGAGAGCGATCACTTTGTGAAAAAAGTGTTCACCTCCAGGTGATAGGGTGTTTTTGTTTGTTTTTTTAATAAAATTTTCCTGTGTAAGTTCATTCAGGAGAGTAGTGAGTGTGTGGTTGCACACAGTAAGTGTTATTGGGGCATTTAGTGCACTGGAGGAGGCACACTGCACATTGTGATAGGCATTTATAGGACCCAGGGATTTTGAAAAGTGTACAGCGGGGAGGGGGAATGTTGATCACTGTAGCAGTGAGGAGATGTCTGCAGGTTTTGCATCTGTTGTTTTGGCAGGGTTTGGTGCCACTTTGAGTTGGTGTCCTGATGTGTGGGGAGCTTGCGTTTGATGATGAGCTTTGAGAGCTTGGGGGTTTGTTTGAAGGCCAGAAGAGGGAAGTTCAGGAAAAATTTCTTTTGTTCTTTCCCACCTATGAGTGGAGGAGTGTTAATGGGCCATTTCACCTTGAATAATCCCTAGAAATACATGTTAACTACTTATGCTAAACAATCTGGTCCACCTTGTATTTAGCTGTGACCCTTTGAGTACTTTTTCCAGCCCTGAAGAACTCCGTGTAAGCTCGTCTCTCTCACAAACAGAAGTCGGTCCAATAAAAAATATTACCTCACCCATTTTGTCTCTAATATCCTGGGACCGGCAAGGCTACAACAACACTGCATACATTGAAAAAAATGACACCAACAGCCTAACCAACATTACTATACCCAGAAAAGATTCTAGTATAGATAACGAAGACCAGATCTAAAGGTGTGACCTGTTTTCCAGAATTGCCTGGACACCCAAGTAGAAACACTTTTGCCAAGTTTGAAAGAGGAAGGAATATTTGCACAGGAATGTTTTGAAAATAAATGATTGTTAAAGGTCCAATCCAACTCCAATCAAAGCTAATGGAAAACTCCCATTGAAATCACTCCCGCTGCTCTTTGAGCTTCTTAGATCAGGTGTACTACTGGTCTTGGATTTAGCAAAGCACTTGCTTAATGTTAATGTGCTGAAGTGCTTTACTGAATCAGTGCCTATATATGGTAGGCTTTGCACAAGATATGGGCCTAAGTATGTGTGTGGAGGGGTGAGGTGTAAAGATGTCTGACACCTTTGTGCTCCCCTAATTCCTTAGGCTACCAGAGGCCAGTTTGGCCTCAGGCATAGGTTAGAGCAACCATGAAGCTATCCTAACTTATACCAGCTAATAATACACCCCCGAAGAGCTATTACACCAGGCAAGACTCTCTGGAGCACAACATTCATTAGTTGGTACACTGCTATGTGCTCCCCCACTTAACCATCTTCCCTCCAAACCAAATAGGCAAAAATCTTTTTAATCTCTCCCCAAACATCTTGGTCTTCTTGTACCACTCAACTGGCCAAAGCTCATGCCATACAGAATGTAGGGAAGATTCAGGCCTGTGCACCAAGCCAGGAGAAGGTCTGTAATGTCCAACTTCAACCCCATTTCTACTGTATCTTATTGAAAGGGGATAACGAGTGGAGGACATCCCAGCTGAGGGAGTGCCATCAATTAATAGGTCATTGTAATATTTTCAGGATTCTTCTCTATCCCTTTCTTAATATCCCTTAATACCTTTTTAATCTTCTTTGATTGCTGCTTCTCATGGTGCAACTAGTTCTACTGAGCTGTCCACAGTAGCACCGAGGTGCTTGTCCTGAAGCACTATAGTTAATGTTTTGCCTGTTAATGAGTCTGATGAGTTCAAACTCTTCTCTCTCATATACAATAACTCACACTTGTCTACGATCAGTTTCATTTGCTGCTGTGTGGCCTGCTGCTTAGTTTTATTAGGTCCACCTGAAGTTGCTCAGAATTCTGTTGGCTAATTGTGATGGATGATATAATGATATCCCATGTACTAACATATGTCTTCTTAAACCAGTATTTACCATACACTCCCAACCGATTACCTAGTCATAAAATAATCCTGTTAAAGGACTGAAGTGTGAGCAAACCAGGGTGACCAAGTACCTTGTTTAAAACATGGTTTCCCGTCCCCTGCCCCGTGCTTATGCTACTACAGCCCAATGGAAATGGATTGCTCAACTTCCAGAGCTTGAGATCTCTGAGCTAAAGGAAATTCTTCATCATCATCATGTTCCCATTATGCCTCTGGCATTTGGGGCAGCGACAAAGCTTCTCCACTCCTGTCTGTTCCTGGCAAGTCTTTCAGTGATTCCCCACCTGTGCCTCAGGTTTTTCAGATCAGCTTCCACAGCACTTCGCCATGTTTTCAGGTGGCCTCGTTTTCACTTGCCTTCAGGTGTCCATCTTATTGCTACTCTGGTGATGGAATCAGTTTCCATCTGAAGCACATGGGCAACCCATCGCCAATGCCTCCTGGCAATGACGGTGCTCAGAAGCTAAATTTCATTTTGCAAAGGAAAAAAAAGAGTTCTAGCACAAAAGATTCCCTCATGGAGAACGATCTTTCTGACATTTTGAAGGGTGACTCTGCTAGCGTGAACATAGCTGAAGACCCAGATTCTGTCACTGCATTGGGCTGCAACAGCAGCAGGGCTGGCTCCAGGGTTTTTGCCGTCCCAAGCAGCAAAAAGAAAAAAAAAAAGCCACGAGCACGATCTGCAGCTCTATCGCCGCCACCGCGGTGTTGGGCAGCTTGTCCTTCTCTCCAAGAGGGAGTGAGGGACCCACCGCCTAATTACCGCCGAAGACCAGGACTTGCCGTCCCTCTCCATTGGCCACTCCAAGCATCTGCTTGCTGGGCTGGTGCCGGGAGCCGGCCCCTTACAGCAGAGCGCAAGAATTCAGAACAAAAATCTCTAGGCTAAAATGTCAGCCAAAGTTTCAGGGTCCATGTTAAAGAAGTGGAGGGGCTGTAGCAAGCACTTCCCTAGATTACAGTAAGCCACGTGAAAGCTGCCCAAAGCAGAATCTGCGACAGTCTTTTGTAGGCTGCTACACATTGATAACTACTTATATTACAGTAGTATCCACAGGTCCCAAACCACAGCAGGTTCCTTTTGCACAAACATAGTAAAAAAAAAAAGATAGCCCTGAGCCTGAAGACAAGACAGTTGAAATAGGTAAGTGACAAATGGGGGAAGAAAATTTCTTGCAGGGAAAATGGAGACAGATTTAGTCCCTGACCCAGAGAAGCAGTTAAGCATATGCTTGATGTTGAGCATGTGAGTTCTTCCGCTGAAGTAAATGGAGCTATGCACATGTTTGAAATAAGGCACATGCTTAAATGCTTTGCTGGATCCAGGCCTAAGTGACTTGTTCAAGGTCACCTGGGAACGCTGTGGCGGAGCTGAGAAGTGAAGCTACAATTCCTGAGAAGAGCTGAGCGAATCTCTGATTTTTCAGTTCGGTGGCCAAAACAAACAAAAAGAAAAGATTTACGTTGGATCATACAAAATGTTTCATTCAATCTGAAGTTGTTTCCTCCTCCCTCTCTATTTCATTTCTCCTTGCAAGAAAAAAAGTGTCAAAATAGTTTGATATTTTGCAAATTATTTTTCATTTCTTTTAGCCAAAATTATTCAGCCCAAATTTGTGAAATGTTACCGTCAACCCCAAACTGACTTCTCACAAATTCTTCACCCAGCTCTACTCCTGAGTCATAGTCCAAAGCCTTTAACACATAGCTATGCTCTCACAATTCCCATCATTACTGTGAAATGTGTTTCACAATTTTTCTGCTTGAAAATTAATGTATAAAACAATCTTTCTTCATTTTGGGGAACCCAGATCTCCCCCCAAACTCATATTCCACCTCAAAGATACCTACATGTAGAGTTTTCAAAAGCACTTAAAATGATTTAGGAGTACAAGTCCCTTTGATTTTTATGGTTGTCAACTTTTGTGATATTTCTTGTTTTTCCTTAAAACCCCAGCTCCTGGAGCCACATGATGATGCGAGAATCTCAGCTTTAATTTTTAAAAAAATTCTAGCCCTTACAGTTGTGGATTAAAGCTTGCAAATGGCTCACAAACTGGAAGGCAAATAAATGAGATTAAAAAAAACTCAATTTTTTTTTAAAGTCAATCTTATAATTTTGGAGGGGAGAGGATGAGGGCTAACTCATGCTCCGATCGTGTGAGGTTGGCAATACTGTGAGATATCAGATCTCTCCTAATACTGGAATGCAGACAAAAATCCTTACTAAAGTACAAAGGACATGTGTGTGTGCGCGCACTTGCAAACCTGTTTTATGTGAGTCTCTTGTCCTGAATGTTCCATACTCTAATGGTTATCAAATGGGTGGTTGTTTATTTTAACAGGGAAAGCCTACCCCATGGAGCTGGTAGTTTTAAGTACTTTAAATAAACATTATCTATAAACCCTAAAATGGTGCATTTATTAGCGCTTTTATAAAGGGCTCGTTTACAGTCAGATTGGTGGAAAAAAAATAAATAGAACGGATAATTTAAAACCTTGTCATCAGCGGAGTCAATCTTTGAACTCAAGCATCTAATGCTTTTTTCCCCCCCAAGTGCAACTCTTGGGGGCTGCTGCTTATAAATTTATTCTAGTCTGTCATGTGGTCAAATAAGCCAATAAATATTCCTGCAAGAGTTTCTTCATTTATAAGAATCTATTCTTTAAAAAAATAAAATGTTTAATTTGTGACATGATCTGTAGTTTGTATAAAAATCCCTCCTGCTGTGCAGAAAGATGATCAGTTTAACGGTTGTTCAGTATTAAAAGCCCCTGATGTGTAGTGAAAACAAATGCCTGTCCTCTTACAGGCCTGTTGCACTTGGCACCCGTTTGCTGATGAGTTGCATTGATCCTGTTAACGGTTCCATGAAATGTGCCTTTGGAGCAGTGAAGAACACCCTCAAAGAGGACAATCACTGTGACTGCTACAGAACCTTGTATGTGTGAAAAGAGCAAAGCTCCTCATCATTCTCCCTTGTTAGGCTTGGTCTAAACTGCGGGGAGAGAGAGGGGGGCGGAATCAATCTAACTTAGGTAACTTCAGCTACGTGAATAACGTAGCTTAGGTCGATGTACTTAGCTGTACTTACCATGGTGTCTTCACTGCGGTAAGTCAACAACTGATGCTCTCCCCTTGACTACACCTACACCTCTCACCCTGGTGGAATATCAGAGTCGAGAGCGCTCAGCGGTCAGTTTATCACGTCTAGATTAGATATGATAAATCGACCTCCGCTGGATCAGTCGCTGCCAGTCGATCCAGCGGGGTAATCTAGACAAGCCCTTAATGGAGGTTTCAGCTATGAACCAAGCAAGATGGAAGGATGTCATGGCTTTCAGTGTGAATGCTGGATCTTGCAATGACTTCCCTTACTGATTTCTTTTATTGCTCCGTTTTTCAATCTGCTTCTCTTCTCCTCTCTTTTTCCAAACTTTCAGACAGCTTCACTGCTTGCCCTGGGACCCCTACATTTTATCACACACCAAGCACAGCAACATAGAAACTCTTTGCCATGTTCGATACTTTAGAGTTGGTCAATATTTTTTAAACTTTTTCCAAAAAAATCTTTCAAAATTTTCCATTTTTTTAAGCTATCATTTCAGAGGGTTCTATATTTTTTGCTTTTCCTCTTTTTAGAGGGAGAAATGGGGCAAGTTGACAGAGAAAACTAAAAATCAAAAAGTCACAAATTTTCAAAACGTCCTGAGCATATGCAGTGCCAAAATACCCTCTTTAGCGGCCTATGCTTTCTTGGCCACAGTGTTGCCTAGTATGTGACGTAATGTAGGTTTAAAAGTATGATATACCATCACTGAGGCTTGTTTAAAACTGCCAACATTTATTTTGGATAGGAAAATGGATTTTCAACTCTACCCATATTTGCAGAAAATTTCTGCTTTTCTTGAAAATTAGATTTTTCTGCGTCATAAACCTTTTTTTTTTTTTGCTAGTTTTCAGTTGAAAATATTCAGTCGCTGAAAAACCAAAAAAGTTTTGAGGATCGTGTGTGTGTGTGCGCGCGTGCGTGTGCGGTTTTGCAATGAAAATTTGAAATTTTCTGCTGAAATTTGATGAATTTTTTGGGGGGGGGGGAGAGTTCCAACCATCTCTATCTGACACCTTTCCAATGCATCAGATGCACTATCTAACTATAGTACAAAGGTGTATTGCACATTATGGCTGCTAAACTTTAAAGTAAAGGAGTAGGGGAGGAAATAATTTTTTCCATACATCTGTTGATAATTTGGGTAGCAGCAATATCCCAGTAGCTTCCCTTAGCCTCCAGTCTGCGGGATTAGTTATCCAGGAAACATTTTACGGCATTCACACTTGCCTTAAAATGTTTCCTGGAAAACTACACTAACAATGTTGAACATCTACAGGGGTATAATGGAAAATTAAAGAGTTTCTATATGCCTCTTTTTTTTTTTTTTATTAAAAACATGAATGTAAACATGTCTAATATACAAAATATTCAGCTCCAATGGTGATTACTCAAACCCTCTGGTAATTAGAGATGCTTTTTATTTGTGAAGAAAGTATATTTCTCACTTACTAAAATCCAATATTAGGAACTTCCATTTGGGCACAGTGGGCCCACTCCTACACCCATCAAATACATGGCAAAACTCTAGTCAACCTAAATGAAACCTCGATCTGGCCCTCTATTTGTACAATACTGGAGTAGATCTTAGGAAGAAACTCAATGACATTTTTATTATTGCAAGGCCTAGAAGATCTGGTCAGACCAGGATCCCATGGTGCTGGGTGCTATACAAACATACAACAGAAAGACTGTCCCTGCCACCAATCAGTTTACAGTCTAAGATCTGATTAAGGGCTCAACCCAATTCTCCTTTAAGTAAATGGCAAGGCTCCCATTGACTTCAATAAATGAGAATTTGACCAAACCCTCACAGATATTTATATTATACACAAATATCTGACTAGTGTAGTTTGACAAATATTGTTCAGCCCTACAGAGCTAGCCCTGAAATCTAGGTGGTACCCATGGTTACAATAGATGACTTAATAATGAACTTTGGCTTTCCTTGAAAATGTGAAAGTGATCAGGTGTTTTACAAATATCTAGGCTAGAGGTCAAAAAAAGTTTTTATTAAGATATTTTTATGGCCAAAATTGTTCTGAGTTAAATCAGTGTATATCTAGGTTAAATTATTTCAATGGAGTTTATCAAGATATATATCTAACTGAAAACAGCATTTGGCTCAAATCGCCTATAGACTAATGGTTATTACTAACAATAATGAAATTAATTCATTTATTATTTTACTTACACCACTCCCCAAAGCATGATAAGTACTTAACGGAACAAAGAGAGGACCTAGTCCCTGCCTTGGGGACAAAGAAAGCAGGTTGGGGCTGGGGGAAGAGAGGAGAAGGGGGAACAAACAAGATTACACAGAGGCCTGATCCAAAGACTCTTGTTGACTCCAGTTGGCCTTAGGACAGACCCTGACTCGGGTTAGAGAGACTTACATCTTGATAATCAGAAAAGGGAAGTGGGTTTCTTGCTCTCTCTCTTATATGGGGCATGATAGGGGGGGAAATAGGGAATGCAGAAAGCAAGTGGGTGCATGAGAGCATGGATGGAAGGAGAGTATGAGAGATGAGATTATATTAATGACAGGAAGTGGATGGTTGGCAGAGGAGGGGGAGAAGTCAGAAGCTGGGGAAACAGTGCATATTGTCTGGTCAGATGGTCTCAGCAGTAGGGATCTAGTGAGATGAAGCAAATAGCAGCAGAGCCTTTAGTAGCTAAGATCTGTGCTAACACTGGAATGGGACTCCTTCAAGGGAGAAGAGGACTTTGAACATGCACTCTGCTGCTACTCAAGGTGCTAGGAAGAATGATGGGAAAATACCAGGCCTAGTAACCTGTAGAAACTCCCTGTTGGCCTTGAGGGAAGAAGGAGCACTAGCAAATCCCTGTCTTCCTCCCCTGCCCTTGACTAGTTGTGCAGCTCCGGAATTGGAGCAAGGACTCTTCAAAAGGTCATCCCATAGCCAGACACCGAGACTACAATTCAGTAGGTCATATAAGCCAGTCAATAGTGCTGCCGCTGGAGGTTCCAGAGTTAACATCTGAATTGAATGCACTCTGTCCAAATTTAAAATAATCAGCCCTCAATCTGGGTGGCTGGCCTTTCTTCTGCCCTTAAAGTCACCTTCGGATAGACCTTCCCAGTATCCATCCTACAGAACTTATTTAAAATGTATCCTCAAGGTTAGTTCACAAAAAGGAAAAACACATCTATTTAGAGCAAGTTTGGAAACAGGTTTATAAAGATCGGGGATGGAGTTGGTTGGGAAAAAATGTTTTCCCACCAGTATAAAATGTTGACAAGTGTCTCGTCTTTGTCAATTTTTCACTTTGCGGGTTTATGGTATAAGAATGAGAACCCACCATTTTAACAGTTTCCACACACACACACACACACACACACACAAAAATCCCCAGGTTTTCACACACACGCGCGCACACACACACACACACACACGCACACGCGCACACACAAAAAGTATAATTTTGTCCAAAGAGCCATTTTCTATTGAAAAAAAGCTTTTGTCAATCAAAGAAACACCACTGCAACGAACAGAGTTATTCCAGATCCCCCCGCACTGGTGACTGAGATCAGAATCTTACCCCATCTCTCGTCAAGCTCACTTTGGGATAATTCACCTCCCTCCCCCATCTTTCAGATATAGAATGAACACAGGAGAAGTGAGACATCTAGTTTCTTCTAAATTGTCAAAATCTGTTCTTTGGCAGGAACAACAAGAAAGGTCACACTAGAACACAGCTGCAGGTGTACAGGCAGAATCCTCTACACTGCTTTGTTTGAAGATGAATGAAAAAGTAGGCCCTTTTAACTCTGTCTAATGGTCCAGGGGCTGCTTTCTCTCTCCTTGAGGGACTCGAAGGAGGGTATTCAGCTGCTGCCATATAGGAAACATTTGGTCCTGCTGATTTCATGGCTCAGAAGCTTACATTACAGCCGATTAGACAATCTGTTCTTTCCTCATTTAGCTTTCATGTATCTTTGCATATCACAGTGTGTGGCAAAGGAAAGTAAAGAAGAATGAAACAATCAAAGCAGAAGTCCAGAGTTAGTATTAGCCCAATATAGGGGTTAGATCTAATAAAATTGTAAAAATTATATGCAAGTTCTAACATATGCAAAGAGACTAATTAAAACAAAAACTGGTACTTTGTATGTACTTGCTTTGTTTTAATAAGATACATTTTTTTTAAAAAAAGAATTGCACTTATGTTTAATTTGATGTTTTACAGAAGGGTGTTTGTGACCAGAGCTGAATTCACACTGAATATTCAGATAGCTGGTTGATTTTTAGGAGAGACCAAAACCACTATGGGGCAACTGGAAAGAATACAGCCATGTGTGGTACAACAGAGAGTCCAATTCTCATCTCAGTAACAGCCATGCAAATATGGATTTACTCCATCTTCCTGTAATGCCATAAACATTTGCTTTCCCCGGCTGCCCCTCAGCCTCCCCACTAAGGACCAGATTTTTAAAACCACTCAGATCTCACTCACCTCTCAGTTAGGCGGGAAGAAATAGCAGCCAGATTTTCAAAAGCACTTAACACCCTGCAGCAAGCAGAATTCCCTTCCCCTGCTTCCCCACAATGAGTGAGGCTGAGCCCTTTGAAAATCAGGACCCAGCTGTGGGTGTTGAGTACTTGAAAATCCACCCCAGGTGTAAAATTTTCAAAAGGAACATACCTGCCCAAGTCTCATTGAGTGCCCATAAGTCACCTGGGTATCTTAAAAGTTTTACCCTAGGAGCCTAACTTCAGGCTGCTACTTTTGAAAAGCTTGACCATAAGCGAAATCTGATACATGTAGTTCTCCAAACAGCACCACCTCAAACTTTCCAGTAAGAATGAATGGGCCAGATTCACCTGTGCTCTTATTCTGCTGGATTCAGTGAGTTACTAGAGAAATGACTATGGACAAATATACTTAGAAGTGATTTTATAGATAATATGCACAATATTACATATCCCTATATTGCATATCTCCACAATATCCCTATGCTGGAATGCATCGTGGTTCTTGTAAAGGGCCTGAGAAAGGAGCAGCCCAGGAACCAGATTGTGATTTTGAGACTCAGGATCTAGCTCCCAGTTCTCCAAGGGGGCAGTAATTTGCATCAGTGCTATGCCGGCCACATCTTCTGTGGATTTTAGGTCTTTATATGGACCCTGCTACCATAGTATCTGAGCACTGCATCACCTTTAATGTACTTTACTGTCCTAACACCCTGTGAAGTAGGGATCATCATTCCTTTTTACAGAAGGGGAACCAAGACACAGAGAGACTGAGTGACATGCCCAAGGTCACACAGGAAATCTGTGGCAGAGCAGAGAATTGAAACCAGGTCTCAAGTCTCAGGCTAGTGCCCACTCACTGGATTGTCATGCCTCTTGTTTCCACCAAGCACACAAGCTAAATGTATCAGGTAACTCACTGGCCAGGGGATGCCAAGGACAATACCTACTCCTGTGTGTGGGCAGAGTAGCAGCAGCCTCAGGAAGCCTTCTCTCCACACTGCAATGGGAGCAGCCTACTCAAGGGGGCACTTTACTGCCTTGCACAGGTGCATTAGGTGGCTCAGAGCTGAGTCCCTATCAGTGCCTCTACACTGCATTGTAAACCCAGGACTGTGGAAACCAAGCTTGTTGGCTCAGTGTTTCCAAGTTTGTGCTTGAGCATCCACACTACATTGTAAATCTGGCTTTACCATTGCTGCACTGACTTCCCACAGCTACCATGTCTGTACTGTACTATTCAGATGTTCTCACTCAGGTATGCAACTTGAGCTGCATCCGCAATGACAGGGCTCGCATCAGAGTTAGAGCAGGACTTGGGCTCTGAGCCTGCCAGCTGGGTCTTAGCACCCAGAGCTTGAGTGCTTACAGACCTGAGTCAGTCTGAGATGTGGACAGAAGGGGAGCTTGAGCCCAACCTGAGTCAGAGCCTGGGCTTAATTTACAGCGAAGAGACACTAACACATTTTGTTGATTTCTTGGAAAGATGCAGGTTCAGGTACTGCTTGTGAATCCCTGATTTGAACCTTTGCCCTCCCCCAAATCTGGCACAAATTGCTGAGAAGTAATGGGAGTTTCACAATATATTTAAATCAAGGATTGTTTACAAAGTTCCTGGATAACGTTCCAATATTTTATGAGAGGCACTTTGAGCCATGATTCTAAATGGCTGCATTAAACTCAGAACAGATTAATACTGGCAGTGGATGAAGTACCAGGCTTCGTTCTGATGAGCATTCAGAAGTTAGGTTTAGCCAAACTTATACAAACTTCTTCAGTGGTTTGAGCATTGGCCTGCTAAGCCCAGGGTTGTGAGTTTAATCCCTTGAGGGGCCCATTTAGGGAGATGAAAAAAAAAAAAATCTATTGGATGATTTAGTTGGGGATTGGTTCTGCTTTAAGCAGGGTGTTGGACTAGATGATCTCCTGAGATCCTTTCCAACCCTAATAGTCTATGATTCTTTGGTCAGAAGAAAAATGTATATTTAGGCACTTCCTCCCCAATTTCTATGGGAAGTTAGAATAGGTTTCATCCTTAAATGGAGCCTGACATGCTCAATAGTTGCCACCAGGTGTCCTAACTGAGCTATTCACCTCCCCTTACGCCCCTCAGTGCCAGTGAGAGGTGTATAGCCCCTGTTACACTCCCCTTCAAGAATCTTCAGCTCTTTCACTGTGCTATCTTCCCTAGGAAGCTCCAGGGGAGATTCAGTAGTTTTCACAATACCAAGTCTGTGTAAGGAAGCTCCATGGTACTTCTCCTGAAGACACAAATTGTCACAGGAAGGCCCAGCTGCCCTTGGTAGCTTCAAAAGGTGTAAAGGCTCGAGGTTCCTTAGCCTTGCCACTAGCAGCAAGAGCTGGCTTTGCAGACCCTTGGCAGCATTATCCTGGCTAGCACTGTGTCCCAAGGGAACTCCAGATTAGAGATTTCCCAGAATACTACACACTGTGCAATGCCACCATCAGAGGACAACAGCAATGAGCTGACATCTTGCCACTAGCTGGCAAAGGAGAGGAGAAATTCCCAATCAGCTTGACCATGAGACTCAGGGAAGGTTGAAGGTTTGCTTCCTTTTGAGAAATGGACCCAATGGCCTGGGTCAGTTATTATTTAACAGAAGTAGTTTGCCTAGCCCTCAATTCACATCTGGCAATGACATCTCGTAGGGGCTGTAATGGTGCTGGGTGATCTGGGTTTTCCCAAGACCCCGGAAGTGAGCTGCCATTCCATTGCTCGAGAGGGTTATATAATGATATGGCAAAACCACAGAGTCCTAAATTAAACTCAAACTGAGCCTAAGTAAAGAGAATTGGGTAGTGGCTGGCTGTGAGACCCTGGTTTGCTGGCTCAACTTAGCATAAGGGATATTAAAATGAGAAGCCAAATGTCTCCTTTCCTCCTGTGTTAAAGAAGGCGGCAGCCTTCTCATATGCTGTCTCAGTCAGCTACTGGGCTCATTCAACAATGACCGTGATTAAGACTAAACATACACAGCTACACGCACCAGAACTGCACAATAAATACCAGACAGGTCAGTTGAGGGGTTCAAATAACGGTTTGTCCTTCTTTATGTCAGTGTTTGTCATAAGCATAAGTCCCAATTCTGAACCTTAGCGTCCAAAATGTGGGTGCCTGCATGAACCCTCCAAGCTTAATTACCAGCTTGGATCTGATAGTGCTGCCAGCAGACAGGAATCAGTGCCTGCCTCACTCTGGTCTCCCCAAACCTTCCCTGGGGGCCAAGACTCCAGATGCCCTGAGTCTCACACCAGGGAATAACCCACTTTCCCTCTCCCTCTTTACCTCGCCCCTAGATTTTCCCGCCTGGGTACACTGGGAGATTCCCTGCTCCATTCTTGAAACACAAACCCGAGAGATTAAGTGTTCTACCCAGAGGCTATGCAAATTCAAGCTTAGTCAATCTAACACAAAGGGATTTCCCCCTCCCTTCGTTCCTTAGCCTTAACCAGAGAAAAACTCAAACAGGTCTTAAAAAGAAAGAAAAAAGACATAAAAATGGTCTCTGTATCAAGACGACAATATACAGGGTCAATTGCTTAAAAGAAAACATGAATAAACAGCCTTATTCAAAAAGAAATACAATTTAAAACATTCCAGCAACTACACACATGTAAATATAAAAAAAGCAATATAAGCCTATTGTTTTTCTACCTTTGTACTCACAACTTGGAAACTGAAGATTAGAAACCTGGAGTTAGAAAGATCACTCTCTCAGAGCCAAGAGAGCACAAAGGACACACCCCAAAAATTCCCTCCCTGAGCTTTGAAAAATCCGGTTTCCTGATTGGTCCTCTGGTCAGGTGTTTGGTTCCTTTTGTTAACCCTTTACAGGTAAAGGGAACATTAACCCTTAGCTATCTGTTTATGACAGTGTTATTTTCCCAGCAAGATATGTTAAAGATGAGCTGAAAAGATATTCAGCTACCAAAAACCAATTTCAGGGATACCTAGGTCTGTGTTCTCTTTGGAATAGTTGATATCCCTTAAATTTAAAATAGTACCAGAACAATTCACTGCTAAAGCCAATTGTAGCTTTAAGGCACTGTATAAAGGGGATCTTTTCTGCAGACATGCTTTAAATTAAAACTCCGTGATGAAGAAAGTGGTCAGCAAAACAAGTAATGAACCGAACTCCAGCAACACACGACTTCCACCAGCTTCTTGGACTCTTTGCAATCCTGCTTTGAAGCAGGGTATGACAAAGTGAAGCCTTCATAGCACTAGAGAGGAATCACCTCATGACTGGATGAACATAACTTCTAGAACTTGGTTTTCTGCCAACATTCATGCATAAAACCATTATACAAGTCTCTGGAATTTGCTGAAGTGTGGGTAGAATATAAACCTAAGCCCTTGTATTTTCTCGAGGAGAGTCGACCTACTTGTGTCTGCACATGTACAAGTAGATGCACGTTCGCCTTGGAATCCCAGCTCCCTCTTTATAATCCTGGTACCAATATTGTTAATGAAACAGCTTTATCATTTTAGGACTATAGCTAGCATTTAATCCTGCCAGGCTTGGAAAACGGTTGGAAATGCTTGTGTCACATTAAGGCTGGATTACTGAAATTCTGTCTTTGGCTTTATTAGTGGCAGTTCACCCAGAACAACACAGAAGCACTTGCAAAGCAGACTGTCTGGCTCATGTAAGAACAGGACAGACTTACCTATCCTGAAACCTACACATGGATTCCAGACATCAGCCAAAGCCAGTTTTGAAGCTTTCCTATCAAATGGAGAATAAAACCACATTATTTTTTCCTCTGGTGTGTATCCATCTGGAGCTTTAAATGAGATGGGCCGCAGAGCTATATTTCACCCCCAAAGTACAAGTCATTGGGGTTTTTCCTATACATGGACTATCCTTTCTCCCCCAAAGTGATATTTTTCCCCACCTCACAACCAGTCCTTTCGCCACCACCACACATACAGCTGCCAATCCTGCTTGCTCCACTCAACTTCTTCTCTGCTTTGGTTGAGCATGCTGCTCAGGGTTTGGCCTGACCTCTGCATCCTGCTGCTTTTCAGACAATGGGTCCAATTTCACTGGGGCCTTTGAAGCTGATCCTGCCTCGTCTTTGCTTGATATCTCCCCAGTGGGACCTCTCACCCATTTCCCCCTACCACCACCAACTGCAGCTACAGAACTACCATAGGAGATGCCCTAAATTTAGTGGCAAGGCATCCTATCACCATGGTTGCCCCAACTCCCAGGCTTCCTTACATAGTATGAGAGCCTCCTCTCTTATGGGCCCTGTGCTTGTAGCTTGATAAGTTCTATCTTTCCAGTGCCTATTCATGGCTCATCTTTCTGTTTTCCCCCCAGGCTTGGGCAATAAGATGGCTACTACTCCAGAGGCTCCTGATGGTGTCCCCATCACTGCTGTAGAAGAAGAGATAATGAAAACCTCTTGGGTACCAAGAATATAAGATATCAGAGCCAACCTGTCCGTACAGTGTCGGGAATTAACATGTGGGTTAGGCTTCGGCACAAAAGGACGGACTTTGGCCTGGTATTTCTAAAAAGATATCAACTCCGATTGTCAAAGAAATCGAAGGCAGTTTTGCCATTGACTGAGGTGACACCAGAATTTTGCCCTGTCATGTTTCACAATCCCACCTCAGAGAATAACGAACAAAGCTCAGAGTGCGGGGACACCTAACCTAGACTGTCCCAGCACCTTCAGTTTGTGAAGCTCCTAACCAACCAAACAAGAAGGAAATTGGAGCAGCACGTGGGGCATTGGTATAAGTCTGGAGTAGCTCTGTTGAAGTCCATGGGACATAGCTCCTACTTCTTAAGGGCTGTGCTACCTGGCCCTTGGGGAACAGGACAGAGTTCTATGGACAGTCTATTGGAAATTGCTGATGATATTGAGCCCCGCCATAATGTGTCCATCACAGGGCAGCCCTGCTGGTTACTGCCAGTGCTAAGAGGGTCAAGTACTTCAGCTGGCAGCAATAGACAAACATAGTCAAAGCCATCAGAGCTCCCAAATTCAGAGAGCTCAGACCTCTTCAGTCAGACTCATGTCAAGGAAGTTAATAAAGGAAGGAGACTTTTCAAATACATTGCAAGGATGGTTAACCCCAAGCCAGGCATAAAGGATATCAAGAGGCCTGAGTCCATAGCTTCTAGAAGACTTTTCACAGTGACAAGCTTTGGTTCATCATATGAGAAGGCCTGCTCCAGGGGCCTGGTCGAAATAAGTATCTTTCCACTTCTGTATATCTCCTTGGAAATATTTGAATCCACTTAGCCATTTCTAGACAGTCCCTCTGCAGCTACTAAATACTAAAAGAGATTTTCAACCTGCCTCTGTCAAGCCACTCCTGGGCAGGCTCAGACACAGTATCCAGGTCTAGGAAAAAACAGCCCCTGCTTTCTGTCACAGGTCCTATCCCACTAACCCTCCCTCCATTTTTGTCCTGTGGCTACAGAGCTGTGAAGTGGCCACTTCACCATGAATAGTTTCTTACAATATGTGTTAATCGTAACTTACGCTAAATTATCTGGTCCACTTTGTATTTAGTTGTGACACTCAAAGTCCCTTTCCCAGACCTGAGGAAGAGCTCTGTAGAAGCTCAAAGCTTGTCTCCTTCATCAACAGAAGTTGGTCCAATAAAAGATATTACCTCATCCACCTTGTTTCTCCCATGTTCTAAAGTGGCTTCTGAAACAATATTTCAGTTCAGGCCTGGGATAGCTCAGTGGTTTCAGCATTGGCCTGCTAAACCTAGGGTTACGAGTTCAATCATTGAGGGGGCCATTTAGGGACCTGGGGTAAAAATCTGTCTAGGAATTGGTCCTGCTTTGAGCAGGTGGTAGACTAGATGACCTCCTGAGCTCCCTTCCAACCCTGATATTCTATGAATAGGATTCCTGTGACTCCCGTGGAGTTGCTCCTCATTTACATCAATGTCATTTAGAGCAGGCCATTTATCCATAGGGCAATGTTATTTTTCATTGGTAGAAATGACAACATATCATCCCAGACCAAATGAGCATGCAAAAGCATTAGAAAATGCGGGGGGTGGGTGGGAATAGCGGGTGCTCAACACTCACCAGTCAGCTGCAGTGGGCAGGAGAAGCTTGGGGGGGGGGGCACAGTGAGGCACGAAGGGGCAGAGGAAGGGTGGGGCCTTGGGGCAAAGCAGGGGTGGAGCACCCACCCAGAAAGAAGAAAGTCAGCACTGTGCTATATTCCCCATTTCTAGCCTTATCCTCCCACTGAGGCTTGTTCCTGCCAGACTTGAAGCCAAGTCCTTTCACAATTTCCAAGTGTCTAGGGAAAAAAAATCATGTCAGGCTGGGCCAAAAATAAGAGCTTCCTAATCTTCAGCCAATTGAAAAAATTTTAAATGTAGAATCAAGAAGGGTAGGGATAGGGTCAAGAGGAACTTAGACAAATTGGAGGATTGGGCCAAAAGAAATCTGGTGAGGTTCAACAAGGACAAGGGCAGAATCTTGCACTTCAGATGAAAGAATCCCATGCACTGTTACAGGCTGGGGACTGCTGGCAGTTCTGCAGAAAAAGACCTGGGGATTACAGTGGATGACAATCTGGATATGAGTCAGAAATGTGCCCCTGTTGCCAAGAAAGCTAATGGCATATTGGGGTACATTAGTAGGAGTATTGCCAGCAGATGAAGGGAAATGATTGTTCCCTTCCATTTGACACTGGTGAGGCCACATCTGGAGTATTGTATCCATTTTTGGGCCCGCCCATACAGAAAGTATGTGGAGACGTTGGAGAGAGGGCAGTGGATGGCAACGAAAATGATTCGAGGGGTGGGGCACATTACTTATGAGGAGAGGCTGAAGGAACTGGGCTTATTTAGTCTGCAGAAGAGAAGAGTGAGGGGGGATTTGATAGCAGTGTTCAACTACCTGAAGGGGGGTTCCAAAGAGGATGGAGCTCGGCTGTTCTCAGTGGTGGCAGATGACAGAACAAGGAGCAATGGTCTCAAGTTGCAATGGGGGATGTCTCGGTTGGATATTAGGAAAAACTATTTCACTAGGAGGGTGGTGAAGCACTGGGCTATCTAGGGAGGAGGTGGAATCTCCTTCCTTAGAGGTTTTTACAGCCTGGCTTGACAAAGCCCTGGCTGGGATGATTTAGTTGGTGTTGGTCCTGCTTTGAGCAGGGGGTTGGACTAGGTGACCTCCTGAGGTCCCTTCCAATCCTAACCATCTATGATTCTATGAAACCAAATGTTTTGTTTTGCCAAAAATCAAAAGGTTTCATTTTGATTTTGGCCATTTTCTAATGCTTTTGTATTTAAAAAAAAAATAAAAGGAAATTTTGAAAAGTTGTTTCAAACAAAAAAAAAATCAAACTGTTTCATTTTTAAAATGTCAGCAGGAAAAGGTTTGATTTTTCCACCCTCTCTCTTTTTTTGGGGGTCGGGGGGGAAGAGGGAGTTCAAAACAGTTCAGCAAAAATTACATGGTTGCTGTCACCAAATCTACATTTTTCACCCCAAAATGTATGTCCAAAAAAATTTAGCCCAGTTCTTCCACACGCACAAAAAGGATCAAAATTTACAGGTCATCATCTTAATAGTTAGTTCCTTGTGCTACAAATGAAAGAAGATGGAGTAATTATAATGTAGTGAGCACACCTGTTATCTGATTATCTGGCATACCATTATGGAGTGTCTGAAATAGGCATGAACAGAATTACATCTGTCCTTACACTTGTGTGTCTATTCTAGAAATCCAAGGGACATCTGTGAAGGGAAGTCTTTAACCCAGGTCAATAGTAGACATCAGTTAGGCATAGTTCTACGTGGAAGTTTGCATAAATCCCATGTCAACAGAATTTGATCATGAACCTGCCACACACAGCCTAGAATTTTTAACCTTACCATCTGAAGGTTGGTAGAAACAGGCACTGAAACATATAACGTTTAGTAGGTCATAAATTTAAAAGAATTAGATTGAGGCTTTCATAGCCAGCCAGGAGATTTAGCCACACAACTCTCATTGAAAGAAATGGGCTCCCTTTGTGGAACTGGACCAATTTCAGCCAGCTCAGGATCTGGCCCTTTGTAATTAAAGTGGACATTAAAATAAAGCTTGGTCAGTTCATGCCCTAGTCTGCACTAACACCCTATAAACTCGAATATTTCAAAGGAACTGTGCAAAATGGACCTAATAGGTTGCTTACTGTCTCTGATCACTGTGCGCTAATCCACAGCTGTTCCTTATAAAAAAAACTGCTAATCGGAACCTGAAAGCCTGACAAGAATTTATACTGGTCTTTCTACATGTTTTAGTGTTGATTTGCTTCTCTTCTAACTAATGCTAATAGTTTCCGAGCTATGAACTTCATTAAAATAGGAACTTGTTACTTCTAGCTGCTCAGTTGTATAAACAAGAGGAGTAGAGTAGGAAAGGGAGAAAATGTCTAATCAGCATTGGTGAGACGCTGCTGGGATCCAGCGTCCAGTTCCCATGTCCACACTTTGAAAGGAATGTGGAAAAATTGTAAATTGTTCAGAGACAAGCTACAAGGAGAATGTGTCTGGAAAAAATATCTATACAATGAGAGCCTTAAGGACCTCAGTGGATGGGTCATTATACAAAATAAAAACTGGTTTCCCCATGCTCATTTTCCCCCCTACTGTTACTCAGACCATCTTGTCAACTGTTGGAAATGGGCCACTACAAAATTTTTTTCTCCTGCTTATAATAGCTCATCTTAATTAAATACTCTTGTTATGGTTGGTATGGCAACACCCATTTTTCCATGTTCTGTGCATCTTCCTACCGTATTTTCCACTGCATGCATCTGATGAAGTGGGTTTTAGCCCACAAAAGTTTATGTTCAAATAAATCTGTTAATCTCTAAGGTGCCACAAGTACTCCTCATTCTTTTTGCTGATACAGACTAACACGGTTACCACTCTGAAATCAGTCTATTTAGTTTATCAAAGAGAAGGTTAAGCGGCGAGTGGATTGATCAAGTCTATAAGCACTAAAAACTTGCTCACACATTATGAAAGAAATTTTTCAGTGAGACTGTGTCTAGTAGCACCATCCCTGCCATAATAGCACTTACACTGGGAGAAGATATGAATCTAGGGGGCTATTTAATCTAGCAGACCAAGGTATAGCAAAAGATTGGAGTGAAAAAAATGAAAATCAAAATTAAAATATATTTTTAGCAGTAGAATTGTACCAAGGGAAGCAATTGATTTAACAACTCTTATGTCCTTAAATCAACACTGAATATCTTTGAAAGAGTGAAACTCTAGTTCAACCACAAGTTATTTGGCTCCATCGTGTTACCGATGAAGTAGGAAACAATTGCTTTACCTGCAGGAAGTAGGGGAGGTTATATGGCTTGTGTTTGCAGAAGGTCAGACCAAACATCAGAATGGTCACTTCTGGCCTTAAAAATCCATTAATCTATCAGTCATTGTCCTCTGCTCCTAACTGTCATCAAGCAACTGCTCAGTCAATTTTCGGTTATTTTGGGAGTGTACAAGTAAATAAGCTCAACATATTTGAGCAACATTTCACCTTTTCATTACAGCACTTCAGAAGGAAAACCTTAAGTACATTCTCTGTACAAATACTGTCTGGAGAATACCAAGGGTTGCATGAAATAAAACATGGCAAATGATCCTCTCTCTTGGAGGTAAGCACAGTTGAAAAGGGAGATTTCTCAAAGATGAAAATATTCTCTCTTCAGATAAGGGGACCATTGATCCCAGCACACTTCCTTTCCTTAGATTTTTTTGACTGGAAGGAAAGCGAAAGGATGTTTTATTGTCTTTTATTAAGAGTCAATTTCTACACTCTTGGCCAATCCTAGAAGGTTGGAGGTCAAATGGGAGTTTTTCCACTTACTTCAATGATAGGATGAGGTCCTATCTTTGACAACCATAATCACATTTGCACTTCAATCCAGGAAGGAAGAGAGATGACTAACAGAGTTTTGAGCCCTTTTCATTTACATGGAACCAGGATACCCCTGTGCAAACATCATCATCTTTCAATGAACAGATGGGTTGCTGGCTAGTGTCCTTGCACTCTACCTTCTGAGTCAGTATTGGTCCCAGTAGATCTTGTTAAAGGAGGTGCCATATTTTGAAAGACATAAAACAGAGGTCGTGTCCACCTCTGCTCATTGGGGGCCAAATTTTTAGGGAAGCATCTATTTAATGTACCTAATAAAAAGTTACAGTTATATTCATTTCCTCACACAAAAATCCAAGTGGAAGACATTCATAGGGTAGTTAAGCATGCAGCCATACAATTTTTGAATGCATGTGTCTATGTGTTGGTGCTAATGTGGGAAGTCCGTGGCATAAATAGATATAACCTTAATACAGGTCAGCTGAAAATGTGGCTTTAAAGATCTCATGACATCTTTTGCAAAAGAATGACGTTAGCTCTGGTGTCTCAGTTATAGTAATGTATCTTTCATTCTAACCTACATTTTTATAGGCTGCTAGTCACCATGGTATCTAGGGGCCAATACACAGTACTGAAGAGTAGCGCAGAAGCAGAATTAGCAATGCAATCTATTGCGCATTCTGGTAACGCGTGCTTTGCTGAATCAGCGTTACAAGCATGCACTTTAAGTGAACAAATAAAGACAATTAGACTAGTAATTAAGCATGTGCTATATCTGAAAGTTTTGAGGGAGTGCCAGACTCCTAAACCGTGTTAGGTGATCGAGCCACTGGAGCAAATGAGGTCACTTGGTCAGCGTGTTACATACAGGGACAGAACTCATCCCAAAGGATTATCCCAGGGGAGATCTCCTGAGCACAAAGGGCAGTTGCCCCATCTCCAATGCTTTCTGGAATCTGTTTAAGAGGACCACCATCATCTCCTTCTATCCCTAAACTCTCTCCCAACAGCAAACAGAGCAGAAATTAATGAACACACACAAAAAACAAACCCACCACCAAACCAGAACCCTATCTAGACCAAACTTTTGGCCCAGAAGAGGAAGAAAAGCCCGAGACTCCATGTAGCCTACTAGAGACTTGGCTCTTGCAATTGGTTCAAAGTGGAAGGTGCCCAGATACTGTGGTGATGGGTAGCAGCATAAAACCCTAAGGTTTGGTCTACACTTTAAAACTTTTGCTGATGTAACTACATTGGTCAAGGATATGACTTCTTGTTGTCCCCCCTGCCTCCCTCTTTACGCCAGTAAAAGCCGTAGCATGGGTAGTGCATGAACTGCTGGCTGGCTGAACCTACCCTCAAGCTCCATCTCTTCCACACAAGGCCACACTGCTTTTGCTCCCTGTAGACGGGCGGACTCACCCCCACGGCGCCTCCTGCTGGTGACTTCTGGGATTTAGTTTGGTTCCAGCTCCGGAGCACCCTCTGCAGGCCGGTGATCCACCTATCCTCTGGCTCCCGTGTCCCTCCCTGGACCTGGTGTCCTTTTACATAGGGTGCTGCCCCCCTGGCAGTAAACCCTTTGTCAGGGTCTCCCCTCCCTGGGGAACCCCCACCCTCTAGCCCCACCTTGCCTCAGTATATGGGTACTGCCAGTCATTGTCTAGCCCCACGCCCTGGGGCAGACTGCAGCATCAGCCTACTCATCACTGGCAAGGTTGGGTTTGGACCTGCGGCCTTTGCCTACTCCTGGGCTGCCCTCTGCAACCCCCAGTACCTATTAGCCCAATGCTAGACTGCAGCCTGGGGCTTTCCAGGCTAGAGCTCCCCAGCTCCTCTGCCTTTCCCCAGCCCTGCTCCACTCAGACACCCTGTGTCTAGCTCCCTGCAGCCAGGCCCATCTCCCTCTATAGCTAGAGACAGACTCTTTTGGGCTTCTGGCTCACTGCCTCTTATAGGGGCCAGCTGGGCCTGACTGGAGCATGGCCACAGCTGATCCTGCTTTCCCAATCAGCCCAGGCTTCTTGCCCTAGCCTAAAGGCTGCCCTCCAGCCACAGCCCCTTCCCAGGGCTGTTTTAATCCCTTCAGTACAGGAGCAGGGGTCCATCCTGCTACACTCCCCCACACCGGAGCCCAGAGAACGCACCACTGCTGGTGCTGGCCTCCGCCCCAACCTCCTCCAGGCCACCCCCACCCCAGAGTGCTGGGAGGGTGGGCAGTATAGCCACCCCTGGAGTGTCAGGATGGGTGGTGGTGCATCCCAAGCTGAAGCCACCACACAGGGAGACTGGACTGCAGCCAGACAAAGTGGGAAGCGGGAGAGAGGGGGAGTCTGGGGGCAGAGTGTGAGCAGGGCCACACCTGGCTGTTTAGAGAGGCACAGCCTCCCCCAGCCTATGGGCTTGTTTAGTCTGCACAAAAGAAGAGTGAGGGGGGGGATTTGATAGCAGCCTTCAACTACCTGAAGGGGGGTTCCAAAGAGGATGGAGCTCGGCTGTTCTCAGTGGTGGCAGATGACAGAACAAGGAGTAATGGTCTCAAGTTACAGTGGGGAAGGTCTAGGTTGGATATTAGGAAAAACTATTTCACTAGGAGGGTGGTGAAGCACTGGAATGGGTTACCTAGGGAGGTGGTGGAATCTCCATCCTTAGAAATTTTTAAGGCCCAGTTTGACAAAGCCCTGGCTGGGATGGTTTAGTTGGTGTTGGTTCTGCTTTGAGCAGGGGGTTGGATTAGACACCTCCTGAGGTCTCTTCCAACCCTAATCCTCTATGATATTATGATCCCCGCCACCCATGAGCCCTAGCCTTCACACAGCTATACCAGTATAAGGCACTTTATACTGGCATAGCTTATTTCATATAATAAACGATACCAGCATAAGCATTTTGATAGCAGTATAACTGTCTCCAAACTATGGGTGGGGAGTTGCTGTTTTAAGTATATCAATATAATTAAAGTGGCAAAACTTTTACGTGCAGATTAAATTAGGTGGATATTGGCCAGTGGCCTGGATTCTAGGTCCTATGTGCACTTTGGGATTAACTGTCAAAATTTCCAGAGAAATGAAGTAGAATGAGCACAGAAATGAATGGAAAAAATATGTTTACGAGGAAACTCTTCTAAAATTTTAACAGCTTGACTGAGGGGGAGAACAGCGACAGTTTGCCTCAGTAAAACTGGACTAAGGATTTGGCCCTATGAATGCACACTTAACTAGACATGATCAGATGTCTACCAAAGACAGGGCAAAAGCATTTGGACCCAGCTGCTTATAATGTCTAGTCTTCCAAATTTTATGCATCCACTAAATTCTTGTAGTAAGTTTTTTAGTGAAACAAAAATATTACTCTTAAAAACACACCACCGCAAACAGAATGGGATTTACAACTAATGCGTTAGTATTAGCGTGTGCAGCTACTGGGTATTACAGGCAACCAGTCAGAAAGCACTGATGATGTCCCAAATTCCAACACCATTTCATAATCAGACTACACTACACAGCTTCCCGCGCCCCGCTTTCCAAAACAAACCCATTAATCGTAGGTAGAATTGCTTCAGAGCATGTTAGGTAAACTTTTAGATTCAGGATGATTGTCCACCAGGAAGTGAACCCAGAATTTCAGCCAAAAATTGTGTTCTCTAAAGCTTGACTTATATAAACATAGAAATATCCTCAGATATATAAATGACCCCAATTCAGTTTCAGCCATTCACTTCAGCTGTTATAATAATGCATGCTCCTCTGTTTTCATTGCAAAGGAAAAAAGTCGACATAAAATAATGAAGCACTGTTGGTTCTTGTTGTATTTTCATTCCCTCTAACATTTCCTGTTTATTTTTGTAAATGAATGAACAGAAAAGTTTCACTGGCAAACCTGTGACATGCTGACCATTTGCAAACCTTTGTAAGGAACACTGACAATTTGTATTTCAAACTTTTTTTCCCCCCTAGAGTTAATGATTTCTCCAAATCTCTTGCAAAATGGTTCCTTTGTGTGTTTTTTCCTTCAATCTAAAATGTTTTTCATTTTTCCCCCTTTGCTTCTACAGGTTTGTGCCAATAAAAAAAAATATCAAGATTTATCAAGAGCTGCTAATTGGTTGATGAACTTGGCAGATTAGCAGGGCCATTCTGCAGTGAATTCAGATATTAAGCACGTGCGCACACACACTAGTTCAAAAGTTAGTATATACCTAGGAGAGGGTAAATCTACAATTTTAGTCTGATAATGAAATTGTTCCTATAAAACACTAGAAAATATACATAAACAGGACAGCATCAAATCAGAAGAGTGACTGAAGCCACACGAGGCTGTAGATACAAGGCCTGATTCAAAGCCAACTGAAGTTGAAGAAAAGACTCACCCAACTTGTATTCAAATGACTTATCATATACTGAGTCTTGCAAGTTTGTTTATGCAGTTGACGTATGCCTTGGCACTGGGTCACACTCCTTTGACATACCTGAAGGTGTTCTGAATGCAGATGTGGTGGCTATGGCCGATTATTGTCATTGGTGACACTTGATACCAAGTGAAAGTAAGACTGCTGAGTGTTTCTGTCTTTATAAGATGGTCACAATGTATGAGAGTTCTATCTAATGTGACCTAGATAAACTGGTGTGAATCATGCTATAATTGCTGACCATTAAGAATTATATTCAGCTCTCTGCCTACTTATGCTTGATGTAAGTGGAAGACAAAGGTCAAAACACACTACCATCTGCTCAGCAAACTGGCTGGAACATGGGGCACAACGTCCAAATGTTTCGCACTTTAGCCTTGGCATTCTGTTACTCAGCAACACCTACATTTAATTAAAGACTTGTTGAATACACCACATGATCATCTGCCCTCACGTCGCCCATTGCAGATAAGTTTACCAAGCAAGAGATTTATGGTAAAGGAGGCATAGTGAGCTTCCTGGTCTGCAGGGAAAGTGACAAATTATCTGGTCTTGGATCCGACTCAGTATCAAGCTGATTTTGATTTACCACAAAGGCAATGGAGCCTTCTGAACAGGTCTTGCACTGGAAATGGATTTTGTGCTGCAGCGGAATTTCGGTGGTGTTTCAGAGACAGTCCACTACATCAACGTGGACAGCCACAAACCATGACACACATTGTTGAGGACTGCAAAATAACTCAGTTTCCTAGAGGTCTTGAATATTGTTGATAAGAATGCTGTGACTTGGCTTGACTGGATTCATAAGCCAAATAAAAATGGGCATTGGATCAGGTCCAGCGTTTCCATTCTAAACCAACTCTATCCATTGTCAAATTTGCCAGTCTGCTGAAGGTTCTTAAATAGCTCTATATAAGACTAGAACCCAGAGTGGGGGTTGATTTAGACATGTTAAATCAATTGCCAGTCACCCTAGCATCAATTTCAGTACTCCACCTCAATGAGAAGCAGGAGGGGAATTGACAGAAGACCATCTGAAGACACTGCGGTAAGTAGATCTAAGTACATTGACTTCAGCTATGTAATTCATGTAGCTGAAGTTGCATAACTTAGATCGATCTCCCCCCGTAGTGTAGACGAGCCCCTACAGACAGACACAACTTCTTCATGGCTACATGTTGCACCCTTGATTGTGAGCATGCTCCACTTGATACACTGGACTAGAGGAGAAAACCAATTTGTAAGAATTTGGAATGCATAGCCAATTGAGATATTGCAGCGGCCTCACAGGTATCATCTGCTATCGATGACAATAATGCACTTAAGTGGTACAGAAAATTATTTTATTCCCCTTGCAGCTGAACTGCTGGGTCACCTAATTTGCAGAAGAGCCATAACTCTGGCTATTTTGTCCACAGACAACCCTGAACAGCTTCTAATTCAATTAGTCAGCACTATTATTCAGATCTCAGTTGTTCACATCTTCTGGACTGGAAGATGAGAATGGACTTCACTTTGTAAAAGTTTCCTACACAAAAAGAGTAGAAAAGGCCAGATCCTCAGCTGGTGTAAGTCTGCATAGGTCCACTGAAGTCAACACTGCCAGTGTACACCAGCCAAGCATCAGGTTCATTGTTGTAAGAAAACTTTAGTGTAACAGCGCATGGGCCCCTGCTCTGGTGGCACGAAGCAGCCATGAAGCCAGTAGATCCCACCCCCTCAGGATTTACCCTTCCCATAAACCATAAGGAGAGAAGCCAATAGATAAAGCGGTTCTGGAACCAACACCATGTCTCAGTCAAGCAGCTTGGATAGATAAGTCCTCTCCCAATAAATTGTGTTTACCTCGCTCAGTGGTTACACAAGAGGTAAAGCTGAAAGACCCAAGAGGAGACAAGAGTTGTTGGTGATATTGATCAAAACTTGATTTTCAGCTTGGCATTACTTGACTTAGTTTTCACACCCAGAGTTTTGCAGGTGCAAATAATTGTGAGCACCCTGTAGCTCAATTAGACACCTAATTATAAACACCAAACTAGGTGTTTGGACGTCTAAATAGACTAAATTGAACATAAAGTTATATATACACACCTACAAAAAACTCAGGAGGGCAATATTAAAAACGGATGGCCTGATTTCCAGAGATGACGAGGACTCAAGGTCCTTACTGAAATCACTACTGGCTGGGGGGTGCTCAGCGTATCTGAAAATCAGATGCAGGAGCTTGAAATATACAGGTCCCGATCCTCAGCTCATGTAAATCAGCATAGGCAGATTCACACCAGGCCCCTGATCCAGAAAAGAAGTTAAGCACATGCTTAATATGTCTCTATTCAAGACAGTATTTAAAGCACATCCTTAACTGCTTTCCTGAATTGAGGCCTTGCTGAGGATCTGGCCCACCGAGTTTTGGTCTGGCTGTGTTGGGAGTGCAAGTTGAAAATGCAGTTAGACAGAACCAAGCTAAATTTTTTTCCCCACTTAGTTCTAAATACCAAAGCAGAGTATATAATTTAAGCAGTGGCTTCTCGTTCCTAGTGGATTTATACCAAGAATCTGCCGTGTCCATGGAAACGCCAGGAAAAGGATCTCAAGTGAGATTTCCACTGTCTACCATTCATTTTACCAAGTCTCCCTCATACATTAGTGGCCATTGTGTTCTCCCGCAAACAAGGCCCTGACCTTAATCCCACCTGTCAGCCATGCTCTGTGAACAATCTCTCTTCATTATCATGCTTCAACCACATTTGGACTCACACACACAGGTAATAAATATTGTCAGATTAACATCTAGAGGGGGGAATGGAAGTGTGAACACCTAGACCAGGAATTGGAATGACATATTCCATGCCTGAGGTGGCTTTGTTATAATAGTCTAATGTGGACATCCAAGGAAAAATAAATTGAAAAAACAGCTTCTTTAAGTAGTCCGCAGGCATCATGTGGCCTAACTCCCTCCCCCGCCTCACCCCCAAGAATGTTTCATATCATACTAGTTTGGTGTTAAGTGTGTATATCTACAGGCATTTTTCTCCAAAATTTGGATCCAAAAACACATCAAAAACAACAGTTCATCCGTCACGGTTGGGAAGCATGTATGACAAGAAAATATTTGCTTTGCTCTGGTTTTGTGTTTGGTTTGCTGACCGCTTCTATGAAAAAGCTAAAACTGCTTTTTTCATCCTGGTGTAGTTTAGAGACATTTATAGGACAGATGGTCTAAATTTGTGGGTTTTATAAGCTTAATGAGAATGAAGGGGCGGGGGGAAAAGGCCCATATGGGTGCAATATTTTCTGGGGCCTCTTTGAGCTGACCAAAAGGTAGCCCTTTGCAAAACAAAGTAACGGTTCACATTGGGAACTCATTCAAAGGCCGACAAATGACTGTGGAAGGATACTGGGCTTGAAACCAAAAAAGGGACTGTCACAGACTGTCTTTTTTCACCTCGGTGGCAGTTTTGCTTGCAGTACATGGCGTGGAGAAAACATACATAATTCTTTCCAGCAAGCAACTGTTTCTTTAAACTTTGCCATCATGGTCTGGGTGTCAAAGCTCCACAAAACTGATGTCATATATTGTAGAATCATACCTAGGAACTTCTAGGCCCAAACATCTCTCCTGTTAATGGGGGTGCAATGTCCCTTATTCTATAACGTAATTAACATTTTATTCCGACATGCAGCTACAGGTTTGTTTGTTTTCTTTTTAGCTGAAAAACAATCGCTCAGAGACTTGACAATACAGGTGATTAAGGCGCTGTGCTGGGCCTCAGGAGATCCAGAATCAGTTCCTGGTTCCGTCAGACTGCCTGCATGCACTTGGGAAAATCACACACTCCACACCTCAGCTCCCCATCTGACAGATGATAATCCTTCCTTTCCCTCCACCAATTGTCTCTCGTCTACATTTAGACTTCCAGCTCTTCAGCGCAGAGCCTGTGCCTAACGATGTGAATGCACAGCAGCTATTACAATGCAGTCCTCATCTCAGTGAGTCTGTCACAGAAATATTAAACTTTCCCTGTAAGAGCTATGTAAGGAACAGTGCATGAAATGTATATCCTTGTATGAGATCAACAAGGGTTAACAATATAAAAATCACCTGGGATGGCTTCTTCCCAGCTGCCCTAGGTCACCACTATTTAGACAACAGTGGGCAGAAATTCTCAAAGTCCTTTTCACTTTGGCCAATATCACCAGGTAGCAAATTCAATTCAGTTAAAGCCTTTGAGAGCTTGAATAACCTATTCCAAGGGAATTCTGGCAAGGAGAGATCACAGCATCTCTGCATCTTCTCATATCAAGACTTAGCTGGACCAAAATCCTTATTTTCACAGTATTAAAAAACACCAGCATTCAAAGTACAAAGGTCAACTCCATAAGGGGGATCTGTTGGGCTGTCTAAGGCCCCGATTCAGCAAGATACTTAAGCACATACTTGAAATCAGGCATGGAAGTCATCCCACTGGGTAAAATTTTGCATGCAAGTCACTTAGGAGCATTGTCATCAAAGTGGGATTGTCTAGTGAGAACTGTTGCACCAGTCAGAGTGACCATGGTTGATGGTATCACACCAGGCATCGGGAGGTTCTGAGATTTGGCTCAGTCCCCACAAAAAATCCCTGAATCTCTGGAGCATTCACGTGGGTAATACCAGGTAGGGTCAGGGTATGCACCCCTTCCTGTGTTGATGGACAGTTTGAGAGCAGAATGTTCAGAGATGTTTTTGCCCATCCTGGCAGACATGGCTGAAGAGCATTCAAAGCCACTTTTTAATGTAGTGGGCAACCATCAGAAATTCAGATATCCATACAATTATGACATTTTTCACAAATTTGAACCACTTTATGCTTAGGATTTGGCCCTGACCAAACATATATGGAATGCCTCAATCTGCTTGTAAGAAGTTTCCAGGTTTCTAACCCGAATATCAATAAAAGTAGTATACAAGCTTAATAGATCCTGAACTTTGTCTCAGCACAGAGACATTTTTGCATCCATAAGCAAGGCATGGACTTCATGCAGGAAGGGGAGACACTTATATGTTGGAGGACATCCGATTTGCTGTGACTTTTTGAACTCTGCTTGCAACCTAGGTAGATGAACTTGTCAACCCTCTCCACGGTGTTCATATAGGCAGCAGGCAGTAGCGGCAGAAGCTATTCTACTTCAGGATGTGGCTGTTCCCACCCACAAAAGCCTCAGGTCCAACTGGCCCTGCTCAGTGGCACCCAATAAAAGCCTCTGCTCAGGATAACGAGTGAAAGCCAATAGCAGACCCAGAGGAAAAGGGCCCCAAAGGTGAACACAGTGGACTTTGTAGTTACATGGTCCGCACAGCGTAGAAGAAGAGCTATATCTTCTAAACAGTCATCCATGCACAAAGAAACCAATAATATCTTGAGGAAGAGGTCCTGGGAAGGGGGATAGTGTCTCTATTCACAACAGGGCTGCGTGGAGGGGGTGGGGGGGCTCAGCAAGTGGGGAAATTTGCCCCAGGCCCCGGACAGGCCTCATGAGCCCTGGCCTGGCGGCAGTCCAGGTGTTCAGTGGCATTTCAGTGGCAGGGGGCCCTTCAGTTGCTTTGGGTCTTTGGCAGCATTTTGGCAGCAGGCCCTTCAGTGCTGCCGAAGATGTGGAGTGACTGAAGGGCCCGCCGCTGCCGAAATGCCGCCGAAGACCCGGACCACCGCCGGGTGAGTACAAGCGCCGCAGCTTCCCCGTTTTGCCCCAGGCCCCCTGAATCCTCTGGATGGCCCTGCTTCACACTGCCCCTCCCCCAAATCCTCTACATCTCCCCTCTCTTAAGGTGGCAAATGAAATCAATAGACCACCAGGAGAAGGAGCATGTTCCACATACATCTGGACAGGCACAACTCAAACTTTGCTCAGTAAAGGGGCAGACCCAATGACCCCAACTTCCTGGAAGTCCAAACCAGACCTCCGAGACGCATTCCATGTTAACACCAATCAGCAGCAAGTACAAGACAGCACTTGTCAAAGATCTCACTCATTACAAGATTGTAATTACTGGCATCAAAGAGGTGCTCCTGCCACTTCAGAGCCTAAGTCCCATTTTCTAAAGTGCCTAAGATGCATTGACTTCAGGGGAGCGACTTACGTGTTTGAAGTTAGGCACAGCAAGGCTACAATTTTCAAAATACACCAACCTGCCAATAGTAAAGCAGATTCATGTTTGAAAGCAGCACCAAATGAACTGGGTCCCATAGTTGGGCCTAAATTCTATGGCAAAGTCCCTGGATTCCACTACAGCCTGGTGAAAAATCTGGAAATACTATAGCAGCAACAGATACATTTAAAAAGCAAAGGCCTTAATTCAATAAATGTGAACATACAATCAGGGCGGCAGCCCCCGTGTTGTTTAGAAAGTAAATTCAATGAATTTCACGCTGTTCCCACATGTTCCGTTTTCCATGTGCCACAGAATTGTGTACTGATGGAACCGTATGTTGTCTGAACAGAAATAAAATGCTTCATGAAACTGTCAATTTGAGCAGAATTTCATTTTGGAAGAAAACCAGGAAAAGGGTTCCAACAATATCAATATGCTTCGTTTGATATTTTTGGAACAAATATGCAAAAAATGCTGAAATGTTATTATAACACAAAACCTTTAAGAGGTCAAAACAAAGCATTTTGTTCAAGTCAAAGTTTTAAGAAGAATTGTTTCTGAATGAAACCAAAAATCTCAAAAGCCATTGTGACTGGAACTTGCATCCTCCACATGGCTCTGTTGACAATGGCTAACCACATCACAGAAGTTGTTAGGGTGGAAGCTGGTGGAGTGGGATGGGGGATAATTGGAGCTTTTTACCAGATGTGGAAGCAATTTGCAATAAAGCGCATTAGAAGGATTTTTTTAAATACCATTAAGATCAGCAGTGGATTAGTTAGCCATGTTGACCTTTACATAGTCATCTTTAGGTTTCAGGGTAAACACCCCAATAAGATGAATGGGCAGTTCATCTTTTGAAATTGTTGTGTTGTTTTCTTGAGTTTTCAGAGAAACCAACAGAGCTTCATTTTACAGAAGGTTGTGTTCCCAAAGTTTACTTTGGATCCATGTGGACTAGAAGTATAATTTTCTAGAGACAAATGACAACTCAGAGCCTGCAGCACAATTCAGTGGCCAGGTGTGAATTGCTTGGTGGTGGCACTGTGGAACACACAGGGCCCAGATTACAAATCCAGCTGTCCAATGATCTCAGCGTGGGGGTTGACTCAATAAGTCTGTCGATTATGCAGGTCTTGCTTTTACTCAGGCACTCTTACCTGCTTTTCTTACCAAGACACACACAAGTGGAGAAAGTGTTGAAATCTCTCCTAATACAAACAAGTGCAAAGCAGCAGAGGGCCAAACTCTGCCCAGATTCAAACCTCACTGCAATCCCTGTGGGTTCTATGAGTGTGAACAGAGACAGAATTTCACCCTATATGAAGACAGAGACCTCTATTGAATAAGTTCTTTCCACCTACCAAAACCATGAAGGACTATTAGTTATTCAGTGATCCTGGTCAGGGTTTTTGTTGCTTTCCCCCCCGCCCCCATCCCTTCACAAGCCACCTTTTTCTGTAGGGTAGAGGGGGAGGTTTTTTTTGTTTTATTTTTTTTAAAAAAAAGCATTCAGCTAATGTCTAGCAAGTACTTATACAAATAGCTGAAGATCTCTCAGTCAGAATGTCAAATGGTAATTGAATCTTAACGTGTGCTTTCCAAAAAATATTGTTTTGGTTGTTTATTTGAAAGGAAGGTAGTAAAATCCACAGATGTGGACAGTCATAAACCTTTAGATGAGACTAGATTTCCTTGATGTCAGCTGATAAAATCCACTAATAAATGTGTACAGACGCAAAGGCCTATTTGTTGTCCTTCAAGTAAGGCCATGTGGAACAAAAACCCTAAAAGCAACCAGGAAAGGAACTAATGATGGGGGGTTGCCTCTGCCAAGATGCACTTACTGAAGTTGCTCTGACATTTAAGGAACATAATGATGCGACATTCCTTTTTAACTTTATTGTTTTGTCAAAAGGGGGCTTTTACAGCCAAAGATCACGTTCCCAAGATAGTCAATTAGGTTATGCAGATTTACAGACATGCTGCGATCTCTTCTGTGCAGCATGGACTAGTTTCTTTGCTAACAAATCATTCATATTTGATGACAAAGAGGAGGATGGAGTCAATCTCTCCCATATGGGGACAAATTCCCCACCCCCCACTCTACAAAACAGTTCTTTAGATCTCAGTGCATCAAGAAGCTGTATATTACATATACGTATATGCACACACACACCTAAATATATATCTCCTGATAATTAGTTCTGAATGCACAAATATAGTTTAGAAAAAAAAATCCCTTTCCAAAGTAACTGAACGCCAGATTTCCACAGAAAGCAAGCCATTTCAAGGCCTTGTGGTGTGCTCCGTGGTTAGCTCTGCTCCTACTTAATTAGGGACCTAAGTTATAAGTCCACAGCTGCAGGAGAGTAATAAATAGCTATGGTTTACTTCCATATTGCCAATACATTGGTCATAATTGTAGGGTGAAAAGCAGAGATCATTTCATAAACTAAGCTTGATGCAGCAATAGGACTTTGATGTCATAAGAAGGCTGTTACATATTTTGAAGTCCTAATTGTGGGCTGTTGTGGTGCTGTCAGCTTCCTGGTGAAACATTAAACCTTTCCATGATTTCTTTGGTATATAGTGCTTGCCTTATATTTGCAGACATTTGCCGGATCCTCAGCTGGTGTGAATCAGTGTAGCTCCACTGACTTCAGTTAAACTATACCAAGTTACCTCAACTCTATCTCTAGTTATAGATCTCCCACACATGCCATTTTTTAAAAAGATCCAATATTAAGGATGCTTCCTGGATCCACTGTTCTAATTAATAGCACCTGTTTGCTTATTGCTCTGAACACTCCTACCCTACCAGCACTGGTCCCCTCCAGAAACCCCCCTTTCAGCTCCTCAGCCACCCCAGCCTAGTATTCCTAGCTAATCTAAGGCCTCTGAGTGATGCGGTCTTGCATTGATATTTAATAAGCTCTTCACACCCCTGTAATTTTAATAACTTCAAGCCTCTCGCTGCCAGTGACTCCAGGTTCTGTGACCTTCAGCAATTTGAACATCTAAGTATGCCTCCCCTGTAATTCCTTAAGCTTGGATTTTGTTGGATCTCACTGCATTTATTGGAAAGTTAATATCTGAGACTCTTTAATTTAGTCTGGATGGCTCTGTAAAATGCATGCGGTAGTTCATCCACAAGTTAGAAAGCGGCTTGACAATGTGGACATGTCATATTGAATAGTAATTCCGTCCGCTGAAGGAATTACAAGGTAAAATCCAGCCTGTGTCATGTCAGAGGTGAGACTAGATGATCACAGTGGTCTCTTCTGGCCTTCAAATCTATGACCATTGAGTAACAACAGTACTCCAGTAGCTAATACATAATTTCAAGAGAAATATGAAATGTGGATTAGGGTACCAGCCTAAGAATCAGGAGACCCGAGAATCTATTCCCGGCTTTGCCACTGACCTGCTGTGAGTGGCACCATGCACAAGACACTTCCCACTCCTTGTCACCCTCTAGTAGTGGCTGGGAATTATAAGGGTTGATTAACTAGCCTTGACTAACCGAACTGGGTTTCTTAGCTCAGAAAGTTAACACTGATACTTTTAGATCCAGAGTTCCCAGGTTCAATCCCAGAGCACAATCCACTCCAGACCCAGTGTTGTATTTGCACAGTGCCTGACACAATGGGCTCCCGTCCTCAGTTGGGATATCTAGGCAACATTGTCATATAAATAAGTAACAATGACAGGAAAGGGGGAATAATCACGTTCATTTGCACTGGGTGCTAGTGTTCAATCCATGCCACTTGCCAGTCACAGCACTTTGGAATCTAGCTGAGAAAGGAATGGTCTGAAAACACAATGGGATTTAGGATGAAATGGGGACAAGTGGATTTCCTCCCCTGCTGCTGGAGGCTCCTATTGTTTGCCATCTGCACAGAATACCACCTCTTGCAACAAGAGCACTGAGTTCTGGGCAACAACAACAAGCCTCAAGTGACAGTTTTCATGCAAGAAGCAACTACGTTAAAGGTAGAGAAGACTTTCCTAGAGGTTACAAGACAACAGCGGTTACCAGAAAGAAGGACTAACCCAAGGACAATTAATGTGGGAAGGAAAACATGGGTACTGGATTGTCTCTGGTAGATGGGTTGGGAGGGGCTGGCTGGGCAAAAGAGAGAAGAGGAGGGTCACAGGATATAACCGAGTACAGGATGTGCTGTTACGGTCAGGAAAGGCAGGTCAGTGGCAGAAAGGGAACTGGGATATGACTGAAAGGGAGGCTGTTTTAATGAAGGGGGGGTCGAAGTCAAATTAATCCAATGAAAAAGGAGAGGGGCTGCCATTGGACTAGGAGTAGGGGAGGGGCAGGGGGAAGGAAGGCCCTACACAAAGTCAACTCAGTTTTGTTTTAATTTCAAACCTGAAGCTCAGGCTAGACTTGAAGTTCATGGCTCTTTTGAATGAGCTTGGGTCTGCCTCCCCACCCACCACTTCCAGATTTGGATGAATCAGGGCAGGCTCGTGGTTCTATGCCAGAACTGTATCCAGTCTCATTAGTTTAGAATGAGGTCACGTGAGATCTGATGAGGTCCTCTTGTCCACCATTAGGGGAAAACAAACTCTGCTCATGAAATCATTGCAGCATGTCACAGTAAATGCAATAACTGGTCTGAACCTGGGATAACTCACCCTGAGACCTTAACTGCCCTTAACAGTTCCCTATGTCAGGCTCAGTGGAATGGTCTACTGCAAGACTGATACTTGTATGTATAGAGACAGAGCTATCTGGGATTGGTTGCATACCATAGAACTGACTCTGCAGGAATGAAGAACTACCATTTTCCAGTCCAAAGACAAAGCACATTTTGAACTTGCTTCCCCATGCCACAACAGATAGCACATCAGATAACAAAAACCACCCACATGCAATCTTGGCTCAGGCGAATGGGGAGAAATCCCCTTGGGAAATGTTAGTCACTATGAGGAGACTTGGTAACAGAAGACACGGGAGTTAGGCACACAATTCCCACTGAAAGGCAACAGGAGATGGGTGGATAACTGCCTTTGGTGCCAAATCTAAACCAACAGTGCTCAGATACCGTAGCGATGAGAGTAATACAAGAACCTGAACAGAACAAGAGTGCCAAGTAGCATTAAGTGTTTTGTAAACTACATTAAAATAACTTTATTTTACTTAAGCCACCAAATAGCTGACAAGATGGAAACAACCACACTACCAGCCTAAGTTGGATTTGAACTTGCGTGAGTTGCACACACAAAGAAAAACCCACCCTCCCCACCACCACCAGAAAAATGCTTTTCGCTGTTGACTTGAATTGAATGAGAGACTGCACGTGTATGTACAAATTATTTATCTGAGTAAGAAAGAGCACTATAAATAGAGTACTACTGGCAAACACATATGGAGTAAAAAAATAACCAATACATATGGGGACCAGATCTTCAGCTGAAGGCAACAGAACTGTACCCATTTTATACCAGATGAGGAGATGTCCTAGGATGAATATAAATTGCAACATTTAGAAAACAGGCAAAATATGCCTGAGAATTAGATCTCATTTTGTAGGTATTTAAAAAAAAAAAATCTGTTTCAGTATTTGAAAGACCAGAAATAAAAACACTGCTAAAGAATCGATGGACAATAAACATCATGGCACAAAACTGTTACTGGTGTCACCACACTGGATTCAGTGTCAGTACTGCGGTCACACAAACAGGAAGTGAGATGGCACACAATCATTGGCTAACCTAGGACTTTGCCCAGAGTTGGTCTTCATTGCGTTCATCATCGTCTCCCGTGGTGGCCCCAATTCAGCAAAGCAGCGAGTCTGCCATTTTCAAAGGGCTGAAGGGACTTCGATGCTGGACTCTCACTGAAAGCCAATGTGAGTTGGGCACCCTACACTTTGGGCCCACTGGAAATTCCCAGTCTAATGTACATGCTCAACTTTAAGCACTGGTGTAGTCCCACTGAAATCAATCATTCAGAGTTAAGCATATGCAAAAGCAGCTTGCTGGATCAGGTCCTGGGCTAATGTAACTGCTGACAAATGTCACACATGTAGCTGGAATTTGTTTAAGAGTAAAACATTTAGAAGCTGGACATCCCTTGCTGTTGGTTAATTTGCAGTGACAGGCAGACCCTCCCCCTCCGCGCAGCTATATCATGATGCACGGGTAGTGAAGATTTATTATACTGTATCAAAAAAAAAACCCAAACCCATTATCTGAAGAGTCTAGTCTGGGCCAAAGGAGATCCATGCATTCAGAACACCCACACAGATTCAGAAGATTTAAGGTTTTAGTAAACATTGCCTTTGGATTTTATTGCACATAGAATTTAAAACAATCATTTTAAATTTATGACGTTCCTAGCCCTCTGGGTTCTCCAGCTACACATGAGAACATAAACCCAGTCAACAGCCGGCAAAACCCGAACAATAGCACTGAGGGCCTGGGTTCTGATCCAAATGAGCAGCGGAGTCCGTGCAAAGACTCCTACGGACTTCAGTAAGCTTTTGGATCAGACCCCAAGTCCTGAGGTCCTCACTGAGCACTAGAATATGAACTTAACACAGTGGCCGCTCCTAGGGGGTGGTGTGGAACTGAACTACTCCCCCAGGAGGGATTGTGCTGGATTCTGTATTCCCAGCATGCAACAGAGTGCACACAGAGAACGATCTCTTCACATGATACAGGCTGCTCCTCCTATGAGGCTGACCAGAGCTGCAGGTTGGTGTGGAGGCAGGTGGGGGAAGAGCAGAGGGGACCATCTCTGCTCTCCACCTCTCCTTGGGGTGGTCTGCATCCCAGCAGCATTTGGCAGGAGCAGGGACTACACTCTAAATGTAGAGATAACATTTGAACTTGGCTGTAGTGCAAAAGGAGAAGTGAGGAAGACTCCTGGGTGCCCTCCTCTGCCCTGTTCATCCATGCCAGGGTCAGGCTCAATTTTCCCCTCCCTCAGGTAAACCCACATTGAATTCAACAGGAGCTTGCATAAGAAGACACTTCAGGAGTTGGCCCAAATCTCGAACCTGGCTCACGTGGCATAGGATTTCATTACTCCCACATCTGGGGTCAGCAATGTCTTTAACTCATCTCCAAGACAGTCAAGTTGGTGCAGGTGGATTTTGCTACAGCTGTCCTTTGGGTCCAGCTGAAAAGGACAGAAGACTTTTGCAGAGGCATAACATGCAACCACACTGGAGAGGGATGTACTTGTCACGTGACACACTGACATACTATTCATTAGACCCACTATCACACAGGAATAAGGCTGTGAATATAGAATGTGTGTGATCGAATAGTCTATCGTGATTTCTTGGATATTCCGATAACGGAGATGCTTGCTACTCATGCATCTGACGAAGTGGGTATTCACCCACAAAAGCTCATGCTCCAATACGTCTGTTAGTCCATAAGGTGCCACAGGACTCTGTTGCTTTTTACAGATCCAGACTAACATGGCTACCCCCTGATGCATGCTACTGTCCTTCAAAATTGAAGTTATTTACAGCATCACTGTCATTTTCCTAAATGCCCCAGGGATTACAGTGCGGGCACAAAACCCAATTAACAGGAGACCTCAGTCACATTTGATTAGAGACCGACTAAAAATTTCATTGAAACTATTTTTAAAGGGAAAACTGGGTTTTCAGTAACAGGAAAATTTCCATGGAAATTAGATTGTCTGCTCTCCTCAAATACCAAAAAATTGGTTTTTCACTGAAAAACCAACACTCAGAAAGGTCTGTCTGTTCTCAGCTTTTTGTGTTTTTAAATTTAAAAAAAAAAAAAAACGAACAAGACGTGTTTCATTTTCATCAAAGATTTCAATGGGGGCAGGAAGAAGGGGAGAGAACATTTTTCATTTAGCTGCACATTTGATCCTATACATTATCTGCTCGCAGAACACCACAGCATCTGCCCATTATGAAGACTCATTCCTTCCCCGACATATCTAAACATATTGTCCATATCGTCAGCAACTAGGCCTGTTGAAATTTTCCAAATTTCAATAGAAAAAAAAACAGGTAGGGGAGGGGTGAAGAAAATCTGGTTTGCAGTAAGGAACATTTTCACATAATCATTTTCATGTTTCTTGAGCCAGCTGTAGTAAACATCCTTTGAGGGAAATACGTCAATATCATGTTAGCCGCAAAACAAAAGGCTGGTGCTGGCACAGAGACTCCAGAGATCTGGATTCAATTCCAGACTCTGCCTCTCTGTGTGATGCTGGGCACTTACTCTCTCTGTACCACAGTCCTCCATCTGTCAGATGGAAATAATATTATTTTCCTTCACTTGTTGGTCGATCTTGTCTAGTTAGTTTATAACAGTGGTTCTCGAACTTCTGTACTGGTGATCCCTTTCACATAGGAAGCCTCTGAGTGCAACCTTGCTTATAAAACAAACACACTTAAATATATTTAATACTAATAAACGCTGGAGGCAACGTAGGGTTTGGGATGGAGACTGAAAGCTCACGACCCCCTGAGGGGTCCCAACCCCCCAGTTTGAGAACCTCTTTACGAGCTCTTTAGGACTGCAACTGTCTCTTGCTCTGTGTATGTACTGTGCCTAAAAGAGCGCAGCCACAATCTCAGCTGGAGACTCTAGGCTCCATTCTGCATACTATATATTTAATGTTTTAAAACGTGCAAATGAGACTAAAGTCTAGTAGCTGTAGGGAGTCAAAGGCCTATCACACCTTCTTCAGTCATCAAGCTACTGCAAAAATTATGCCCTTCCTATCTCATTTCTCTTAGGAGCAAGCCTCAGTTGAAATAATTACCAAACCATTATGATGAGTCACATTAAATAACTTCCCCGAGCTGTCTCTATGTGGAAGAGGGCAGTTGGGGGACAGTTTTTAACGTAATGAAAGGTCCATTGATGCAACACTAGCTCCCCAGCTTCTAACGGATTACTGTACAGTAGTTCAAACAAAGGTTATCCCTGCAAGTGGTATTTACACTAGATATGAGTGGGTAAGTGCCATCTACTGGCATTGATTTGTGGATACCCCCAAATTACTAACTGACTCCAGAGGTAGCATTTCTGGAAAGAATGATTCAGTTTGGTGGGGTGACTAGATAAATCTTTTCCCTCCCACCCATAACCTCAGGTCTGTGGCACCGCTGTGTTTGGAAGCATGCAACAATATGGGGTCTGTACCAATATCTGTCAACTGTGTCCCAGATATTATTTTGGGTGTTGTTTACAGCTCTCAACTCTGGCAGTCTTCTTGCAAATACCATTCGCTTGATTTAATACCTACATCAGAGAAATAAATAAAATAAAATAAATGATCAAATCTGTAAGCCAGCTCTCTAGATTTTTCTTCATTATTGCAGATTTCACAGTGTTCTGGCAAATAATTCTTAATGCGTGAATTTCACCTCTTTGTGATGAGACAAACACCACGATTCCCTTGAACATATTTTTTGTTCAAAATGGTTCACCCAAATGGATTTCTTCAAACTACACTTGCCTTTACTGTCTGTATTGCAATAGAATCTAGAGATCTGGGCTGAGATTGTCACCTTGATGTACTGGGCAATAGATCTGAGTAAAAAGTTTCGACCAATATTTTTTCCAGTGAAAAAAAGGCAGATTTGGTAACACCAAAAAGTTCCTGCAAAATTCATGTTGAACTCAAATTATTTCAGTAAAAATGAAATAAAAGAAATTGTTTAGAAAACATCAAAAAAAGGTTGGGTTACTTTAAAAAACACTACTATTCCAATTTCAGTTTAAAAATGATGTTTCATTTCAACATTTTCCTTGATTTTATTTAAAAACCCCAAAGCATTTCAAAACGTAGATTTAGATTCTAATTAACCTAAACGTTTTGTTTGCCCCCCCCAAAAAAAGTTTTTATATTTTGATTCGCCAACAATTTTTTTTTAGTTTGACCTGAAACTATGTTTTCCTTCAATTTTTCATAATTACCAGCAAACCAAAACAATCATCCAGCAGTATAAGCACTGCACATGTACATAGTCAGGAACTGTACAAAAGAGTTGAAAATTGAAGATTTCAATGCTACAAAAGGAAAAAAAAAACACACAAAACTTCATGCCTATGCTTAACTTTAAGCAACACGAATTGTTCTATAGAAGCCTTTTTGTGCATAGATCTTTGCAAGATAAAGATATCTGTAACTTGTTTGTTTCAAGTAATCAATATGCATTTTTTGACATTAAGATAGGGTGACCAGATGTCCCAATTTTATAGGGACAGTCCAGATATTCAGGGTTTTTTCTTATGTAGGCACCAATTACCCCCCACTCCCGTCCCGATTTTTCACGCTTGCTATCTGGTCACCCTACATTAAGGGTGTTTTGAGTCAATGCATAGGTCACATGATATTTTGTGATTTCCCAACTGGACCAGACTTCTAACATGAATATGAATTCAAAATTTGCTTTCCAAATATGACTTTGAAATATTTGGTGGGATTTGCTTAACTTTCACTGTTTTGGCAAACTGCTGCCGAAGCTCATTTGCTAGAATGTTAATGGAAAGCGAATGCAAAACAAAAGTAAATTCACTTCAAAACTCAGTCAAATATTGGCAGAATGTTGGGGTGGAGGGGGTAATATTTGCCCAACTCTAACAGTTCTCTCTAAAAACAAAGCTATGTAGCTAAAATTAACACATGGATTTACACCTGGGATTGATTTGCCTCAGACCTTTATAATTGAGCAGCTCCATTCTGCTGTATATACACACTATAAGTGAAGTCAGTCATTCCCCTTAAAGAGCAGGCTATCAAGCAGAAATCAGCAACACCTGTGATGATGGTAAACAAACAACAACAACAACAAGGCAGAAAGATGCTGCTCATTGACAGTAACTGGGATCCAACTTTGCCAACGTTTGTTTTGGCCTCTGGTAAATCTGTATCTAATAAGAAAGTAATACATTTCATGGAAAATAAATTGCACCTGGATTTGAGTCATACCTAGTCCCCTTGAAAACCTATCACATCCTCCCCTAAATGTCTCTGATACAATAAACACATGAGCATAAACACTGACTCTTGTCTGCCTGCCTCTTTCCTCATTCCAGACAAAAAACTTAAACAGCTAACAGATCAAGAGGCAGGAAACCATTTCTAAAGCTACTTTGGGTTGGCGTTCAACATAATCCAGGATCTCTTTTATTCAGCAGACAATTTTCCTACCATGTGTTCACTTACTGTGTTACCTGCTGACGGATTTCCCTGCAGAAATGTCCATCAAATACAACTGTAGACAGCATACTTCTTTGCTAGGGGCCTCGATTTCTGCACCACTGAAGTCAATGGAAGCTTTCAAAGCCCAACAAAGCTAGGAAAGGCAGAGATGTTGCAGGTGGATTTATTTACAATTGTGAGGAGGAGTTTAGATGTTATAGCATAGGAGCCATATAAATAAAACCACATGAAGTAAATCTCACACAGAGTGGAGAGTACTCCTGTAACATATTGGAACTCTAGGAAGTATGGCAGTTTGGAACACTCCAATTTACCTAGCTGGAACACCTGCTGCAGGATAGCGCCTTGTGTCCTGTCAAAGATGCTCCTCTTTGTTTCTTAACTCTGAGACTTTCAGATTCAATGTCAATTAACTGTTCTTGAATATTAATTTCAGGAACTCCTGGCCTGCCATCTTCTTGGAAGCCCTTTGCACAATTAAATAGGTATCCAAAGGGTCATATTATTTCAGCAGCAGACAGAGGCTCTAAATGAGATTGGATGCTGTACAAACATTTAATGAGAGGCAATTCCTCCCCCAAAGAGCTTACAGCGAATGTCTTGCTTAAGTATCGTGTTGAATCAAGGCCTCAGTACGTGAGATATAGACAAACGGTAGGAAGGGGAAAAGGCCCAAAAAGATGAAGTGATTTGTCTAAAAACCACAGTGCAGTCAAACAGAGAACTGGAGAGAATAAATGGGGGGGTGGGGAGTTAAGGTTCTAGCTAAGGGATTTCAGAGACATGCATTCAATTCCTTGCTGCACCATAAGACTCCAGCATGACCTTGGGCATAATACCCCATCTGTAAAATGGGGATAATCACACTGCCCAGCCTCATAGGGGTGTTGTGAGGCTAAACATATTCCAGACTGTAAAGTCCTTAGATACTACAGTAACAGGGGAGGGGTCATAAAAGTGCTATAGAATCCCAGATCTCAGTCCAGACCCCGCCCTACCCACTAGACCAAGCTACCTCTTGTGGTCAGCTAAAAGTTGAGTAACTGGCATTTGTAGTTGCCAAAATATACGTTTGGTTTGCTTGATCATGGCCCTGCTGCACTGACCCATGATGGGTGGAGTATTTTTTCCTCTTTTCCCCTCCCCTCCACTCGGTCAGGCGGGCACAAAGAGTGCTTGAGGAGTTGCAAATGTTCAGAATTAATATATTTTTTCTGTTCATTTATAAGTCAGTTGTTCCATACACGAGTCATGTATGTCACCGCACCTGAAAACAATCCACAAATCAGATCCTTTCCCACATGTAATAATTTCCTTTAATACGCGCCTCCCCATCTGGCCACACAGGTAGACATCAAGTGAAAATTAAAATGACAGAGTCACTCCAACAAACCCAGGACCACCCATGCCCTAACCACTAGAGAGCTTGTCATAAACAGATGGTTAAGGGTTAATGTCTCTTTTACCTGTAAAGGGTTAAGAAGGTCAGTAAACCTGGCTGACTTCTGACTAGAGGACCAATAAAGGGACAAGATACTTTCAAATCTTGGGGGAGGGAAGTCTGTTTGTGCTCTTTGTTTTTGGGTGTTGTTCGGTCTTGGGACTAAGAGGGACCAGACGTCAATCCAGGCTCTCCAAATCTTTCCGAACCAGTCTCTCATGTTTCAAACTTGTAAGTAACAGCCAGGCAAGGCG